>NC_062551.1:62352519-62652519 GCF_016906955.1 Phacochoerus africanus
CATCAGAATTTGGTAGATCATAGGTGTGCCTTATTTCATATACCTCAAAAAAATTTGTGGAGTGTAATTGACTAACAGTGTTGTGATAGTTTCAGGTGTGCAGCAAAGTGAATCAGTTATGCGTATGCATACATCCATTCAGATTCTTTTCCCAGATGGGTCACTACAGATATTGAGTAGATTTCCCTGTGCTATATAGTTGATCATTGTCACTCATCCATTCCATATACAGTAGTGTGTATATGTCAGTCCCAAGCCAATTTATCCCTCCCCCTAATGGTTCCCCTTTAGTAGACATAAGTTTGGTGTCAGAATCTTTGGAGCTGTATCTATTTGGTGAATAAATCCTTTTGTGTCATTTTTTAATTAGATGCCACATATACGTGATCTTATAAGGTATTTGTCTTCCTCTGTTGTTTGTTTTTTGGCTGCCCTACTGCACATGAACATTCCCAGGCCAGGAATCAAATTCGAGCCAGAGCTGTGACCTCTGTGACCCACACCACAACTGCGGCAACGCCAGACCCTTAACCTGCTGTACCAGCCGGGCATCGACTGGTGCCTCCACAGAGACAAGCCAGATCATTAATTAACCCATTGTATGTACCACAGTGTCACAAACAAGAAGTCCCTGTTTTTGTTTTGTAAATAATTTCATTTGTGTCTTTATTTTAGATTCCACATGGAAGTGGATATGGTATTTGTCTTTCTCTGTCTTACTTCATTTTAGTATGATAATCTTTAGGTCCATCCATGGTGGTGCAAATGGTGTTATTTCATTCTTATGGCTGAGTAATAGTCCATTGTGTAAATATACATGAACCTTTATCCATTCCTCCATTAATGGACATTTAGGTTGTTTCCATGTCTTGGCTGTTGTGAATAGCGCTGGAATAAACATTGGGGTGCATGTATCTTTTTGTATTTTCTCTGGATATGTCCAGGAGTGGGATTGCTGGATGGTAGGGGAGTTCTAGGTAGTTTTCTAGGGAACCTCCATACTGGTCTCCGCAGCGGCTGTACCAGTTCTCTTTCCCACCAGCAGTGGGTTTCCTTTTCTCCTCACTCACTCCAGCATGTACTGTTTGTAGGCTTTTTGATGTTGGATTCGGACTAGTGTGAGGTGATTCCTGACTGTAGTTTTGATTTGAATTTTCGAATAATGATGTTGAGCATCTTTTCATGTGCTTTTTGTCCATCTTTTACTTGGAGAAATGTCCCTTTAGAGCTCCTGTCCATTTTCGTTTGGGTTGTTTGTTTCTTTTGGTGGGTTTTTTTTTTTTTTAAATATATATAAAGCTGTATCACAGGAATTCCCATTGGGGCTTGATGGGTTAAGGACTTGACATTATCTCTGTGATTATGCAGGTTCGTTCACTGGCCTCACTCAGTGGGTTAAGGATCTGGCATTGCTGTAAGCTGTGGCATAGACTGCAGATGTGGCTTGGATCCGGTGTTACTGTGCTGGGGTGCAGGCTTCAGCTGCAAGTCCAGTTCAGTCCCTAGCTTGTGAACTTCATTTGCCACAAGTGCGGCTGTTTTTTGTTTTTGTATTTTTTCTTTTAAAGAAGCAGCTTTTGGAGTTCCCGTCGTGGCGTGGTGGTTAACAAATCTGACTAGGAACCATGGGTTGCGGGTTCGATAACTGGCCTTGCTAAGTGGGTTAAGGATCCAGCGTTGCCTTGAGCTGTCGTGTAGGTTGAAGATGCAGCTACATGTTGTGAAGATAAACAATAACTAGTCACCTAGCTCTTGGACTCATGCCATGCTCAGCCTGCCCAGAGTGTGGCTTTTGGGATTCTCTGCTGGCTCCCAAGGCAGCACAGCTGGGGCGCTGCTGCCCAGCTACACTCCTCAGAGCAGGATCCACTGTGAAGGAAAGCTGAGCAGCAGGCTGCCGTGGTGGCTCAGAACTGAAACTATATGGGTAATTTCAATTACTTTTAAATATGGCTTTTAAATACGTCTCTATGAAGCACAGAGACAGCAGAATAATCTTTCGGCAGGTCTATCTCTTGGTTTCTGAAACTTCCATCTCATTCTTTGTGTTGAAACTGTCAAAACTGTTTAGTCTAGGTTTAGACTAAAATGAAGAAATAGGCCCAGAAAACAAACAAAAAAGTCAGGAATTTGATAGCACCACCTGTCCTAAAAGGTTCTTCCTACATTTGTCTGGCAGACAGGTTACTGTCGCGAAGGGAAATCACAGTGGAGTCAGTATTAGTGAGAGCTCCTGAAAATGGGCCCAGGAGGCCGTTAAGGAAGGGTGACTTGGGCATCAGATAGAATCTACTCTTTGACTGGTTATCGTCCTAATGAAATCATCCAAATATCTATCAGAAACTCAAGATACTCATCAAACCCTATCCCTAAAATAAATTGTGACAGCCTATCTACTTCCTGGACTCTTAACCTAAAATAACTCCTGATTGCTTAAGGACAAATACTTCCTAAACTGTATCAGACTCAATAATAATTCTGGTGAGGCAGCGTTAACAAACTCATAGCTTATTCTTTGAAAGCCCCTGACTCTCCTCCCCGGAACACTTTTGGTTTTACTCGAATTTTATCTCCTAAATTGCGCTTAAGACCCCAAATAAACTCTCTTCTTCCTTGCAGCTTCCTGCATTCCTCTTTGGTTGGCATTACATGTGTCATAAGTGGGATGCAGTGAACTTCAAACACCCGCACCAACTCTCACGCTGCCTTGGATTTGAGTCAGGTGCCTACAGGAGCCCGTTGTGTTCTACCATCTCCTTGCTGATCCCAGATCGTGGTGGTGAGTCGTCCTGTACCTGTGCCACCCGTTGTGGCGGAAGTTGGAGTTTATGTGGGTGTCCTCTGTTGCCAGCTCCTGGCCCCTGGAGTGCTGCTTCCCATGTAGTTTGGCCACTTGCATTGTGCTTTCCGTTTTGAGGGGCCTCTAGAATGTCGTTTCTCACTTTGTTTGGGTTAATGGCTTCTCTTCTCAACATTTCATTTCCTGTTTTGCTGTGGTGAGTAATTAGCCTTGGAGCAGAGGAAGTTCACTCCCTTTTCAAATTAATGTTTGTATTTTCTTTAGAAATATCCAGAAGTGGAAATGTTGGATCATACCATAGTTCAGTTTGTAATTTTTTGAGAAATCTTCATACTGTTTTGCACAGTGGATGCAACCAGTTTACATCCCACCACAGTGCACAGGTCTGCCTGTGTCTCCACATCCTCCGTTACCAGCTCTTATTGGTTTGTTATCTTTTTGACAGGTTCTCTGCCCATTTTTTAATCTGGTTGTTTATTGTTTTTATGTTGAGTTGCATGAGTTCTTTGAATATTTTAGCTATTAACCCCTTATGGGATATATTTTCTCGTTGGGTAGGCTGCCTTTTCATTTTGTTGACAGTTTCCTTCACTCTTCAAAAGCTTTATAGTTTTATGTAGTCCCATTTGTTTATTTTTGCTTTTGTTTTCCCTGGAGAAACAAAAACATATCCAAAAAAATATTGCTAGGACTGAAGTCAAAGAATGTACTATCTTTGTTTTCTTCTAGTAGTCTTATGATTTCAGGTCTTATATTTTAAGTCTCGAGTTCATTTTATGTATGTGGTATAAGAAAGTAATACAGGAAAAAAAGGGAAAAAAAAGGAGTTCCCGTCGTGGCGCAGTGGTTAACGAATCCGACTAGGAACCATGAGGTTGTGGGTTCGGTCCCTGCCCTTGCTCAGTGGGTTAACGATTTGGCGTTGCCGTGAGCTGTGGTGTAGGTTGCAGACGTGGCTCGGATCCCGCGTTGCTGTGGCTCTGGCGTAGGCCGGTGGCTACAGCTCCAATTGCACCCCTAGCCTGGGAACCTCCATATGCTGCAGGAGCAGCCCAAGAAATAGCAAAAAGACCAAAAAAAAAAAAAGAAAGTAATACAGGAGTTCCCGTTGTGGCACAGCAGAAACAAATTTGACTAGGAACCATGAGGTTGCGGGTTTGATCCCTGGCCTCGCTCAGTGGGTTAAGGATCTGGTGTTACCGTGAGCTGTTGGTGTAGGCTGCAGATGTGGTTCAGATCCCAAGTTGCTGTGGCTTTGGTGTAGGCTGGCAGGTATAGCTCTGATTCAGCCCCTAGCCTGGGAACTTCCATATGCTGCAGGTGCGGCCCTAAAAAGACAAAAAACAAAAAAAAAGAAATAGTTTGATCATTTGCATTCTTTTCGTGTAGCTGTCCGCTTTTCCCAACACTATTTATATTTTTTATTTGTTTTTTGACCATGCCTGCAGGATGTGGAAGTTTCAGTGCCAGGGATTGAACCCATGTCATAGCAGTGACCCAAGCTGCCACAGTGACAGTGTGTCGGATCCTTAACCCACTGTGCCACAAGAGAACTCCAACACCATCTATTTTTTGTCTTTTTAGGGCCAAACCTGCGGCATATGGAAGTTTCCAGGCCAGGGGTTGAATCAGCTGTAGCTGGCAGCCTACGCCACAGCCACAGCATGCAAGATACAAGGTGTGTCTGCAACCTATAACACAGCTCATGGCAACGCTGGATCCTTAACCCACTAAGCAGGGCCAGGGATCAAACTTGCCTTATGGACACTAGTTGGGTTCATTACTTCTGAGCCACAATGGGAACTCCCAACACCATTTATTTTAGAGACTGTCTTTTCCCTATTGTATATTCTTGCCTCTTTTGTTGTAGATTGATTGACTATGTAAGTGTGGGGTTATTTCTCTGCTGTGTATTCTGTTCCCATGATCTATGTCTTCTTTTGTGCCAGTACCTACTGTTTTGATTACTGTAGCCTTGGAATGCAGCTTGAAATCAAGGAGTTTGATACCTCCAGCTTTGTTTTTCTTTCTCAAGATTATTTTGGCTACTTCACATCTTTTATGTTTCCATAAATATTTTATAATTATTCTAGTTCTGTGAAGAATGTCATTGGTATTTTGATAGAGACTGTACTGAATCTGAATCTGTAGATTGCCTTGGGGAGTATGATCATTTTAATAATATTAATTTCGTATCCTGCAGCTTTAGTAATTCATTGATGAGTTCTAATAGATTTTTGGCCAAAGAATCTTTTTTTTTTCTTTTTTCTTTTTTTTTTTAGGTCAAGGAATCTTGTAGTGAAACAATTTTTAATTCAGAATTTCATTTGGAGGCTTGCATAGCAAAAAAAAAAAAAACGAACAAACAGAAACAACTCACTTGACTTGTCAAAACTTAAGGTACCTCCCAAATGAACCTTTTTTTCTTTCCCCCAAATTAAATGTTCCCCAGAGTGGCCACTGACAGTCCAAATCATTCTTGATGAAATTAGGCCATTTAAAAAGAAAAATGCAAGGATTCCGGTTGCAGTGAGAGTTGATGTAAGAAGCAGGAGCTTTCCCTGCTAGAGGACAGGAGGTAGATTTAGGAGACAGTAAGTGTGAGAGACACGTGTGCACTCGAGGCCTCACCTGCAAAGGCACACACAGCCCTTGGCACCCGCTTCTAATGGTCTGGACGCTGCAGACGGGCAGCCCAGCATCTCTGGGCTCTGCAGCCCCCAGTGCCCTGCAGGACTTTGTCTACACGGACGGTGTGGGTCAGGGTTGGGAGAAGCCCCATTTCTTTCCCTGGACCTGGAAAACGCTCCTAAGGGGACGGCTCGCTTGTGTGGGCGCAGTGCCCAGAGCCACTCACAGCGCACCCCCAGCCCATTGCCCCAGGCACCAAGAAAGGGTGCTCTGAGGACACCCGTTTCCCAGATGGGCCACCAAGGCTCTTGAACCAGCAGCAGATCCGAGACCCGCACCCCTTCACAGGCCCGTCTCAGGGTGACCCGGGCAGCTCCCTGCTGGCTGAACACACGTGGGACCCCAAGGAGGGATCAGAGCTGCTCTGGGGGGAGCCCCCTGGGGCCCGAGCACTGCAGCCTCGCCAAGGCCGCTGCCTTCGTGGGGGCCGCACGCAGGGCCTGACCCCCTGCCTCCTCCCCGAGCCTCCGGCAGCTCCTCGCTCACCTGGTTCCACACTGGGAAGCCCGTCCCTCTGCTTCCCTCAGGCTCTCAGGATCCTGCACGGCCTCCCTGGCGCCCTGAAGACCTCTCCTCCCAGATGCTGAGGGTCCAGAGTGTTAGACGGTCGGTCGCCAAAACCCGCGCCGCAGTGTGGGTGCTTTAATCCAGTTTCCTCCTCACGATTCGGAGCGTGGAAGTTTGAACCAAGGGTCAACAGTGGCTTCTCCTGAGGCTTGTGCATGGCCGGCCGTCTGTCCGTCCGTCCAAGTCTGTGTTGTTTTCCTCCGCCGTAAGGCCAGCAGTCCCGGAGGGTGAGCACCACCCGCACGACCCACTTTACTGCGTTAAAGGCCGTCTCTCCACAGACAGTCACGGTCCCGGGGGATTCGAGCTTCAGTGTTTGAGTTTGGGGGACACAGTTCCACCTCTAACACCTTTTCCTGGGGGGTGACCCCGGAGGGGCACCTCACTTCACAGCCCCAAAGCCGTCTGGCAGGGGAACCGTGTTTCCACTTCTGAGAGGGATCTGCCGCTCAGAGAGGGTGCGTGACTTTCACAGGGGCACACAGCTGCCAAGTGGCTGAGGGGGAGCAGGTGATGGCTACACTGATGGGAGTCCCCTCACCTCTTCCCTTGCATCCTCTCCCTGACCCCGGATCCCACTGCTGTGAGGCCCTCTGCAGAGGACCGGCCACCAGATAACCACAGGACGGCAGCTCCACCAGGCCCCCCCCCCCACCCCAGGCAGACAGCACCTGTGCCAGGTGTCTCCCGGAACAGCTGCCCGTTCCAACTGCAGACAGAGGAGGGTATAGCTCGCTCTTGCTGCCGCGTGCGGCTGTCGGTCTTCCTCAAGGGGACTAAGCTGTCCCCTTCAACCCTGTCCAGTCCCTGTGCCCAGGCTCTTCCTCTGAGCCACTCCTGCTGGTGGGTTTGGTCCTCTCCTGCCCGCTAGGTACAAAGTGAGCCCGTGAGGACCAACAACTAACAAGGACTGCTCCTGCCCCTCCTTGGAAACTAAACGTGACCCCTAAGCCCGTCCCCTAGACGGGCTGGGTGAGCTCTGGTCCCTCTTGTAAATCCTGCACCTGTCACACGGGGCAGGATGAGAGCATCCCACACTTGTCACACCGTGTCTCCAGATGCAGCCAAGCAGTCACACCGTTGGTTTTTGTAGGTGTGTCATGTACAAATTATTCGACAAATACACATTTAAAAAATGGCTTAATTCTCCCTGTTGAAAATAGGGAAAGATGCTTCCTCCTTCTCCCTCAGAGCATTTATCTTTGAAAAATTCTGAGAACTGTCTCATCTTTAACATGCATGTCGTTGAAGACTAGACAGGCCTTTTTTCAGCTGGTCATTTTTCCCTTTCAGTTTTGTGAATCAGAATGTTTTTCTCAAGAACGTGGAACCCATCTGTCCAAACTGCAGACAGAGGAGGGTCAACTGGTGTGAGGACAGGAGGCTCATCTTAGCAGACACCTTGCTCCAACTACAAAGCTCCATCTTGAAAGGTGAGAAGTTGATTCTTCCTCTGGATAAAACCAGTTAGGTAACAGGTCACCCCAATTAGCCGGTAAAATTAGGACTCTGTGACAAATGGTTCTGTCGGCTCCTCTTACATGAGGACCAGTTACTGTTTTTCTTGAATATACGTATGCAGAGCTCTCTTGCAGCTCAGCAATCATGAGCCTGACTAGTATCCATGAGGTTTCAAGTTCAATCCCTGGCCCTGCTCAGTGGGTTAAGGATCTGGTATTGCCATGAGCTGTGGTGTAGGTCGCAGACGCGGCTGGGATCCCGCGTTGCTGTGGCTCTGGCGTAGGCTGGCGGCTACAGCTCCGATTCGACCCCTAGCCTGGGAACTTCCATATACTGCAGGTGTGGCCCAAAAAAGGGAAAAAAAGTATTCAGTGGGATATATCTGCTTGGACATATGCGGAGTTTTTTGCTGCCTTTGCAATTTCCTGGTGGATTACTTGTGATGCACATCTATTTTGCTTTAATGCTTATCAACAAGAAAAGCAGTTTTCTGTCTCTGCTATCTTTGTGGAAAGAATTTCTAGGTTGGGAGTTCCCATCGTGGCGCAGTGGTGAACGAATCCGACTAGGAACCATGAGGTTGGGGGTTCGATCCCTGGCCTCGCTCAATGGGTTAAGGATCCAGTGTTCCTGTGAGCTGTGCTGTAGGTTGTAGACTCGGCTCGCATCCCACATTGCTGTGGCTCTGGCGCCGGCGGCTGTAGTTCCAATTAGACCCCTAGCCTGGGAACCTCCATATGCCGAGGGAGCAGCCCTAGAAGAGGCAAAAAGACAAAAAAAAAAATTTCTAGGTTGGGAGAAATTTTTGTTTTTACTTCCCTAACAGTCATCATCAAACATCTATCTTAAGGGATCAAATCTTGTCACCCATCTCATCAATATCTAGTGGACAAGAATTACACAGGAAGGGTGATCAGTTAAACAGTATCAGATACTCAAAAAGCCATATCTAGAATGTAGAAAATTCTGATGAATAAATGACAGCAAATTATAAGAACTAATAATTTTAAAAGATAAGTGGACCTCATATGTAAAGAGACCTGTGAGACACACCTAATGAAAGACGTAAGAATACATTTTGGACTCTGACTTCAACTAATCTGACTTAAGCAAATTCATTTTTGAAAAAATTGAGCATTAATAAAATGTATTTTTATAACTTTTGGGGTTATGAAGGATTACCTTACATTTAAAAAATGTATTCTGGAGTTCCCATTGTGGTTCAGTGATAATGAACCCAATCAGTATCCATAAGAATGCAGGTTTGACCCCTGGTATCGATCAATGGGTTAATGATCTGGCCTGTGGTTATGGTGTAGGCAGGCAGCTGCAGCTCCAGTTGGACCCCTAGCCTGGGTACATCCAGATGTCTCAGGTGCAGCCCTAAAAATAAAAAAGTAATAAAATCTATTCTGAAGAGGTTATGCATTAAATGATAACATGCTTGGAATTACAGGTGCAGTTGTGACCCCTTATCTGCAGCAAAAATCTTCGAAAAATGTGCAGTAAACCATTCGAAGATCCCCAAGTAGATGCCAGAAACCAAGGATCATGCTAAACCTTATATATACTATGTTTTTTTCCTATGCATACATACCTGTGATTAAGTTTAATGTATAAAGTGTAGTAAGAGATTAACCAGTAATAGAACAGAACAGTTGACTGCAGTAAAAGTGAATGTGTTCTCACTCAGTATCTTGTGGTTCACTAAGTGTGAGCACGTGCGATGATACGACGCCCGCTTGGATGCACCGGCCAAAGGGATGATGGACATCGTGGGGGGATGAAGAGGGCGGCAGGAGACGTGCTCGTGCAGACTGGCACAGGGTTTAACACTCACAGATGCTTATTTGTGGAATTTTCCTTTTAACTTTTCAGAGCTTGGTTGACTATGGCTAACTGAAACCCCAGAAAGCAAAACCGTGAGTCGGAGGGGACGGTGGGAAACTTCTCCGCTGGTGTACATGGCAATAGATGAAAGGAGAAGAATGGCCATGAAGTGACTGGGAGGGATCCATCTGGCTTCAAAACATTCTTCACTTTTTGTATATATTTGAAAATAGCTGTAACAAAATATAGAATATGTCACTGTATCAGGAATTTTATATGTCGAGGATACATTTGAAAAAGCAGAAGGAAACTTAGTTTCAGGGTTATGAGCACGCTCAGAATGTGCAGTTTGTTTTAAGTCAATTATACCTCCATTAAAACTATTTAAAATAATTAGAACTGCCAACTTCCTAATCATACTACATTTTATTACTTTGTCTTCTTGAAGTTAATTTACAGCTTTTCTGGCAGTAAGCCACTGCACTAGTTTCTCTTTAACTTACTTCATGTAGGTGAATGTTCACCAAGTCTATCCATGTTGCTGTAAATGGCAACATTTTGTTCTTTCTAAATGATCCAGTGGTATTCCATTGTGTATCCACCCATTCAAGTATTGAAGGACACACTGTAGGCTGTTTCCATGTCTTAGCAGTTGTAAGTGAAACTGCTGTGAACCCTGGGGTACATGTATCATTTTGAATTGGTGTTTTTATTTTTTCAGATGTATGCACAGGAGGGGAATGCTGGGTCACAAAGTAGTTCTATTTTTGTGTGTCTGGGGAACCTCCATGTTTTGTACACTAGCTGCACCAATTAACATTCTCACCAGTACTGCACGAGTGTTCCCTTTTCTCCACACTTGCTCCAGTGTTTGTTATTTGTGTTCTGACAATGGCCATCCTGACTGGTGTGAGGCGATAGCTCAGTGTGGTTTTGATTGGTATTTCCCTGGTGATTAGCGATGTTGGCCATCTGCTTTTCCACTTTGAAAAACATGTCTGTTTCTTCTGCCCATTTTTCTTTTTCTGGCTGCACCCGCAGATGGAATGAGCCACAGCTGCATCAACACCAGATCCTTTAAACCACTGCCCTGGGCCAGAGGTCACTGCACCTCCAGTGACCTGAGCCACATCAGTCAGATTCTTAACCATGGTGGGAACTCTCTACCAATTAAAAAAAAAATTTTTTGGAGTTCCCGTCGTGGCACAGCGGAAACGAATCTGACGAGGAACTATGAGTTTGCAGGTTCGATCCCTGGCCTTGCTCAGTGGGTTAACGATCCGGCGTTGCCGTGAGCTGTGGTGTAGGTCGCAGATGCAGCTCGGATCTGGCGTTGCTGTGGCTCTGGCGTAGGCAGGCGGCTACAGCTCCAATTAGACCCCTAGCCTGGGAACAGGTGCAGCTCTAAAAAGATAAAAGACAAAACAAAAAAATTAATGTTTAGTCGCATGAGCTTTGTGTGTGTGTATATATATATATATATGTTGGGATATTAACTCCTTATCAGTCATATCATTTGCAAATATTTTCACCCATTGAACCCGCCTCCTCATGAATGCTAGTCAGATTCGTTTTTGCTGAGCCACGATGGGAGCTCCAGAGTTTAGTTTTGTATATGGTGTCAGCATTCTCATTTTACCCTTTCAAATGTAAGCTGTCTAGTTTCCCCAGCACCACTTATTGAAGAGACTGTGTTTTCTCCATGGTGTATTCTTGCCTCTTCTGTTGCAGATTGAACTAACTAAAAGTGCATGGCTTTATTTCTGGGTTCTTTTCTGTTCCATTTATGTTTTTGTGCCATTGTCATACTGTTGTGATTACTGTAGCTTTGCAGTATTGTCTGAAGTCAGGGGTCACAATTCCTACAGTTCCCTTCTTTCTCAAGATTGTTTTGGCTACTCAGGGTCTTTTTTTTTTTATTTTTGTCTTTTTGCTAATTCTTGGGCCGCTCCCACGGCATATGTAAGTTCCCAGGCTATGGGTCGAATCGGAGCTGTAGCCACCGGCCTACACCAGAGCCACAGCAACGCGGGATCCAAGCCGCATCTGCGACCTACACCACGGCTCACAGCAACGCCGGATCGTCAACCCACTGAGCAAGGGCAGGGACCGAACCCGCAACCTCATGGTTCCTAGTCGGATTCATCAACCCCTGCGCCACAACAGGAACTCCCCCTTTTTTTTTTTTTCATACAAAATTTTAAATTATTTCTTCTGTGACAAATGCTGTTGGTATTTTGATAGGGATTGCATTAATTCTTCCAACCAAAGAACATGGAATATCTGTCCATCTGTTTCTGTCATCTTCAATTTCTTTCATCAGTGTCTTAATGTAGGTTTATTCGTAGGTATTTTATTATTTTTTGTGCAGTGGGATTGCCTCACTGATTTTCTTTTTGACAGGCTGTTGTTAGTATGTGGAAGTGCAACACTGTACCCTGCAGTGAAATGACCGATAACCTCTAGAGCATTTCTGGTGACATCTTTAGGATTCCCTAGGTGTAATACGCCATCTGCAAACACTCAAGTTTTCTTCTTCCATTTGGATTCCCTTTGTTTCTTTTCCTTGTATGACTGCTGAGGGTAGGATTATGAAAATTGCATTGAATTAAAGTGGTAAGAGTGGGCATCCTTGTCTGGTTCCTGATCTTAGAGGAAATGCTTTTCGCCAAATCCTGGGGTTGGTGCCAGACTCCTGGCAGGTAGAGCTGAGTCCAGGGGTCTGGCTGTAGGGCCCTGGGATCCCAGAGCTGGTGTTAGTGTCTCCGATCACTGTGGTGGGGACGGATAGGTGAAGTTTCTAACACAGTTGGGTATGGGGTCTGGGATATTCCCAGGCTTGTGCTAGCCTGCCACTGGGTGATCCCAGGGTAGGTTCTGACCTGCTGTGGACTCTCTGGATCTGCAGGCTACAAGGTTGTGTTTTTGTGCATCTGGTTTCTGCCTCTTGGTGGGATAAGCTGGTCCAGAAGCTACTGCAGCCTTCCGGGAGGGCAGGTCTGAGCTCTCAAGGGCAGGGCTATGGCTAGAGTTGGTGTGCAGAGGCAGCTGTGGACTCAGGAAGTCTCGTAGCAGTCTGTCTCTAGGTGACAGAGCCCCAGCCAAGTGTTTGGCCTGAGGCATCCCACCCACAGGCTGTTATGTGGGGCCAGGTCTCGGTACTGTGAGCTAGAGGGAGAATCTCATGATGGTGACCCCAGCGGCAGAGCCTGAATGCTAGAAAGCTCTGAAATATGGTGAACACACATGGGCATGTCCTCAAGGTGAGTAGCAGCACCCTCTGCCGCTCCAGGAGACTAAGATGAGCAGGTAGGTCTGGCCCAGGCTCCTAAAAAATTACTGCTTTTTCTATGGGTCTGTCTTCATGTGTCCTTTAAGAGTGACATTTCTATTTCCCAAGTCCTTTGGGACACTTTTTTTGGTCTTTTTGTCTTTTCTAGGGCCACACTTGCAGCATATGGAGGTGCCCAGGCTAGGGGTATAATCAGAGCTGTAGCCACTGGCCTATGCCAGAGCCACAGCAACGCAGGGTCCAAGCCACATCTGCAACCTACAGCACAGCTCACAGCAACACCGGATCCTTAACCCACTGAGCAAGGCCAGGGATTGAACCTACATCCTCATGGATACTAGTTGGGTTCGTGACCCTCCTCCCTTTGGGACACCTGAATTAAGCCCCACTGGCCTTGAAAGCCAATGATTCAGGGGCTCGTCATCCCAGTGCAGGGCTCGTCATCCCAGTACAGGAACCCCAGGCTGGGTAGACTAATGTGGGGCTCAGAATTCTGTCTTATGTGAGCCCCTCTGCAACATAATTATGCATAATTTGCATTACCCATCGGCAATGCAAGCCCACCCTCCTTCCTGTCGACCTGTGGGTCCTTTGTGTCTTTAGATACAGAAGATGTTTTTAGTGCTTTCCAGGCTTTTTCACAGATGGTTTTTCTGCAGATAGTTGTAATTTCAGGGTGCTCCTGAGAGTAGGTGAACTCAGGGTCTTTCTGCTCCACCGTCTTGGCCAATGCTCCCATACTGACAGTTTTAAATTGGCCGTGGTGGGTGTGTCATGTCATCGAAAATGACAAACATTACAAACCATGGCTTGATTTACTGTATTGTTGAGTATCTAGATTCAAGAAAAGCGACTGAGAATATTTTACATAAGAAATAGAAAATAGGGAGTTCCCGTTGTGACGCAGTGGTTAACGAATCCGACTAGGAACCATGAGGTTGCGGGTTCGGTCCCTGCCCTTGCTCAGTGGGTTGACGATCCGGCGTTGCCGTGAGCTGTGGTGTAGGTTGCAGACGCGGCTCGGATCCCGCGTTGCTGTGGCTCTGGCGTAGGCCAGCGGCTACAGCTTGGATTCGACCCCTAGCCTGGGAACTTCCATATGCTGCGGGAGTGGCCCAAGAAATAGCAAAAAAAGACAAAAAAAAGAAATAGAAAATAAACTTTAAAATGTTCAGGGAGTTATTGGTGGGTCAGCAGGTTAAGAACCCCGCTAGTATCCATGAGGATGCGGGTTCCATCCCTGGCCTCACTCAGTGGGTTAAGGATCCGGCATTGCCGTGCGCTGTGGTGTAGGTCCCAGATGCAGCTCGGATTCCGTGTTGCTGTGGCTGTGGTGAAGGCTGGCAGCTGTAGCTCCAATTAGATCCCCCATCCAGAAACTTCCATGTGCTGGGGGTACAGCCCTAAAAATCAAAACAAAATTTAGAAACTTTAACAACTTCATGAAACATCAGTGAAAGGCAACTAAAACCACAGTGAGGATAATGCTATAAAATTATTTAAGGAGTTCCCATTGTGGCCCAGTGGTTAACAAACCCAAATAGCATCTACAGGTATGCAGGTTTGATCCCTGGCCTCACTCAGTTGGGTTAAGGATCTGGTGTTGCCGTGAGCTATGTGTAGGTCGCAGACGTGGCTCAGATCCTGCGTTGCTGTGGCTGTGGTGTAGGCCAGAGGCCACGGCTCTGATTAGACCCCTAGCCTGAGAACCTGCATATGCTGCAGGTGCGGCCCTAAAAAGACAAAAAATTTAAAAAATTAAAAATAAAAACAAAAATTTTAAAAGGGGGGTTCCTGCTGTGGCGCAGTGGGTTAAGCTCAGGTCACTGTGAAGGTTCAGGTTTGACCTTTGGCCTGGCACAGTGGGCTGAAGGATCCAGTGTTGCCACAGCTGGGGCTCAGATTTAATCCCTGGTCCGGAGACTGCCATATGCAACAAGCGCGGCCATTGAAAACAAACAAAAAAATCATGTAAAAGCCTCAGAAGTTAAAAGGACTCATCACACCCACTATTGCCAAGGATGTGAAAGAACTGAAACTCCCACACTGCTAGTAAAAATACAGAAAAAGATAACTTAGATCAGTTTGACATTTCTTAAAAAGTTATATACTTATCTCCTCTGTGAGTCAGATATTAGAACCCAAGATGTTAACACAGAATAAATGAAACAGACATATGAGAAATTACATTTTTCATGTAGTGGTTTTAGATTTTTTTTTTTTTTTTTTTTTGCTTTTTAGGGCCACACCCACGGCATAAGGAAGTTCCCAGGCTAGGGATCTAATTGGAGCTGCAGCTGCTGGCCTGTGCCATGGTCACAGCCACACAGGATACAAGCCGCATCTGTGACCTATACCACAGCTCAGGGCAACACCGGATCCCCAACCCACTGAGTAAGGCCAGGGATCAAACCCGCATCCTCATAGATACTAGTCAGATTTGTTTCCACTGCACCACAGGGGAACTCCCTATGTAGGAGTTTTATTCCCAGCAGCCTAAACTTAGATGTCCTTAAGCAGAACAAAGATGGTGTATCCAACAGAACATCATACTTTTCAGCTTTATGAAAAGCATCTTCGTATAAGCATCATGTAAGGACTATTCATGTACACATCCTTAATGAATCTTTTTTTTTTTTTTTGTCTTTTTGCCGTTTCTTGGGCCGCTCCCTCGGCATGTGGAGGTTCCCAGGCTAGGGGTTGAATCGGAGCTGTAGCCACTGGCCTACACCACAGCCACAGCAACACAGATCCCAGCTGCACCTGTGACCTACACCGCAGCTCATGGCAACACTGGATCCTTAACCCACAGAGCTGGGCCAGGGATCGAACCCGAATCCTCATGGATACTAGTCGGATTCGTTAACCACTGCGCCACGACGGGAACTCCCTTAATGAATCTTAAAGGCAGTGCATGTGGGTAGCCCGGGGGGAAGAAGGAGTGAACACTATGACTTCAATCATAAAACTCTAGACAGTGCAGCCTTATTTCTACTGTAAAGGAAACTAAATCTGCGGCTGACTAGAGGGGAGAAGAAAGGAGATTATAAAGTCTACAAAGTATCCAAAATATACAAACACCTCCCATAACTCAGTATCAAACAAAAACCAATCAAAAAATGGTCAGAAGACCTAAAGAGACATTTCTCCAAGGTAGACAGAGACAGATGGCCAGCAGGCACATGAAAAGATGCTCAGGATTACTAATTATGCTCCAAATCAAAACTACCCCTCTCTAGTCAGCATGGCCATCATCAAAAGTCTACATATAGTAATTGCCAGAGAAGGTGCGGAGAAAAGGAAAGTCCAGCCACTATGGAAAACAGTATGGAAAAGACATACCTGTGTCCAGAGTGGCACTCTTTACAATTCCCAAGACATGGACGCATCTGTGGTCCATTAACAGATGCACGGGTGAGGAAGAGGTGATGTGTATACATACATGTATACGCCATAGAGTGTGTATATACTTAATATCCACACACACACACACGTGTACGTATTCAATAGACGACAACTCCACCAGAGAAAGTCATGAAATACGGCCACCTGCAGCATCATGGATGGACCCAGAAAATATAGTAGGTGAGGTGGAGACAAGTGTGTGCTGTGTATTATACGTGGAGTCTTAAAAATAACAGCATGTGAATCCACTTACAGAACAGAATCACTCTCAGACACGGAAACAAACTTGTGGTTACCACAGGGGAAGGGAGAGGAGAAGGAGAAACAGGAGTGCAGGTAACCAACTACTAACTTGTAATAAAGGTTTGCTGCACAGCGCAGCAACTATATTCAGTATCTTGTAATAACCTGCAATGGAACAAAATCAAAAATATGGAATCACCTTGCAGTTATACAGTCACCTGTATACCTAAAACTAACACGATACTGGAAATCAGCCATCTTTCAGCGATTAAAAATAAACGCAAGGTAGATATGGGGTCATGAAGAGATTCGTTGTGTGATCCAGACTTCATGAGTTTATGTAAGTGTCAGAACCTACCACACTAATGTTCACGGCACGTCATTTATACCTTCTCGAAGCTTTAAAACCTGGAATTCCTTCTTTTTCCTGGAAATGAGATTTGGTGACACTAATGCTGATATACCCTTCTCTCTCCAGTCAGGGCCTCCCTCTCGCCTCAGGGGCAGCAAGTCCTGGGGAGCAGCGGAGGCTGTTCCCAGCTGTGCCACATAAATGCAGGCTGGACTAAGCTCTCCCTCCTTCTCCTGCACACCTCCTGTAAAGCACTGGTCCTGAGGGGAAGAGCCAGAGCCAGACAGGCTGCAGTGACCCACAGTGTCTTTGGCTGATGTCCACTGAGGAGGCCTGCAGTGACCCAGGACACAGGCCTGAGGACTGTGAGAAGTTCTGTACCTGCTCATCCTTCCCAGCCACAGTGGTGGGTCAGGCGGATGCTGTCCTGAGAGGCACGTGCCCAGCAGTCGGTTGCAGCATCCTGCCCCCTCGTCCTGTGAGTCCAGCGTGTCTGGAATGAGGATGATCCCTCAACAGTTGTACGCAGCAGGCTCCACGGCTCCTCTGCAGGACCTGGGAAGAGACTGCCCTCGTTCGTCCTGAGCACGATGCCACATCCCTGTGAACAAGACAACTTCATGGTGCTCCAGAAGCGACAGGGTTGTCACAAGTCTCCCCTCCACAAGCTGACCTCTGAACCCACCAAAGAGCATGGCAGTCAGCCTACAAAGGAGGCTTTAGGCAGCGATGGAAACCAGGCCGAAAGCGGAGAGAGAACTGTAATCTCCGAGCCATCGCACTGTCCTCTCTGAGGGCACACAAAACCCAGTCATCCCTATTTACCAACCACTCGATACAAAGCATTCCCACACTTAAATGGGAGGGCCTGCCTTCATCATCACGCAAACCAGGGTAATGGGAGGCAGGCTGTCCTCAGGTTCACGACTGGAAAACGGAAAATCCAACACAGAGATCGTGACGTCAGCGGCACTCCAGACAAAGGTCGTGCATCTTTTCAAGTCGCCGCAGAATCCTCCCAGTCGGAAGTGGCCCCAGTCCACACTGCCTGAGGCATCAGAGACGGGACTGAGTGGTCCGGCGTTTCATAAAGCCCTCCCCTGAGGCAGAACGCCGCCCTTTACCTTCCTGGACACGATTGGGGGGCGGGGGTGAGTGGCACACACTGTGGGCACCGAAGACAGACATGAAAGGGTTTTGCTACAGAACTGCAGTGACATAAACCTGTGCCAACTCTAGGCATTTAAAGGAAAAATGCAGCTCCCACAGATCTGGAATTAATACAGATTTTCATATGTTTGAGGTTCAACTGAGGCAGATGACACCCTCACGAGGTGTCTCCCTTAGTGTTCAACTGCAGAATCCAAACAGCCCTCTGGGGAGTTCCCGTCGTGGCACAATGGAAACAAATCCGACTAGGAACCCTGAGGTTGCGGGTCTGATCCCCGGCCTCGAGCAGTGGGTTAAGAATCTGGTGTTGCCGTGAGCTGCGGTGTAGGTCGCAGATGTGGCAGATCCTGTGTGGCTGTGGCTGTGGTGTGGGCCGGCAGCTGTACCTCCAATTCGACCCCATGCCTGGGAACCTCCATATGCCACAGGTGCAGCCCTAAAAAAAGCAAAAAAAAAGTAAAAAAAAACAAAACAAAAAAACAGTCCTCTGGGGGGAATGGGGTATGTCTCTGTGTGTGCATGTATATATACACACACATATATATGTATAAAATTAAAAACATTCAAAAGATCATACCTGCGGTCATGATTTCCTGTTGGTTTGAGTATAAACTGGAACAAACTAGAAAAGGAAGCTTGTCATATCCAGCATGAACATGCAGTACTTTTTTGCAGCAATTCCATTTCTACAAATCTGTATTAAGACATCAATAATAAATGAGACAAAATATTGTACTTAAAAAATTAAAAACAAACAAAACACATATTCCCTGTTTTTCTCATGGGAATTTTGTTGTTTCCAATGAGATAAGGCTGAAGGCTTTCTCACATTCACTGCCCTTTCCCCAGTATGAACTGTCTGTCTGATGTGTAATGAAACTAGTGTTCAGACTAAAGGATTTCCCACACTCCCCACACTCTTTCGGGGATTATCCAATGGGAACATTACAGTATTGCAATAGACTGGAGTTGTAGGTGAAGGATGTTAAATATTTACTACACGCAGAAGGCCCTTCTCCAGTGTGAAGTCTTTGGTCTTTAAAAAGATAGCACTTGTGTTGGCGTTTCCGTCTTGGCTCAGTGGTTAACAAATCCGACTAGGAACCATGAGGTTGCAGGTTCAATCCCTGGCCTTGCTCAGTGGGTTAAGGATCCGGCACTGCCGTGAGCTGTGGGGTAGGTCGCAGATGCGGCTCGGATCTGGCATTGCTGTGGCTCTGGAGGCTGGTGGCTACAGCTCCAACTGGACCCCTAGCTTGGGAACCTCCATATGTCGTGGGAGCAGCCTTGGAAAAGTCAAAAAGACAAAAGAAAAAAAAAAAGATAGCACTTGTGGTTAAATAATTCCCCACATTCCCACATTTAAAAGTTCTTTCTTGGAGTTCCCACTGTGGCACAACAGGATCAGCAGCATCTCTGGAATGCTGGGACACAGGTTTGATCCCTGGCCCAGCACAATGGGTTAAGGATCCTGTGTTGCCACAGCTGCAGCGCAGGTTGCAACTGCTGCTCGATCTGATCCTTGGCCGGGGAACTCCCTATGTCTTGAGGCAAAAAAAAAAGTTACTTTTCTCCTTTGTGAACTCTTCCCAGTTCAGTGAAGTCGGGTTTTTGCCTAAAGGATTTCGCACTTTCCACACACACTTTAAGTCTTTTTCTACTGTGGTACTGATTGATATTGCAGCTTTTGCTAAATAAATGATTTTATTCTTTTCTTTTCTTTTTTTTTAGCTCTTTAGGGCTGCACCCGCAGCATATGGAGGTTCCCAGGCTAGGGGTTGAATCGGAGCTACAGCTGCCAGCTACACCACAGCCACAGCAATGCCAGATCCAAGCCACATCTGCGACCTACTCCACAGCTCACAGCAACACCGGATCCTTAACCCACTGAGCAAGGCCAGGAATGGAACCTGTGTCCTCATGGATGCTAGTCAGATTCGTTAACTGGTAAGGCACAACCGGAACTCCCAGGTTTTACTAGATAATTTCTTACTTAGACTGCACATAAAGTAGCTTCCTCGGAGTTCCCACCAAGGCTCAGTGAAAACAAATCTGACTAGTATCCATGAGGACACAGGTTTGATCCCTGGCCTCGCTCAGTGGGTTAAGGATCTGGCATTGCCGTGAACTGTGGTACAGGTCCCAGACATGGCTGGGATCTGGCCTTTCTGTAGCTGTGGCGTAGGCCAGTGGCAACAGCTACAATTCAACTCCTAGCCTGGGAACAGCCATATGCCTTGGGTGCAGCCCTAAAAAAAAAAGACAAACAACAAAAAGAATTGAAGGAAAAAAACCGCTTCCTCTAGTGAGGTGGTGCTGAACAAGTGTATGTTTGCAGCTAAAGGCTTTCATGCATTCTCCCCAAAAGGAGTTTTTCCCTCTGAAAGGCTGTCCCACCGTCAGCTCTGCTGCTTGACCTTTTCCTGGTATGGGTGGCTTGTTGCTCAAAAAATTCAACGTTGGCCTAGAAGTCGTTCCCAACTACACTGAAAATAAAGGGCTCCCCTGACACATGGTGTTTACAGACGAGGCTCTGTGTACGTCACTCACCAAGGGCTTCTCCCTAATGCACTGCTTCTGAAAAATGAAGGTTTATGCTGACATAAAGTTGTTTCTCATGCCACATACCTGTGCAGTTTCTGCCTGTCATGTGTTGGCTGCTGCTCATCCAAGTGCCAATTGTCTGTGAGGCCACACATTTCACAGGGGTGGCTCTTCATGAATGATGGATCTGCCCTAGGAGTCCTGCCTGGGACACTCGGCACAGGGAAATGCCCTTCTCACGGGAGACCTCTTCGAGGAAAAAAGAAAAAAGAAAAGAAGCCTCCTCATTCTCTGCTTCATGCTGACAGTTGGAACGTAAGAAATATTAGCGTGGGTGTGGGAGTTCCCGTTCTGGCGCAGCGGAAATGAATCCAACTAGGAACCATGAGGTTTCGGGTTCAATCCCTGGCCTTGCTCAGTGGGTTAAGGATCTGGCGTTGCCGTGAGCTGGGGTGTAGGTTGCAGTTGGGGCTCAGATGCCGCATTGCTGTGGCTCTGCCATAGGCCGGCAGCTCCGATTAGACTCCTAGCCTGGGAACCTCCATATGCTGTGGGTGTGGCCCTAAAGAGACAAAAAAAAAAAAAAAAAAAGAAATATTAGTGTGACGCATGCTGACTGCACTGGGAGGGGGCAGCCCACACACAGGCTGTGTCTGACAAACCCAGCAGTGAGTCCACGGGACCATTTGCAACAACAGCAAGTTGGATTCAGACTGAGGATGGGGCTGTTGAGCAGGAATGGGCTGTAAAGACCCCAGGGTGGAGACAGCTTCATGAGGTGAAGACGCAGCCATGCAGTGTGTCCCAGGGAGGAAAAGCAGGGTGTAAAGCTTGCTCCTCAGCAAACAGAACCTTGTTTGTTGGTAACACAAGTGCTAAGTAGAAAGCTGTGTCCAGGCCCTGGAAAAAACTGCCACGGAGCCGCTGCTGGTCAAAGACTGTTTAAGGAACGGAACACAGTTCACAAATAGGCCAGATCTAGAGACCAGCGCAAGTGGATCTGTGAGAAAAATGGATGAGACATGGAGGCAAGAGATGTAAAGATTGGTCATGGGCTGAATGTAAGTATAGAAGTGAGAAGATATGGAACTAACAGCTGAGCAAGTGTCAAGAGTGGGGAAGAAAATGCAGAAACTGTGGTCACTGGAACCAAAATACTAGTAAAACAGAATAGGTTTCTAATATGATTCAGACACAACCCTGACGTAATGCTCTCCCTTGGGGGTCACTCTTCACGGAAGAGGCTCCCTCTGACTCCACTGTGCGGAGGCTGTATTTGTGTTCAGCCAGGGTACCACTGAGGACTCTTCATCCTCCCCACAAAACGATCAAGTACATGGGACTTGGACAAAGCAACTAGTCAGGGGAAGACAGGGCTGATGAGCCGCCATCACTGGGTTAAAACCACTCAGCACATCATATTACAGAGGACAGAAAACTATTAAAAAGAAAATTTCATGAAAAGATATCTCGTGCTCTTGGGTTGGAATAATTAATGCTGTTAAAATGGCCATACCACCCAAAGCAACCTATAGATCTAATGCAATCTCATTACCTTATCCATGACATTTTTCACAGAAATAGAACAAATAATTCTAAAATGTATATGGAGGAGATGGGATGAAGATGGCAGAGTAGGACTGGAGCTCTTTTCTCATAAAAGCCACAAAATTACAACCAACTGCTGAACAAGCTTCAACAAAACAAATCAAAGAAAAAGACATAAGTAAAACTATCACTGTTTGCAGATGACATGATACTATACCTAGAAAATCCTAAAGATGCTACAAGCAAACTTTCAGAGTTCATCAATGCATTTGGTAAAATTGAAGGATACAAAATTTTAATACACAGAAATTGACTGCATTTCTTTATACTAACAATGAAAGGTCACAAAGAGAAATTAGGGAAACAATCCCTTTTACCATAAAATACCTAGGAATAAACCTACATAAAGAGACAAAAGAACTGTACTCTGAAAACTATAGATGCTGATGAAGGAAATCAAAGGTGATACAAACAGATGGAAAAATATATCATGCTCTTGGACTGGAAGAATCAATATTGTCAAAATGACTACACCTCCAAAGGCAATCTACAGATTCAATGCAATCCTTATCAAATTACCAAGGACATTTTTCACAGAACTAGAACAAATTTTTTTTTGTCTTTTGAGGGCCGCACCTGTGGCATATAGAGGTTCCTGGGACAGGAGTCAAATCAGAGCTGTAGTGGCCAGCCTACACCACAGCCACAGCAATGCCAGATCCTTAATCCACTGAGTGAGGCCAGGGATCGAACTTGCAACCTCATGGCTACTGGACAGATTCATTTCTGCTGAGCCATGATGGGAACCCCCAGACCAAAATATGTTAAAGTTTTTTTTGGAAGCACAAAAGACCCAGAATAGCCAAAGCCATCCTGAGAAAGAAAAATGGAGTTCAAGGAATCAGGCTCCTTGACTTCAGACTATACTACAAAACTGCAGTCATCAAAACAATATAGTACTGGCACAAAAACAGAAATATACATCAGTGGAACAGGACAGAAACCTCAGAATTAAATCCATGCACCTATAGTCAAGTAATATATGACAAAGGAGGCAAGAATACACAATAGAAAAAGGACAGTCCCTTTAATAAGTGGTGCTGGGAAAACTGGACAGCTCCCTGGAAAAGAATGAAATTAGAACACTCCCTAATACCATACACAAAAATAAACTCAAAAAGGATTAAAGACCTAAACATAACACCATAACACTCCCTAATACCATACACAAAAACAAACTCAAAAAGGATTAAAGACCTAAACATAACACCATAAAACTCCTAGAGAAAAACATAGGCCAAACACACTCTGAAATAAACCACAGCAGATCCACTCGCAGAGTAGTGACAGTAAAAACAAAAATAAACGACCTTTCATGTGGCACAGCAGGTTAAGGATCTGGCATTGTCTCTGCAGCAGCTTGGATTGCTCCTATGGCGCTGGTTCAGTCCCTGGCCCAAGAACTTCCACATGCCTTGGATGCAGTCAAATAAATAAATGAAATAAATGGTACCTAATTAAAAGTTTTTGCACAGCAAAGGAAACCCTAAACAAAACGAAGACTACCCACAGACTGGGAGAAAAGATCTGCAAATGAAGTGACTGACATCTGCTGATGAAGGAATTAATCTTAAAAATATGTAAACACCTCCTGCAGCTCAATCCAAAAAAACAACCCCATCAAAAAATGGGCAGAAGATCTAAACAGACAATTCTCCAAAGACGACACACAGATGACCAAAAAACACATGAAAAGATGTTCAGCATCACTCGTTATTAGAGAAATGCAAACAAAACTACTATGAGGTACCACCTTACACCAGTCAGAATGGCCATCATCAAAAAGTCTACAAACAATAAATGCTGGAGAGGGTATGGAGTAAAGGGAACCCTCTTACACTGTTAGTGGGAATGTAAATCGGTGCAACCACTGTGGAAAACAGTATGGAGATTCCTCAAAAAACTAAAAATTACATGGGCATCTATCCATAGAAAACCATGACTTGAAAACGCACATGTTCTCCAATGTCCACTGCAGCATTATATACAATGGGCAAGACACAGAAGCAACCCAAATGTCCACTGACAGAGGAGTGGATAAAGAAGATGTGGTACATATACACAAAGGAATATGACTCAGCCATAAAAAAATGGAAAAAAAAAAGGAATGAAATAATTGCACTGCAGAACATGGATGGACCTAGAAATTATCATGCTAAGTGAAGTTAGTGAGACACAAACATCATCACATACTGTCACTTATATGTGGAATCCAAATAAAGGATACAATGAATTACTTGCAGAACAGAAACTGACTCACAGCCTTTGAAAAACTTATGATTACCAAAGGAGACAGGCTGGGGGTCGGGGGACGGATGGGTTGGGGAGGTTTGGGATGGAAAAGTTATAAAATTGGGTTGTGATGATGGTTGTACAACTATAAATATAATAAAATTCACTGAAGTAAAAAAATAAAAATAAAATTTATATTGAACCACTAACAGCCCAGAACTACCAAATCAATGCTGAGGGGAAAGAACAAAGCTGGAGCTTCTCAGACTCCAGACATTACTACAAAGCTACAGTAATCAGGACAGTGTGGGAATTCGGGTTGTGGCTCAGTGGTAACAAACCTGACGAGCATCCATGAGGATGCAGGTTCCATCCCTGGCCTCGCTCAGTGGGTTAAGGATCCTGTATTGGCATGAGCTGTGGTGTAGGTCGGCAGCTGCAGATCCAATTTGACCCCTAGCCTAAGAACTTCTATATGCCACCCCTTAGCCCTAAAAAGCAAAAAAAAAAAAAAAAAAAAACCCCAAAAAATAAAAAACTGTGGTACTGGCACAAAAACAGATGGATCAATGGAACAGAATGAGAACCCAGAAATAAACCATACACCTATGGTCAATTAATCTTTGTCAAAGGAGGCAAGAATATATAATGGAGAAAAGACAGTCTCTTCAACAAGTGGTTTTGGGGAAGCTGGTCGGCCTCATATAAATCAATGAAATTAGAACGCTCCCTCACACCATATACGATAAACTCGAAACGGTTTAAAGACCTAAATATGAAATACGACATAGTCCTAACATTTTCGGAGATAAATCACAGCAATATTTTTAGATCAGTCTCATAAGAAAAAGAAAGGCAAAAATAAACAAATGAGACCTATTCAAACTTACGAGCTTTTGCACAACATAGCATAACATACAGAATGGGAGACAATATTTGCAAACACTGTGACCAACAAGGGGTTAACTTCCAAAATACACCAACATCTCATACAACTCTACCCCAAAACACCAAACAAGCCATTCAAAAAATGGGCAGAACACCTAAACAGACAGTTCTCTAAACATACAGGTGGCCAGCGGACACATGAAAAGATGTTCAACATCACTAATTATTAGAGAAATGCAAATCAAAACTACAGTGAGTCACCACTTCACACCAGTCAGAATGGCCATCATCAAAGAGTCTACGGGAGTTCCTGTTGTGGCTCAGTGTTTAACGAACCCAACTAGGAACGATGAGGTTGTGGGTTCGATCCCTGGCCTCGCTCAGTGGGTTAAGGATCTGGTGTTGCCATGAGGTGTGGTGTAGGTCACAGAGGCGGCTCGGATCCCGAGTTGCTGTGGCTGTTGTATAGGCTGGCAGCTGTAGCTCTGATTAGATTCTTGTCCTGGGAACCTGCATATGCCATGCATGAAGCCCTAAAAAGACAAAAAAAAAGGAAAGAGATTCGGGGAAGAGATAAACTAGGAGTATGGGATTAATACTATGTATAAAATGGTTAAAGGAGTTCCCAGAAAATGGGATTGGCTTCTTGCATAATACTGTGGACTGGTAGGAAGTGAAACCTGCTACAAAGGGACAAAGACGAACTGCTCTGGTCTCCTTGATAAAAAGGGGGTTGGAGTTCCCTCATGGCTCAGCAGGTTAAGGATCTGGGGTTTTCACCCCTGTGGCTCTGACTATAGCTGTGGCGAGGGTTGGATCCCTGGCCTGGGAACTTCTGCATGCTATGGGTGTGCCTCCCCCCACCCCGCCCAAAAAAGGACAGGGCGGTAATTTGGCTGTGAGAGCTTATCTGTAGGAGCAGAGTAGGGATAAGGCAGCTTGCACTCAGGACCATCCCACTTCTACCACCTGCGTTAAGGTCATCCCAATGGGCCTGTGCTACAGTTTGGCAGCTGACATCTAGATTATGCTTGAGATGTTCCAAAACAATCCAGTATTACACCCGACATCCCAGGGCTTCCACTAGCAGTCGCAGCCCCAAAACTTTCTACGACTTCTCCCTACCTAGTTCCATTCCTTGTCCCAGGCTTAGCCACACAGAAACACATGTCCATCTCAGACCCACATGGCCCTCTTCCACTTCTGTGCTTGACCTGCTGTCCCCTGACGGCTCACAACCTTCCTCTATCCACCTATCCCTCATTCAAAGCCCAGGCCACGTGGGGCCTACCCCAGGCCTAGTGACTCTCACAATGACCACATCACTGGCTCCTGGCCTTCTCCTGCAGGCTGAATGAAAAACGAGCCCCACAAAATTCTGGTGTGTACAGTGAGTGGTAAATAAGCACTAGCTCTAGCTTGAGTGTCATTTCATCTCAACTGCTGCTATGACTCTGCCTCTGTCTCTCATCAACACTTCCCTTGAGGTGCCTGGGCCACCTGCCAGACACAAGTCTCTAAGAGCCTCCCCATCGCCCCACCAGTCCAAAGTGGGATGTAGGAACGGGGGCAATAGCACTTAAGAGTCCCGAGACACTACAATCCAGTGGTTGGGAGTCAGGGTCAGTGAAGGAATAGGACCCTTCCCAACTGACTGTGTTGGTTCCATAAGCAGTCAGGGAAATGGGGAAAAAGCAATGAGTTACCACCAGTTGATGGGCCCAGGTTTCCCTGTACCTCTGCCTGGCCCTCAAGAATGGCACTCAGAGTAGCTACTCAAGCTCTATGCGTCAAGGCTCAGTTCGCCTTTTACCAGGTATCCCTGCTAAGCTGAAAATTAGTGAAAACTGCCTTTCATTACGTTATGCCCACACACTTACTCTAACCGCACTGACCCCAACCGGCTTTCCCCAGATGATTTCTTCCTTGCTTGATTGCTTTCTTTTCCTAATGATTACTTTCTAGTGAGAGTTACATCGTGCACCTGGCAGTTTTCGCCTTTGCAAGACGCCCTAACACTCCCTTCCTTTGTAAGCATTCTTCATTCCAAAGAGGTCTCTGTGGGATACGCCGGAAAACCACGAGAAATCATCACCGGACCGCCTGACCCCAGTCTTGACCATTCTGAAATAATCTATGGAGGGGAAAGAATGAAGACACGCTGATCCTTATCAACAGCCCTGTTTTTCCACCTAAACCTCAGAGTTTTGAGGGCGTTCCTCGGCTGTGGCCTCCTTTGCCTGGCAAAGCAATAAAGCTGTTCCTTCGCTTCACCCACCTGTGTCTCCCAGACTCAATCTGCTGCCGGTGTTTAGAAGCCAGAGGCCGGGCTACATCCCTCCACCCGTACCCTCCCCACGCGCCATCGCACTGTGTCCGAAATAGGGCCGCACCCACAACCGCCTCTCCGTCCTGGGCCCCGGGGCCTGGGCTGCAGGCACGGGAGCAGGCGCCCCGCACTCGGGGCTTTAGTGTCCGGTGGGGGGAGGGCCTGAGGACGGGCGTTTACCTGAGGCGGGTCCTCCGCGCGGCCGCCGCCATCGGGCTCTGCGGGCGGAGCGGCGGGAGAAGAGGGGGCCGCGGGCGCCGCGGTCTCCATCCCAGGCCGGGCGCAGGGAAGCCCGTGCCGAGTGGCGAACCTCAGGCCCGCCTCTGCGCCACGCGGAAAACGACTCTTCTAGGACCTAACAGGACAGTCGCTCGGCCTAGAGCCAGCGTTTCGGAGTCAGGGAGACCCAGACGAGTCAGAACAGCCGCCCAAGAAAAGAAGGCCGGAAGCCCCGCCCCCAGATTTTTCCTCAGGCGGAAACGACCTCATTATGACCCTCTGATTGGCTGGACCTCGCGGCCTCCGTCGCGGAGCATTCTGGGTAAAGTAGTTGCCACAGCGCCACACGCTGCGCCGGCGGGTTCCGCAAGCTGCCGTCGAGCGAAGCGGCCGCGCTCCGCCGCCCGGACCCTGGGAAATGGCGCTTCTGGGTTCTGGTGCAGAGGGACTTCGCTCCTACCTAAAGAGGCCGTGCTCGGATTTCTGGGAAGTCTTGTCCGCCACCGATCACGCAGCTGTTTTGGAGACATATTAGTTCAGAGTCTGAAGCTCAGCATGTTCTCAGAGGTTAAACATATTCTTTCAGATGCTCCCAGAGGCTACAGATACAAATGCACCTGTTATTACACAGTCCCCAGAGGTGTGTCCACTGGTAAAGGAAACACATAACAATTATCGTACTGCAATTCAAATGTGAAAGTTATAAAACTTCAAACACCTTAGTTCCTGCTGGTGGCTCAATAGGTTAAGGATCCCCATTGTTACTGCTGTAGCTTAAGCTGGATTCTTGGCCTGGGAACGTCCACATGGCACAGGCGAGGTCAAAAAAAAACCCTAAACCAGCAAACAAAAAAACATTCCTACGGCAATGAGGATAGACAAAAATAACTTAAGATTTTTTTAGTGTTCGTACCTACCCCTTCAGACGAGTTATACCCACATCAGTCAGAAGCAGAAATATTTGGAAGTTCCTGTTATGGCCCAGTAGCAAACCCGACTAGCATTCATGAGGATGCAGATTCGATCTCTGGCCTTTGCTCAGTGGGTCAGGGATCCGGTGTTGCCAGAAAGCTGTGGTGTGGGTTGCAGATGAGACTCAGATCCTGTGTTGCTGTCGCTGTGGTGTAGGCAGGCCGGTGGCTATAGCTCTGATTTGCCCCTGACTGGGAATGTCTACATGCTGTGGGTACAGCCCTAAAAAGCCAAAAAAAAAAAAGTAATATTTGTTAAGAAAAAGAAATATTCAAACTCACTTTGCCATGTTGTCTATCATATGAATGAGCTTCTGTCACATGGTAGCCTCTCAACAAATACTTACTGAAGAGCAAAATGTTTTGTTTTGTTTTGTTTTTTGCCTTTTTTAGGGCTAAACCTGAGACTATGGAAGTTCCGAGGCTAGAGATCTAATCACAACTGCAGCTGCCGGCCTATGCCACAGCCACAGCAATGCCAGATCTGAACCACATCTTCAACCTACACCACAGCACATGGCAATGCTGGATTCTTAACGCACTGAGCAAAGTCAGGGATCGAACCCATGTCCCCATGGATACAAGTCGGGTTCGTTACCACTGAGCCACAACAAGAACCCCATAATTAATTTTTGTTTTTTGGAGTTTTTTTCGAGGGCTGCACCCGCAGCATGTGGGAGTTTCCAGACTACGTGTCGAATAGGAGCTGCAGCTGCTGGCATGTGCCACAGTCATACTAGATCCGAGCCACATCTTCGACCTACACCACAGCTCACACTAACGCCTGACCCCTGACCACTGAGCAGGGCCAGGGATCGAACTTGCGTCCTCATGGATACTAGTCGGGTTCATTAACAACTGTACCACAATGGGAACTCCCAAAATCTTCTAAAAGCGATTACTATGGACTGAGTTTTTGTGCTCACTGTCCTCGCCCACTCTAGAACTGTGAAAAATAAATGTTTGCTGTTTTGACCACCTGATCCATGGTATTTTCTGTGGCAGAACTAGAAAGCACTCGCATTTTAGTGTCTCCCTCACTTAGGTTTTACCGAGGGATGGGTCTCTCTCCTGCCTAAGGGTAGGAGGCTGCATGAAAGGGCACTGAAGGAGGATCCAGGCTCTGGGAGTTGTGAGACAGGGAGGCACCTGGCAGTTACTTTTCCACCGTCAGACTGAGCCAGGATCCCACATTTAACTCCTTCCTGGTTGCACTATGAAGGGAGGTGCAAATTGTTGGGTGAAAGAGTCTTTCAACCATCCCCATTGCTAATATCCACTCCTACTCTTCCTTTGTCACCTAGTCTTAGAATTTTTAAATTTTGGGGGGCCATGCCTGCGGCATGCAGAAGTTCCTGGCCCAGGGATCACACTTGAGCCACAGAGTGACAACACCGAATCCATAGCCATCAGGCCACCAGGGGACTCCCTATAACTTTTTTTTTGCCTTTTGTCTTTTCAGGGCCACACTCATGGCATATAGAGGTTCCCAGACTAGGGGTTTAATGGGAGCTTCCAGCCTATGCCAGAGCCACAGCAACGCCAGATCCAAGCCACGTCTATGGCCTATACCACAGTTCATGGCAACGGTTGGATCCTTAACCCACTGAGCAAGGCCAGGGATCGAACCCGCAACCTCATGGTTCCTAGAAGGATTCGTTTCCACTGCACCACGACAGCAACTCCTCTCTATAACTTTTTAATTAAATTTGAAAACTGATAAAAAGGAGTTCTGGCGCAATGGGACTGTCGGCATCTCTGAAGACCTAGAACGCAGGTTTGAGTCCTCAGCCCGGCACAGCGGGTTAAGGCTCCATGGCCTGGGAACTCCATGTGTGCAGGGTAGCCAAAAAAAATTATTTTTGTAAATCAACTATGTTTTAATAAAGTTTAAAAAACTGATAAAAAGAATCAGGAAGTCTGGATCTGGCTTCAGTTCATCCTCACATTAGACTAGATCTTCTGTTTCTCTTTTGTTTTGGCCACAACTGCAGCATATGGAAGTTCTTAGGCCAAGGATTAAACTGAAGCTGCCACAGAGACAACGCCAGATCATTAACCTGCTGGACCACAGTGGCAATGCCTTTTTTTCTTTTTTAAAAATAGCTTTATTGTGAAGTTCCTGTCGTGACTCAGCAGAAATAAATCTGTCTGGTCTCCATGAGGATGAGGGTTGGATCCCTGGCCTCGCTTAGTAGGTTGAGGATCCGGAGCTGCCGTGAGCTGTGGTGCAGGCAACTGATGCAGCTTGGATCTGGTGTTGCTGTGGCTGTGGCATAACCCTCAGCTGTACTCCGATTCAACCCCTAATCTGGGAACCTCCATATTCTTTGGGTGTGGCCCTAAAAAGTCCAAAAAAAAAAAAACTTGATTGAGATCTAATTCACTTACCACAACAATAACTCTCTTTTGTCTTTTTTGGCAACACCCGCCCACATGGAAATTCCTGGGCCAGGGATCCAGCTGAGCCACAGATGTGACCTACTCTACAGCTGCAGCAACACCAGTTCTTCAACCCACTGCACCACAGCAGGAACTCCAACAATAAACCTCTTAAAGAGTGCAATCCGGAGTTCCCGTCATGGCGCAGTGGTTAATGAATCCGACTAGGAACCATGAGGTTGCGGGTTCGGTCCCTGCCCTTGCTCAGTGGGTTAATGATCCGGCGTTGCCGTGAGCTGTGGTGTAGGTTACAGACTCGGCTCGGATCGCACGTTGCTGTGGCTCTGGCGTAGGCTACAGCTCCGATTCGACCCCTAGCCTGGGAACCTCCATATGCCGCAGAAGCGGCCCAAAGAAATGGCAAAAAAAAAAAAAAGAGTGCAATCCCATGGTTTCTAGAATATTCACAAGTTTGTACAATCATCACCACTATTGTAACCATAACACAAGCTGCTCCAATTTGAGCAGCACAGACTTTAAAACTTACATTTGGAGTTCCCTGATGGCTCGGTGGGTTAAGGATCCAGTGTTGTCACTGCTATGGCTTAGGTCACTGCGGTGGTATGGGGTCAAACCCTGGCCTGGGAACTTCTGTGTGCCATGTAAGCATCCAAAAAAAAAAAAGGAAAAAAATGTACATTTTTTGATAGGTTCCCAGGAGAATGGAGACAGACCCCCCCCACCCCCCACTCCCCGAATGTGGCTGTTCACCTTGGAGACCTGCTGCAGACACGGGTACAGCCTGGCACAAGATCTGCACCCTTTCCCGGAACAGAGACGCTCAAGTTGGGCAGCGAGAAACAATGACCCGCGGAAAGCAACCGCCTGCGTGGATTAACCTCCTGCAAGGATGACGTGCCCTCCTTCTCGGGACTCGACCGCCCACCCCTCCCTCGACCTTCCCTTCCTCCTTCTTTGTTGTTCCTGCCACAAGTTCCCGCCATGAACTCCAGCCGCAGATGCCCACCACGGGTCCTTCGCGGGCCTGGCATTGCCTCCCAGTCAGGGCTGGCGCCAGCTTGAGCTCAGCCTGCCCCCTCTGATGCCTTCATAAATCCCTCTTGCTTCACCCACCTGGGCTTTGCACGTTCCTCCCTCGGCAAACCTAATACTTTTCCGTTCCCACTGATTCTGACATGTCTTAGCATCACAGATAACAGGAGAGAACGAATCTCGCTGGTTTTTCCAGGGAATTCCAGGCTCTGGCCCTAAGGAGGCAGAAGGACACCAACCTTGGAGTAGCTGGTGGCCCATAAAATCATCAAAGATGATGCTGATGAGACCGGCACAGGACCAGCCCCAAATTGATTACTGGAGGGAGTCCCCATCGTGGCTCAGGGGTAATGAACCCGACTAGGATCCATGAGGATGTGGGTTCGATCCCTGGCCTTGCTCCGTGGGTTAAGGATCTGGTATTGCTGTGGCTGTGGTGTAGGTCCGTGGCTAACAGCTCTGATTCGACCCCTAGCCTGGGACTCCACGTGCTGTGGGTGTGACCACAGAGAGGATTACTGGAGCTGACTGCTGTTCTGCAGGTAGCGACCCCCCCCCGCCGCCGTGACCCTAGAACCCCCTTGTTCTCTGACTACTAACTCAGAGGTGGTCTCAGGGTATGAGTCCACCATAGTCCTAGGTTGCCGACATCCTGAATAAAACTTCTTTCTTGACCAACACCTGTCTCGCAAGTAATGAACAGCCTTTTGAAGGGGCGAGCTGCTGAACTTGGGTCCAGTACTGGCCTCGTGCAGTGACACTAATGTTTTAAAAAAATGTTCATGGCCCCCAAGGAAGCCTCAAACCCACCAACCATCCTTCCGTCTCTCCCCTCCCCCAGCTCGGGGGCCACTTCCATTTAGCATCCCTGGACCTGCCTACTCTGGGTGTGTCGGATAAATGGAGTCATATGATGTGGGAACTTTTGAGTCTAACTTTTTTTTTGTCTTTTCTAGGGCCGCTCCCTCGGCCTATGGAGGTTCCCAGGCTAGGGGTCAAATCCGAGCTGTTACCCACTGACCTACACCAGAGCCACAGCGACTGCAGGATCCAAGCTGCATCTGCGACCTACACCACAAGGCAACGCCAGATCCTTTACCCACTGAGCAAGGCCAGGGATCGAACCTGCACCCTCATGGTTCCCAGTCGGATTCGTTAACCACTGAGCCACGACGGGAACTCCTGAGCCTAACTTTTTTACTTAGCATAATATTTTCAAAGATCATCTATGTTGCATCATGTGTCAGTACTTTTTTTTTTTTTGGTTTTTAGGGCCGCACCTGTGATATATGGAGGTTCCCAGGCTAGGGGTCGAATCGGAGCTGTAGCCTACGCCAGAGCCACAGCCACAGCAACTCAGGATCCGAGCCGCGTCTGCAACCTACACCACAGCTCCCGGCAACGCCCGATCCTTAACCCCGAGTGAGGCCAGGGATCAAACCCGCAACCTCATGGCTTGTAGCCGGATTCGGTTCCCCTGTGCCAATGACGGGATCTCCGGTGCTCCTATCTTTTTTCTTGCTGAATAATATCCCCCTATAAGGACAGACCGCCCTTTGTTTACTCGTTTATCAGTTGATGGACATACATGGTGTTTCCACGTTTGCTGTTAATAACGCTGCTGTGAACGTTTCTGTGCAGGTTTTTCCAATGTACAGGTACATATATTTTCAATCCTTTTGGATATAGAACCAGGGTGGACTTGCTGGGTCATATCAGTGACTCTATATTTAACCTTTTTTTTTTGTCTTTTCTAGGGCCTCCCTATAAAACTCCCCACGACGGGAACTCGCCATATTTATAACCTTTGAGCAACTATGAGACACCTTTCCAAATCGACAGCACTGTTCAGATTAAATCTTGCCTCTTATATTTCCACAGCTCGAGGTGGCTCCCAGCTTACAGTCCTCAATACATCTGACAATGTTTAATGTTTTCTGCCTTATAGTTCCCTCACCAGGTCCCAGCTCTTTTCCGTTATGGCTCCGTGGTTAACAAATCTGACTAGGAATCATGAGGTTGCAGGTTCAATCCCTGGCCACGCTCAGTGGGTTGAGGATCTGGCGTGGATGTAAGCTGTGGTGTAGGTGGAAGATGTGGCTCAGATCCCGAGTTGCTGTGGCTGTGGTGTAGGCTGGCAGCTGCAGCTCCAATTAGATCCCTGGCATGGGAACCTCCATATGCTGCAGGTGCAGCCCTAGAAAAGTCAAAAAGACAAAACAAACAAACAAACACAAAAAACCAACACAGATTACTTGGAGTTTCCATCATGGCTCAGCAGTAATGAACCTGACTAGAATCCATGAGGACGGGGGTTTGATCCCTGGCCTCGCTCAGTGAGTTAAGGATCTGGTTTTGCTGTGAGCTGTGGTGTAGATCAGAGACACGGCTCAGATCTGGCGTTGCTGTGGCTGTCGTGTAGGCCGGCAGCTGTAGCTCCAATTCGACCCTGAGCCTGGAAATGTCCATTGCCAGGGGTGTGGCCTGAAAATGAAAAAAAAAAACAAAAACAAAATAGCATCCAAAAAAACAAAACCAAAATTACTGTATCTTAATCAGGTGTCTCCATGTCCTCACATGTAAAACAGAAGAGCTACTGGAACTGAGAGGTAACATCACTGGGAAATCTTTGTCTAATGAAACCGGTTCCTTAGCATCATCTGGGAAAGGGCCTGACTGAAATCATTGGTTAGGAGTGAAACAAGCAAACACTGACGATTTCTCTCTCACACATGTGAAGCGTCAAAATGTGATTTTTTTCTATTCCAATCAGGTTATGTTTATGCATAAAGTATAAGCGCTAGGAAGCAAGAATTGCTGTGTCGCATGAATTTATTTTCTGTTTCCAGGTCTGGTTCTCTTCTGTCAGGGTGCTCGGGTACGAGGGTCTCCAGGACTGAGTCAAGCTCCCATCCGCAGACACCTGTCGTCCCTGCCACGGTCCCCTCGGCACCTGCTGGCGCCTCCTGCGTCTCTTTCATTCGCTTTCACGGACTCCCCAGTCGTGCATTGTGTACGGAATCTTTGATTTTCACTTCCTTTACTAACATTTGCTCTTTGCTCAACCTCTTCTTTTCAATATGTTTTCTTCTTTGCGATCTAATAACTAAAAGGTAAACATAACGTGTTTGAGGTTCTAATCAATGGGGGGTAGAAATGGAGACAAAGGAAGCGAGGAAAGATATGGAAAATGGTTCAATAAAGGGAATTTTCAGGCTGTAATGACTGTTACTTGTCTGATTAGGATGGTGAAAAATTGCATTTTAAAATTACTTTCTCACTTTCTGTTTTCAAGTTTTATAAATAACCAGCTTAAAAAATTTACAATATTGTAAATGAACTCTATTTCAATTTTTTTTTAATTTAGAAAAGTTTGGGGCGCTCCCGTCGTGGCTCAGTGGTTAACAAATCCGACTAGGAACCATGAGGTTGAGGGTTCAATCCCTAACCTTGCTCAGTGGGTTAAGGATCCGGTGTTGCCGGGAGCTGTGGTGTAGGTTGCAGACGTGGCTCGGATCCCGCGTTGCTGTGGCTCTGGCGTAGGCCGGTGGCTATGGCTCCGATTCGACCCCTAGCCTGGGAGCCTCCATATGCCTCGAGAGTGGCCCTAGAAATGACAAAAAGACAAAAAGAAAAAGAAAAGAAAAAAAAAGTTCGGAGCTCCCACTGTGGTGCAACTGGATCAGTGGTGTCTGTGGAGTGCTGGAAGGTAGGTTCCATCCCCGACCCAGCACAGTGGGTTAAGGTCACAACTGCAGCTCGAATCTGATCCCTGATCTGGGAACTCCATATGCTGGGGGGGGGGGGGGCAAAAAAAAAATTAGCAAACTTGTAATTCAATGTAATGACATTGAAATAATATTTGCGAAGGGCTCGAAGGCCATCTGCCTCACTCAGCATCAACTCTCTCTTCTGGTTCTGGCCTCTTGGCCTCTTTCTGTCACTGGGGTTGTTAGAGAGGAGATTCACACCGGGGATGCCTCAAATGAGTTCCCCACCAGGAAATGCCTGCACTCCTCTGGATCCCTGGAACTGCCCTGCAAAAGGAACCCCGCAAGCCCACGTCTGTGTGGCCCTGCGTGTGATCCGACAAGGGCGGCTTCCTTCTGCAGGCGTGGCCGGATCAGTCGTCCCCCGACACCACCCACTCCCACTTAGCTCCGCCTTGGAGACCCAGCCGTCCTTGTCAGCTCAGCTTTCCTGCGACCTCGACCTCGGAGCCGAGGGATAGGGCGGTTGGTGGTCTACCTGACTGAATGAATTTGTCCAGTTCCCTCTCGTTCTCTGGAAGCAGGTGGGTGGACTCTTCCTGGCCTTCCTCCTCGGGGCCCTCCTCTTCCTCGCCTAACACCGGCAGCTTCACATTCTCATAAAGCCAGGCGAGTTGCTGTTTTTCCTCAGCCTGTGCCCATCGACTGGAGAACAAAACAGAGGAATTTCAAGGCACAATTTTGGGAGTTCCTGTTATGGCTCAGCAGTTTAAGGACCCCATGCTGTCTCTGTGAGGACCCGGGTTCCTTTCCTGACCTGGCTCGGTGGGTTAAGGATCCCCGTTTCCCACAAGCTGCTGTGTAGGTCGCAGATGCGGTTCAGATCGGGTGTGGCTGTGGTGCAGGCCAGCAGCTGCAGCTCGATGTGACCCTGGCCCAGGAACTTCCATATGCCTCAGGATCAGCCGTAAAAAGAGAAAAAAATAAAAATAAATAAAAATAAAAGCATAATTTTCACACTAAACCATCACATCTTACTCATCTGAATTTCTTCCTTTCTTCTTTTTTTCTTTTTTCTGCTTTTCAGGGCCACACCTGCTGCATATGGAATTCCCCACGCTAGGGGTCAAGTCAGAGCTGTACCTGCTGGCCTACACAACAGCCACAGCAATACCAAATCCTTAACCTATTAAAAGAGTCCAGGGATGGAACCTGTATCCTTTTTTTGGTGTTGTTTGGAATCTGCATCCTCATGGAGGTTAACTGGATTTGTTACCACTGAGCCACGAGGGGAACTCCACTCAGGTGACTTTCTGACTGCAAAGGAGTCACTGGTACCCGATGGCAGGTGGGGGAGGGAGGCAGAAACAGAGTTACGACAGAGTAATTACAGATCACACATTTGTGCTGACAGGCAAGAAAGGAATAACTGAAGATGCCGAGCGAGGATCAGAGCCAGGACTAGGCTGAGGTGACTGAGACACGCACGTTCAGTCAAAAACTCCGTAATCGAATAAATGACATCAATGCAATAGTTTACCAGAGAAAGATTAATGCTCAGAAATCCATGATGAACAAAACGTCAACTTAACTTATTTATTTTGTCTTTTTAGGGATGCACTCACGGGGCACATGGAGGTTCCCAGCTAGGGGTTGAATCGGAGCCACAGCTGCCTGCCTATAGCCCAGCCATGCAGGATCCAAGCCACGTCTGCAACCTACACCACAGTTCACAGCAATGCTGGATCCTTATGCCACTGAGCGAGGCCAGGAATCGAACCTGTGTCCTCATGGATGCTCGTCAGATTTGTTCCCGCTGAGCTACAATGGGAACTCCAACTTTTTAAATTTTTGCTGTACCCATGGCATGTGGACGTTCCCAGGCCAGGGATCAAACCTATGCCACAGCAGCAACCTGAGCCACTGCAGTGACAACCTACTGAGATCCTTAACCCACTGAGCCACAAAGGAACTGCAAAATGTTCCCATCTTAAGTAAAGATAGTATAGGAGTCCTATGACACAGCAGGTGAAGGATCTGGCATTGCCTCTGTAACAGGACTTCCCTGGGTGTGACCAAGAATCAACTGATTAATTAATTTCTGATTCTTCCTTTTGCCCAGTCTCCACTATGGTTTCCCCCAGCACCACTACCGGTCTTGTATCTAAAATGCTGGTATTTTGGAGTTCCCACCGTGGCCCAACAGGATCGGCAGTATCCTGGGAGTGCTGGGACGAAGGTTCAGTCCTGGCCCGGCACCGTGGGTGGAGGATCCAGCATTGCTGCTGCAGCTGCGGTGAGGATGCGACTACAGCTCAGACCCGATCCCTGGCCCAGGGACTCCACACTCCAGTGGGTGGCCAAAAAGTAAATAAACGCATAAAAGAAAAGGCTGATAGTTTGTTCATCATGGATTTTTTTTCCTTTCTTTCTTTTTTTTTTTTTTTGCTTTTTAGGGCCGAGCATGTAGCATATGGAAGTTCCCAGGCTAGGGTTCAAATTGGAGCTGCAGCAGCTGGCCTACACCACCGCCACATCAACACGGGATCTGAGCCGCATTTCCTGTATCCGCAGGTCATGGCAACGCCCAATCCTTAACCCACTGAGCAAGGCCAGGGATTGAACATGAGTCCTCATGGATCCTGGTTGGGTTCATAACCTGCTGAGCCGCAAAAGGAACTCCAGTCCTGTTTCTTTTTAAACTTTTCATTTGGATCATGAGTCAACATGAATATAGTCCATATTCTAAAAAACACTGTCTGAAAATGTATGAGGATAATAACTGAGTGATTATAATTATCACCGTCATCATCACCGTCACGACCCTCCCCAAAAACAACCTAGGTAACGTTTTCTGTCTTACTTAAGACCAGAAAAAGTCATCTGGCGACACTTACTATATCACGTAGGAAAGCGCGAGCCCACAGATCAGTGCGACACTAAAGGCCACACCTGCGAGTGTAACGACTTGAACAAGAGCAGGTCTGTGAGGAATCAGTGCTGAAATGGAAGGAAAGCAGGTCTCATAAAAGCCCATTTTATCTGCGACTATCAGTCAGTATATGCTATTTTTCAGATTAATGTTTATTTTTTATTGGCTACTTTTTGCAGCATGCTGAAGTTCCAGGGCCAGGGACTGAACACGTGCCGCAGCAGGGACCCAGGCCACAGAAGTGAGAGCGCTGGATCCTTAACCCACTGAGCCAACAGGGAATTCCTCAGTTAGTATATTTGTTAATCATATTGTTTAGGGGGAACAGGAGAGAAAATCGGAAAAAAACCTTAAAAGTGGCATTCTTAATTTTATAATAATACAGAGGCTAGTTTGTACAGCCTGTGTGAACAAATATAATTTGAGTTTTTGTTTTTTGTTTTTTGTGTCTTTTTGTCCTTTTTTTTTTTTTTAGGGCCTCACCCAAGTCCTATGAAGGTTCCCAGGCTAGGGGTTGAATCAGAGCTGTAGCCGCCAGTCTACACCACAGCCACAGCAACGCGGGATCTGAGCCACGTCTGCCACTTACACTACAGCTCACGGCAATGCCGAATCCTTAACCCACTGAGCGAGGCCAGGGCTCGAACCCACAACCTCATGGTTCCTGGTCAGATTCAGTTCCTCTGCACCATGCCGGGAACTCCTTTTTTTGGTTTTTGTTTGTTTGTCTTAACAAATATCATTTGAATTCTCCCCAATCCCTGACTCCCTTTCCCTCTGCCTCTTGGTCCCGGTCAAAGCCTTCACTGCTGTGACTGGGCGCCTCCCTCGGTACCGCAGAACGTGCCACCCCTGCAGCTCACAGGCCGGTTTCACATCTCGATTCACGTGTTGCCCTGAGGGTCTTAGTTTGCGTAGGGCCCTTGTGAAAGCACTTTCAGGGCAACTCCGGACACAGTGACACCAACCTGTGTTCCAGGTGTTGGTGTCTGGGCCCACGGAATGGGTGCTCCGGGTGGGCTCAGGTGTGTCATTTCCCCCACTGTCTGAAATAAAAACAAGCACATAAACAAACGGAACCAAAGAGCAATGGGGTCAGCGCAGGGCTCAGCCGCTTGTGACCTTGACCTCCTGAGGGACAGCTCCTTGCCACCCCCGCCCCGGGCACTGGTACAGGCCGAGGAGGTGCCAAGACATCCTTGGGGTCTCCCAACTCAGCACGAGGTCAGCCTGACGTGTCGAAAAGAACCTGGACCCTAAAGCTCGCACATTAAATGCTGAATCGGAGACGCGCCATGTGGATGCTCAGATGCTCACCCTGTGACTCTCGACGCTTCTGTATGTGGTCAGGTTTTCATAATGAAATACTGCTGAGGCCGTGAGTTCAACACAACAACTACTGCAACCGGCTTGTGGGGAAGGTCCCTGGAGACCTAGGGCCGTGTTATGGAAGTTGGGACAAAACCAGGTTCAAGAGAGAACAGAGGAAAGTAACTGGAGAGAGCAAGTCTGGGAAACTTTTTCTTGGCTGCACCTTCAGCACATGGAAGTTTCTGGGCCAGGGATCCAACCCACACCACAGCAGCGACCTGAGCCACTGCGGTGACAATGCAAGGCCCTTAACCTGCTGAGCCACAAGAGAACTCCTAGAGTAGTCTATTTTTTTTTTTTGTCTTTTTGCTATTTCTTTGGGCCGCTCCTGCGGCATATGGAGGTTCCCAGGCTAGGGGTTGAATTGGAGCTGTAGCCACTGGCCTACGCCAGAGCCACAGCAACGCGGGATCTGAGCCACGTCTGCAACCTACACCACAGCTCACGGCAACGCTGGATCCTTAACCCACTGAACAAGGCCAGGGATCAAACCCGCAACCTCATGGTTCCTAGTCGGATTCATTAACCACTGCGTCATGACGGGAACTCCTGAGTAGTCTATTTTTAAAAAATTTTCCAGGGATGGAATTGTTTGGTGTATTGACCCTATTTTATGGTTTTCTAAATGCTTGATGGTCGAGCATCTGGGGCCTTGATCCTGCAAAAAACCCCCTCTCAGGGATAGCTTTTTATTTTTTTATTTTATTTTTTGGGGGTCTTTTTAGGGCCACACCCATGGCATATGGAGGTTCCCAGGCTAGGGGTCGAATCAGAGCTGTAGCTGCCGGCCTCCACCACAGCCACAGCAACACCAGATCTGAGCTGCATCTGCGACCTACACCACAGCTGATGGCAATGCTAAATCCTTAACCCACTGAGCGAGGCCAGGGATGGAACCCGAATCCTCATGGATGCTAGTTGGGTTCATTTCCCCTGAGCCACAACGGGAACTCCAGGGCTGGCTATTTCCTGGAGACGCCCTTGAGGATCCTCTGATACACAAACCAGCCAGTCCAGAAACCACCCGCCCATCTCCTGTATCCAATCCCACACACACCAGGCCAACATTCCCTCTGCCCTGAATCGCCCTGGTGCCAGGTCCTGGGTAACCGAGAACAACTCTGATAGCCCAGAGCCCGCCAAAATGATTCAAGCCGGGAGTTCCCTTCGTGCCACAAAGGAAAGGAATCCGACTAGGATCCATGGGGATGGAGGTTCGATCCCTGGCCTCGCTCAGTGGGTTAAGGATCTGGCGCTGCCCTGAGCTGCAGCTCTGATTAGCCCCTTCGCCTGGGAACCTCCACATGCTGCAGGTGTTGCCCCAAAAAGACAAAAAAATTATTTGAGCCATCCAGCGCGAGGTTTCCTCAGGGTACCGACCCTGCCTCACCTGCCCCCTTCCTTCAAGAAGGGCACCAGGAGCTGCGGGTCGTGCTCTCCCTGCTCCTCCCTCTGCCTCCCCAGCCCTGCACCGTCCCCGCGGGGCCGCGCCCTCTGTGTCTGGGAACCTTCGGGTTCACCTGCTTCCCTCGTGAGAATCGCTTCTGTGTCTGCGTGTCTGTCTGTACTTGATTAAAGCAAATGCCAGGATGTTTCCACACTTCAGGTCAAAAAGAAAAGGCGTCCTTTTTATAAGAACTTCCAGCTGCTGCCTGTAGACGCTGTGCTCATTCCCAAACTCCAGACAAGACACCAGATCCTACATCCCTACTCCTTTGCCAGTCGAGGTGGTTATGAAAGGAGTTGCCCACTTTTAACGCGACAGCTGGAAACTGGAATCACAGAGGATTTGCAGTGACGAGTAAGAGGTCGCGTCTTCCACATACATAAGAGCTGAGGGTTTCAGGAGAAAGCCAGAGTCTCCAGTGATCTGATTGGAGAAGCAATTCTGTTTTCCGCGTCTGTCTCAGGAACTACACGTGGGACCAGAGGCCCGGGCGGGGCAGGGGTCTCGGTGAGGCCCGAGTGCCATCCCACAAAACAGGCGCGGCAAGGCGGGGCCTTCTGACCGCGTGGCCGAGCGCCCTCTCTGTGCTTTCGAGGCAGTGAGTGGGGACGAGACGTTTCACAGCTAAGCTTTGGTGGAGGACAGGGTGTGTGGGATGCGGGCTGGATTTACTCCTGCGGTTTTCCTTCCTGTCTGTCTTGACGCCTTGACGTGTGTGCTGTGCTCTAATCTGCCCCACGCAGCATCCCAGCGGATCCAACCCTGGGGACCACGGCGAGGGGGGTACCTTTATCTAATCTGCCCAAAGGGGCCACACAGTTTGACCGCCTGGGACGCCCTCAAACCAGAGCTCCCAACAGCTCCAGGAACTTCCCTGGAGCCCCCGCCCCCCAGGTGCCCTGACTTACTAGTCAGCCTCGAGCTGGGCAGTCCCATAGGTGTGGTGCTCGGAGATAGAACGTCATTGAAGGGAGCAGAAAAAACGAGAGGGGTTTAAGACAGATGTGGGAAAATAAGGATTTACCTTGGTATTAGCCAAGGGAGTCTAACATGCAGTTTCCCAACAGTTAGGATGGGACGTGTTCGGGAGTTCCCTGTGTGGCTCATCGGGTTAAGAAACCGAACAGTATCCATGAGGATGTGGGTTCAATCCCTGGCTTCATTCAGTGGTTAAGGATCCAGCATTGCCATGAGCTGTGGTGTGGGTCGCAGATGCGGCTCAGGTCTGGCGATGCTCTGGCTGTGGCATAGGCGCGGCAGCTGCAGCTCCGATTCGACCCGTAGCCTGGGAGCCTCCATGTGCCACACCTGCGGCCCTAAAAAGAAAAGATGCTAAATGTTCTTAACGTTTATTTCAATTCCTGGTAGAAATATGAGGATTAATTTGCAAAAGCACCTGCTCTGTGGCATCCAGTGTCCTCTTTCATGAATAGGGACCATTCAGCACTTGATGCAGCACCCTCCCCCCACACATTGTCTGCTGGCTCAGCGCCTGCCAAAGAGAGGACCTGCGGAAAGAGCCCAGCGTTGAACAGAGCTGTGCTCACATCAGGTCAGGGTCGCACCAGGGAGGGCCTGACAGCCGGGGCCCTATCATCAGCTACAGAGAGAGAAGGGTGTAGGGTTTATTTTTATTTTATTTTTATTTCTTTTGCCTTTTCTAGGGCCGCACCCTCAGCATATGGAGGTTCCCAGCGAGGGGTCCAATCGGAGCTGCGGCTGCCAGCCTACGCCAGAGCAACGCAGGATCCAAGCCGCATGTGCAGCCTACACCCCAGCTCACGGCAACGCCAGATCCTTAACCCACGGAGCGAGGCCAGGGATCGAACCCGCAACCTCGTGGTTCCTAGTCGGATTTGTTAACCAGTGAGCCGCGACAGGAACTCCGGATGTAGGATTTAACTTCTAATTGTACCATTTTACGGGCCATGCCACTACCACACGCGGGGGAAGAGGCACACGGATGCAGCCAACAGGAACGCTGGCTCTCGTTTCAGGGTGCGAGTAACAAAGACTCACCTCCAGGCGCTGAGGGAGCTCCCTGCATCTGGGCTGGTATTTCCTGAGGGAACGGGGTGGTCTGCTCGGTGACGCCTGGGGGTATCTGTGACTGTTGCAAGCCTTGAAAAGAAAATTTGCCGCAGTGAGATGTAATCCCCACCACCCCACCCTCCTGGCATTTCTTCCTTTTCAGCCTCGACCAAGGCGCATGGAAGTTCCTGGGCCCGGGATCGAATCTGAGCCACATTTGTGACCTACGGCACAGCTGCAGCAAGGCTGGGTCCCCAGCCCACTGAGCTTGGCTGGAGATGGAACCCACGCCGCCTCACAGACAATCCCGGGTCCTTAACCTGCTGTGCTACAGCAGGAACTCTGAAATCACCCCTTTTCGCTTCCCCTGAAAAAAGTGAGAACAGGCTGAGCTGCAGTAAGCCTGCTGTTTATCTTATGGGTCTGAACGCACCTGCGTAAGGCAAGCATAAGTGAGGCGGGCATTCCATTAACAACAAAACCAGAAAGCTGAAAGAACCCTGACCCTCGTCCATCGCTCACAAATTGTGCGTTTTTTTCACACAATTTGTGAAATGAGATGAAAGGAAATACTCGGCCGTGGTCCAGCACTGGTCCCGTATGTCTCTGGGGAGCCAACACGCTCTTCTCGCTATAGAATGTCTGGGTTCCGACCTGGAGCCCCCAGTGTGAGGTCAGCTCCAATTGCCACGTGGAATTCTTTCCTGGAACCACGTCAGCCAGTGGGGAGACCAGTGCTGAGAGGGAGCCAGGCTTTGGGGAAGGATCAGAACGAGACCCAGTCCCTGCCCTCGGAAAGCAGCGAGGAGGCAGGAGGCGCCAGTGGTGAGTCCAAGGGACACGTGGTGAGAGGCAGAGACCACAGCAGGGCTCTGCAGTCAAACGCCTCGACTCTGATCCTTAGCACTGGCTTGATCAGGTGAGTTACCCCTCTGAGCACCAGCTTCCTCCTCAGTAAAACAGGAGGATTTAGTGAGGCCTCCTGCACAGGGTTATAGTGGTGGCTGAAGGGTGCAATCCATGCAAAGCTCAAAACAGTGTGGGCCCCGAACATGAGGTCTGGATGCAACAGGGGCAGGAGGATGTTTGTAAAAAAGCTCATTCTGCTCGCGGCACTGCAGACCAACACATCCGGAGACACGCTGCTGGGGCCAAGAGGAAGGACCTTCCCTGGAAAGCCGGCCTGCCGCGAAGGGGGGAGACTCGTGTCTCCAAGAACCGACGTCCCTCGGGCCGAATCCAGTGGAGGGGAGGGGCGCGCGGCGAGGCCTACCCACAGCTGGGCGAGCCCTGTGCCCCTCTTACGACGCGCTCCCAGCCTCTGGGCTACTGGTCAGAAACCTGGACCCAAGGGGCTGCCTCCAAAGTTTCCTTAAAGAAGACAACTGAAATCATCTCAACAGAGGGACATGGGATTGAGAACCAGGTGGCAAAGAAAGCTGCCCCCTGCACCTGTCCCTTGTCCGGCCACCAGTTCACTACACACAAAACAGGCTTTGGGCCTCCTACCAACTACAAGGAGATAACGGGCCAGGCCGTTTGAGATGCTTCCATCGAAGCCCCCAGGGACTGGGAGCTGGTTCCAGAGGCTCAAAGGGCCTCGGTCCTTCCTGAGTGTTCGGCAGATGACCGGGTGGGGGCCCCCCAGGTACATCATGCTGTGGACTGTGACGAAGCCCAGGCTCTATGCTGACCACACTCGATCCCCCTTCTCTCCTCCCATCCTGCTGTGCCTGGGGTGTTCCTGCGAGAGCTCCGTGCCCACCCTCTGAGCCCTGCAAGCTCTGATCCACCCCCGATCAAAACCATCCAATGAGCTCACGGGCCGTCCCTGGGGCTGGAGTCAGACTGCTGGTCTCCCTCTGGCACCGTGACCTTTAGACTGGACTCTGGACAGTGCTGTCTGTGGAGCTGGTTTGAGTGTCACTTCCCACTGGTCACTATGGCCTTGCCCGGTCCTTTCCGAGAGGGCTGTGAACACCTGGCCCTTCCTAGATTTGGTTCTTACGTTCCTCGCACCCCGACAGCTGGAAGCATTGTGCCACTAGGAGTTACTAAGGCCCACAGATGTGCAGCGGGTACGAGGCCAGGCCGTGAGGGTTAGGCCGAGAGACCGAAACTGTTCAATAAATTCCCGTAAATCCAGAGGTGCCAGACCTGTTCTTCTGGCCTTCTCCCACAAAGGGGGTGCCTGGGTGCAAAACCGAGTTCCAAACCTATATCATACGCCTAAGAGGACGAGTTCTTGTTGTCATCTTTTCCAAATTTGCGTTCGTTTGCCACGTTGCCGTCCCAGTCACCTGCAGCATCTCCGCCGCCCAGGTGGCAAGAGTTATCCACTCCGAGTAACTGTTAATGATGCTGGGGCGCTAGCACGGAGGGTACTGCATTTTTTTATTGACATGTAATTGACACGCAGCATCATGTCAGTTTCAGGGGATCTGATATTTGTGCACATTGTGACGTCATCATCATCAGAAGTCTAGTTAACACCTCTCTTGTGTATATTACAACACATACACTTAAAAAGATTTTTTTCTTGAGATGAGGACTTTTCAGATCTATTCTCTGAATAACTTCCTTTTTTGGGGGGCCGGGCCTATGGCATGTGGAAGTTGGGGCCAGGCATGGAACCCTCACCATAGGAGTGACCTGAGCCATAGCAGCGACACTGCCGGATCCTTAAGCCCCTGTGCCACAGGAGGACTCCCCCTTAATAACTTTCAAACATGCCACAAAGTTTTTTTTTTTCTTTTTAGCGTCGATCTCCGCGGCATATGGAGGTTCCCAGGCTAGGGGTCCAATCAGAGCTGCAGCCGCCGGCCTACACCCCAGCCACAGCCACGCCAGATCTGAGCTTCATCTGCAACCTACACCCCAGCCACAGCCACGCCAGGGATTGGACTCACATCTTCACAAATCCAGCCGGGTTCGTTAACCGCTGAGCCACGCAGCACTGTTCACTGCAGCTGCCATGTGGTGATCACGCCCCCATGAGCTCCTGACACTATGACTGGACGTTGGTACCTTTTTACCCCTTTCACCTACTTCACTGTTTTAAAACTTTGTATTTTCCTGCTGCTGCAACTCCCCCGCAAGGGGCTGTGAGCACCCTGCCCAGGTGAGCAGGTGAAGAGGCTGGCCGCTGGGACGCGGGGCCTCCGCTTTGCTCTGCCCTGAACACGACCTCCAAACACTCGAACGTGCCGGTGATGGACACTCAGCCTGCGCCATGGACGCGGCCCTGACCCCTAGGAGAGCCCTTGTTTGGGAAGGTCCTCCCTCTTTGCTCCCCACCCGCCAGGCTCAGCCTGCTCCCGGCGCTGCTCAGAGCAGCCCCTGGCGACTCCGTCTTGCTGGGACCCGTGCCTGGAGTACCCGTCCCTTCCTTCGGGCTCCTCTGCTGGGCCTCCTCCGACGGCTGCATCTGACTGACCGTCGCCCAAAAGCGCACAGTGTATTTATAATAACCCGAAAGTTATCACCAAGCCAACTGTCCGACGGCTGATGAAGGGATAAGCGAAACCTTTACAAGCACCGCTGGCCTGTTACCCACCCTCGAAAGGCACAAAGCACAAGCCGCCACACGGGCAAGCGTGGGAACATGACGGTGCGAGAAGAGGGCAAGAGGAACGTCACGTTCCCTCGCTGCCTTTCCGCCAAGGGCGCGGCTGGGCCCGGCCGGAGTCGCGGTGGAGACGGCCCGCCGCGCAGGGTCCCCGCTGACGGAGGACCTCGTTGGCGGGATGAGCTGCTCCGGACTCGGACACGCTGGTCAAGGCGCGATGCGGTGAAGATGCCAAAAAGCACTTTAAAAGGGTCACGTGCTCCGGCAGGTGGTGGCTCAGGAAAGCCCCTGGTCGTTCAAAGGCGACTTTATGTTTTATGGGGGCTTTACAGTCACAGCAGAGCTCCCGCACACGCACCCCCCCAACACACCCCCATCCCTACCCACACACCCCCCCACGGCCTCCTTCGTTGTCCGCACCCCACCCCAGAGGGGGCATGTGTTGCAGCCGGGGCTACACAGACACATCACCATCCAAGCCCCTGGTCTGAGCAAGGCTCATGCCGGCGGTGCCCACTCCCGGGTTCTGGCAAAGGTGTCACGGTAGCCGGTCCCACGGAATGTCGTGCAGCACAGCGGCCCTGCTGCAAAACCCTCTGAGCCCCGCCACTCACCCCTCGGGCAAACTGCCATTTTTACTGTCCCCAGAGTATTCCCTTTCCTACCGGGTCAGAGAGCTGGACTCACACGGTGTGTGGTGTTTTCAGGGGGGCTTCTCTCCCATCTTTCGGTCCACGCCTGCAGCATATGCAGAAGTTCCCGGACCAGGCACGGAACCGCGCCCCAGCAGTGACGCTGCCCGATCCCCAGCTGGCAGACCACCAGGGAAGGCCTTCTCCCACTTTCCAATATTTATTTCACATGATCCTTAGCAACATGTCTCTCCATGCCCTTTCACGGCTTTACAAAGCTTCAAAGCTTTATTTATTGCCTTGTAGGGCCGCACCTGCGGCATGTGGAGGTTCCCAGGCTAGGGGACAAATCAGAGCTACAGCCGCTGGCCTACACCACAGCCACAGCAACGCCGGATCCCCAACCCACTGAGCAAGGCCAGGGATCTAACCTGCATCCATATGAATTCTAGTCGGATTTGTCTCCCCTGTGCCACAACAGGAACTCCCAAAAGTTTTTTTTTAAATTGAGGTACATACAGAGGTCCCGCTGTGATGCAAGGGGATTGGCAGGTGTCTGTGCAGCCCCAGGACACAGGTTTGGTACCCGGCCTGACACAGTGGGTTAAAGGATCCAGCATTGCTGCAGCTGCGGTGTAGGTCACAACTGCTGTTAGGATCTGATTGCTGGCCCAAGAACTCCACATGCCACGGGGCAGCCGAAAAAAAAAAGAAATAATAAATACACTGAAGTATAGTTGATTTATAATATCACATTAGTTTCAGGTGTACAACATAGTAATTCATATTTAAAAAAATTTTTTTCTTTTTAGGGCTGCACCCACCGCATGTGGAAGCTTCTGGGCCAGGGGCTGAATCGGAGCCGTAGCTGCCGGCCTACACCACAGCCACAGCCATGTGAGGTCTGGCTGCACGGCGACATACACCGCAGCTTGTGGTAATGCTGGATCCTTAACCCACTGAGCGAGGCCTGGGATCAAACCTGCATCCTCATCCTGCATCCTAGTCGGGTTCTTAACCTGCTGAGCCACAAACGAACCTTGGATTCAAATTTTTTGTACTCCATTTGAAGTTATTATCGAACGTTGGCTATATCCCTTGTGACAGGCAGTAAAATCCTTGTATTCACTTACTTCACACCTAGTACCTCATGCCTCTTAATCCCCTCCCCTATCTTGCCCTTCCACAGCTATTATTTTTAAAAAGTGAAAATAAGCCATTGAGTTTGGATGCGCTTTAGTGTAGCCCAAGGACTCCACGTCCCCACCCGCGCATCTCCCAGGTAACCAACCTCCCCATGGGCCTCACCTGGGACAGCTTCCTTCTTGCAAGGACGGATCCCCCACAGTCTCTTCCTGGGCTGGCTGTTCTCCAGTGGCCTCAAGCTGCTTGCTCAAGAGTAGGCGTTGTTACTTATGACCTGTGGGAACACACATCAGGTCCCAGCTTCTCCACCTTGACCTTGACCTCTTCTCTTGGGCCCCGGCACTTCCTCTGTGATAACAGGGGCTCCTTGGGTTCATCTTGCCCTGAAGGCCACCGAGGGCTTTGACTCTGTGCTGAAGCGTCTCATCTCCTCCGCACAACCTCTGCGCCATGTCGGACCAAGGCCGTCTCCTGCCTGAATGACGACAACGGGAGCCTCCAGGCTTGCCCGACGGGGCTAACAACTGCCACGCGGCAGCCGGGGCCTCTGAAAAACAGAAGCGTCTTCCGTCCCTCCTGGTAAAAGTCGCCCAGTGGTTCCCATACGGAAACAGAGCCCTCTGGCACATCTTTGGTCATTCCTCCTGCTGCGGGTTCTGACCAGGCCCAGAACTGGGGCATGGAGACAAATTCTACCCAACGAAAACCACATCGGGCCCAGGTAAGGAAAGACGGCTTTCGGAAAGAGGGTTCCAGTAAGGAGCGGGGCACGGTGGCTGCGGGGAGATGGCGCTGACAGTGAGATCTGCGAGCATCTCAGAGTTTGGGCAGAAAGGAGCTTTCCCGCACAGGGAGGCAGGAACCAGGGGCGCGGGAACCCAGAGTGGGGGTGGGAGACCAGCCTGCGGAGCAGAGGGCCAGTGTTTCCTTGTGCCTTCGAATCCTCACTCAACCTTAGGAGGGAGTCAAAACCAAGGGTCTCTGGGGAGGGAAGACGCTGAACTAGAGGCAGGTGAAGTCAAGTTAAGAGACTTTGTTCGGATCGATGGGCGTGTTCAAGACAAGGGAGAGAAATCTGGAGTCTGGACCTGGCCTCGTCCGTGTAGAAGGGTCACAGAGAGCCCTAGCTGTCCCGTAGCAAAGGACGGTCCTTTGCAGTCAGCCATTCCCGGAACACAAAAGGACGGAGGGGTTAACTGTCTGTTTTCCAGGAGCTGCAGGTAAACTCAACAGTGTCAGCCCTCACTGCCGCGTCTCAGGCCTGCTTTGAAGAGGATCTTGGGGTTGCCGCTCTCGGCCACGTGAAGCCCCCGCTGCCACCTCTCCCCCCGTGCGGTGTCACCGCTGCGTGGGCTCTGCCCAAAGTGGGTCCCCAAGGACCGCGAGCCAAGCCGGCCTCCTTCCTGCGAGGTCCCAGCAGACGTCTGCTCCCAGCTCGACGACGACCTCCAGGGCCCTGGTGGGAAAGTCGGAATTCCGGGGCTCCTGGACTGGGCTTGGGACCGGGGTCCGCCTCTTTCCGAAGCCCCTGAGGGATTTTTAGGACCGGGAGTCTGGGGAGCAAGGCCAAAGCTGGCGATGTCAGGTCAGGCGCCCGCGACGGACCCCGCCTTGAGCCCAGGTGCCCAGTAAACGCCGCCGCGTCCCCACCGCGGAGGGTCCGTCTGTGACGTCACGAGGGGGCGTGGCCGGTGCCACCCGCCGGCGGCGAGGATTCCCGACCCCCCCCCCCTCCCCGGCGCGGCCCAGTTTCCCGTCCGCCTGGTCCCGCCGCCCTGCGGCTCCTCGCCTCCCCCCCCCCGGCCTGGCCCGTGGGCGAGCTTCTGACGCGTCCCCGTCCCCACGCCGGGGTCTCCGACCGGCCGCCTGACCTGCCAAGCCCCTCTCCGCGGCCCCACCGCCGCTCTCCGAGGTCCGGAGACCCGGGGCGAGAACTCGCGGCCCGCGCCCAGGCTGCTGGGACGCAAACACCCGCCCGACGGGCGGGTCCACGCACGCTCGGGTCTCGGTCGCAGGGACACTACGCTGAACCGGGGGAAACCTCGGCCCCGAGAGGAAGACAAGCAGCAAAAAGAAAGGCGAGGCGCTCCCGCTGCGGCTCAGCAGGTGCGGGTGGGAACTTGCACCTGTGGCGCGTGGCGAGCGAGTTTGGGCACACGGTGTGCCCAGGGCAAGGGAACCGAGGCCGGGGGCGCTGCGGTCCTGGCCGTGGGCCCCCTGTGGCGTGTGCTGCTTCTGAGAACTGGGACAGGCGCGGCGACACGGCCCCACCTACCTTCCCGCAGACCTCACGCAGAGCCAATCTCTCCAGAAGACTCACAGCCACGGAGTTTCCGGTCCGGTCCCGGATCCTCCAAGCCAGCTCCAACGCAGGCACCTACCTGAGATGAGCCCCGGCGTAACCTAGGAGGCAACGGGGGAGGGGACACCAGGGCCTCAGAAAGAGCTGCCTGACAGCTGCTTTGGACCAGAGGGCAGGGCCGGCTGGCTGGGGCGGGAGGCAGCACACAGCTCCGCGCTGAGAACAAAGCCCTACAGCTCTTGTGGAGGTGGTCCTTGCTTCTGCCCTGCCTGTGCCTTGGGACAGATACTGTTCCCGCAGCAGCAGCAGCAGCAGCAGCAGCAGCAGCAGCAGCAGCAGCAATGCAGCCTCTGGTCCAGGCTTCCTGACAAGTGGAATCAAGGCAGGGCCATAGCCTGTGCTTCTGGAGTAGCAGAGGAACAGGCAGAAACCCCCTTCCATCAGGCATGTGTTTCTTACCCTGCCTCCTCAAAGTCCCGGGCTAGCGAATCACATTTCAGAGCTATCCTGGGAAGTGGGAAGTCATTGCCTGCCTTTCTGATGCCTTCTCCTCCCAGCCCTCAGGCCCCATCCTCCCACCCAGAGTCGATGGCATTTATAGGGACCAGGATCTGATCCTGTCCCACATAAACATAAAATGATGTAGTTTTATGGAGTAGCTGATGATCCCAAGAGAAATAAACGTGCTTACCAGCCAAGGAAACAAGCAATTTTCTGAGCACAACTGTTTCAAAAGAAAAACAACGCACTGCATTACGGCTTCCATCACAAGCACATACATTAGAATAGGCGGGCCAGGATTTTAGTCACTTAAGCACATGCAAAGAAATACAGCATGGTAACAGCAATAGGAAATGAGAATAACGACACACACACAAGAACCAGGTAGAAATATGAGCTATGTAAAATAGTTGCTGAAATTATGACACAATAAAAGAAATAAGTAGCAAAACAGACAGCTAAGAAATCAGTTAGAGAACACACCCTCACACCATGCACAAAAATAAACTCAAAATGGCTGAAAGACTTAAATATATGACAGGACACCATCAAACTCCTAGAAGAAAACATAGGCAAAACACTCTCTGACATCAACATCATGAATAGTTTCTCAGGTCAGTCTCCCAAAGCAATAGAAATTAGAGCAAAAATAAACCCATGGGACCTCATCAAACTGAAAAGCTTTTGCACAGCAAAGGAAACCCAAAAGAAAACAAAAAGACAACTTTCAGAATGGGAGAAAGTAGTTTCAAATGATGCAACCGACAAGGGCTTAATCTCTAGAACATATAAACAACTTATACAACCCAACAGCAAAAAAGCCAATCAATCAATGGAAAAATGGGCAAAAGACCTGAATAGACATTTCTCCAAAGAAGATATACAGATGGCCAACAAACACATGAAAAAATGCTCAACATCGCTGGTTATAAGAGAAATGCAAATCAAAACCACCATGAGATACCACCTCACACCAGTCAGAATGGCCATCATTCATAAATCCACAAATAACAAGTGCTGGAGGGGCTGTGGAGAAAAGGGAACCCTCCTACACTGTTGGTGGGAATGTAAACTGGTACAGCCACTACGGAGAACAGTTTGAAGATACCTTAGAAATCTATACATAGAACTTCCATATGACCCCGCAATCCCACTCTTGGGCATCTATCCGGACAAAACTCTACTTAAAAGAGACACATGCACCCGCATGTTCATTGCAGCACTATTCACAATAGCCAGGACATGGAAACAACCCAAATGTCCATCGACAGAGGATTGGATTCGGAAGATGTGGTCTATATACACAATGGAATACTACTCAGCCATAAAAAAGAATGACATAATGCCATTTGCAGCAACATGGCTGGAACTAGAGAATCTCATCCTAAGTGAAATGAGCCAGAAAGACAAAGACAAATACCATATGATATCACTTATAACTGGAATCTAATATCCAGCACAAATGAACATCTCCTCAGAAAAGAAAATCATGGACTTGGAGAAGAGACTTGTGGCTGCCTGATGGGAGGGGGAGGGAGTGGGAGGGATCAGGAGCTTGGGCTTATCAGACACAACTTAGAATAGATTTATAAGGAGATCCTGCTGAATAGCATTGAGAACTTTGTCTAGATACTCATGTTGCAACAGAACAAAGGGTGGGGGAAAAATGTAATTGTAATGTATACATGTAAGGATAACCTGACCCCCTTGCTGTACAGTGGGAAAATTAAAAAAAAAAAAAAAGAAATCAGTTAGCAAACTGGAGTAGCAAACTGAGGAAGTGTCCACACGAAAGGAAGAAAGGCAAGGGAACTAGAAAACATAATAGGGTGAGAAGGTAAGAGATACGAACAACAGACACAGACATGCTAACATCTAAGTACCAGGAGTCCTGCAGAGAGAAGAAATTTAAGTGGAAAGGATGAAATATTTAAAAATAGGAGACAGCATTTTCAGACTATAAAACAGATAAAGACATCAGATTATAGCAATGAGATCCTGCTGTGCAGCACTGGGACCCATGTCTAGTCACTTAGGACAGAGCCTGATCATGTGCAAAAACAGAATGTGTACATGTGTGTAACTGGGTCACCACGCTGCACAGCAGAGAAAAAACTGTATTGGGGAAATAACTATTAAAAAAAAAAAAGAATAAAAGCTGAGACAATGATGAGAAAAAGACATCAGATTAAAAGGCCCACATGGCATGACACTGTAAATCAACTATACTGTAATAAAAAAGCTGAACCAACAACAACAAAAAAAAACAAAAAAGGCCCATAAATGTGTCTCATGAGGCGAAACATATATTTATCATACAGCCTAGTGATTCCGCTCCTAGGGTTTTACCCGAGATAAATGAAAACCTGCCACCCAAAGAGCCCTGCAGAAGAGTGTCCTGAGCAGCTGTCTTTCCAACAGCCCAGAACTGGGAACGAGCCCACGTCGGGAACATGAGGAGGACTGCGGCACATCCAGAGGACAAAGGCGTGAGCTAACGCTACTGATTCGAGCTGCAGCACAGGTGAGGCTCAACGCCTGCAGAGCAGAAGGATCTGGACCCGCGGGAGCGCAGGAGCAGAGTCCCGTGCGATTCTCCTCTGAGAAAACTCTCCAACGCGACTGTGACACGAAGTGACAAAGCAAACGTGAGGCTGCCCAGGTCTTGGGGCAGGGTGGGGACTAACCGAGAAGAGACAGCGGGAACTTTCTGGAGAGGTGCGAATATTCTCTCTTTGTAGTATCGTGGTGGTTACAAAGCCCAGCAAACCTGTCGCCTTAAGGGGACAGTCATCAGCACAGGCAGTGACCACAGGGCCTCAGACTGAGACCAAAGGAAGCGGGACCAAAGGAAACGGGAAACGCGCTGCCCGACAGCCAGAGGTAAAGGGGCCTGACATGAAGACCAGAGAGGTCCGTCCCCAAGGCCAGGGGAATGCGTTCCAAGGAGGAACCGATCCGGATCAGGTCATGGAAGGAAACAAAACCGACGTCAGGACCTCGCAGTGCGGAGGTCACCTGGCAGCAAGGTGGGTTTCGGGGGGGCGGGGGCTCAAGGGAGGGAAGCGGAGACACCATGCACAGGCAACCTGGGCTACTTTGCTTCCCGGAGCAAAGCAGAGAATCATATGGGAACTAGAGGGGTTTTTTTAAGTATGTTTGCATGTCCATGGGAATCATCCAACCATCCAGTACATACAGAAAACATACAGAGAGAAGGGACGCTTGCTAGAACCGTGGGCACAAGACACACTCTGGCACCAAGGCAGCCAGTTCATGTTCAGGCCCCGGCGGGAGGTGGAGAGAGGAGGAGAGGCGTCATGCAAGACGGGAGCCGGGAGCCCCGGGAAGCAGAGTCCCAGGCTGGAGGGAGCAGGAGGCAAGGCTCAGTCAAGGGACTGCGGGAACCTCTACCGAACAGGCACCGGCTCAGGAGAGACTCACGCTTGAAACACACGGTGGGTGGGGGATTCCGGTCACTGGTAATGCACGGTCGTTGGGATGAAAAGGGCATGACTGGGGGTGGCAGGGTGGGTGACAAAACCACGAGCAGAGAGGTCAAACAACTGCGAGGTCAGGACGACACGGAATCAGGACATCTGACGAGGGGACTGGTTTTGGATGCAATACGGCAAGAGCCAAACCTCTGTGGACAAGGGACCCGTTAATAAAATGACGGCAACAAAAGGAAGCGGAAGTGATGGGACAGCCTGGTACCCATGAGAGTCAGCACCGAGTCTGAGAGGGGAGGGAGGGAGGGAGAACCATCGAGAAGCATCAAAAGAAGAAGAGTGGAGAGAAGGCAGTCACTCCTCGGAAGGAGCCACTGGGCGGAGCGGAAGCCCCAGTCTCAGTCGCAGCAGGAAGCTGGATGGAGAGTTGCGCCCAGGCCCAGCAGGTGTCAGAAGAAGCGGGCAGTGCGGAACGGGGTGGGGGTGGGGGTCAGAGGGCAACAAGCGGACCTGAAGATGGAGGCACGGGGGACCTGGGAGTCCTGGACAGACATACGGCTGTGTGACAGGGCTGGTGGGGAGCTTCTGCGAGGAAGCAGAAGTCTGGGGCATTCGTAGAAGGACCCTTCAGAACTCCAGGAGGCCCTTCTGGAAATGTTTTTAAAAGATAACGTAGGCTTTGTAACAGTTACGGAACTTGCCAGGCTGCTTATGGAATATTGTATGTGACTTACGAAATCTTTTGGAGTCCCTAAATAAACGAATCAGGGTTCACTCAAAGTGTGTTACTTTGGATATTACAACACAATACCCACATCTTGGCGGGAAGATACATTAGGCTGCTTTCTCACACCGAGAGAGTACTCCTGAATCTGCCTTCTCCAAGGGTCTTTGCACGAATCACATGGGAAATCCAATTCATTTACTCCTGCAACATTTACCGAGTGACCACCATGCATGAGGGTAGGGAGCAGACGCTGCGTACCTACGAAAGCGCCGGCTCCAGGACGCAGACAGTGAACACAGCGCCCACGACGCCAGTAAGCCACTGCTTCTCAGCGCCTGGAACATCATGGACCCTTTGAGACCAAGACGAACCTTTGAGACCCTGGACTTCTAATCCGTACCCCTGAGGCCTGTCCAGGAAGGACTGTGGGCCCCTAATTATAGCCCTACTGCAGGGACGTACAGGGAGTATTTGTGAGCTGAAAAGAAGCCACCGAGTCCTCCTGCCCATCTTAGCGCTGCTCCCTCTGAGCTCTCCAGCTCCAGAGAAGCGGCCTCACTTTATGCGACGGACTGACCACATCCCTTCCCTTCTGGATCCTCCCTGCCTGATAAAGCAACCTTTCCACACGGTGAAGGTAAAGAAAGTATAAACCCTGAATTCAGGGGATACCCTGAGAAGTGGTGCCCCCAAGTGCAGAGGAGTCTCTTCTGCTCTGCACATCAAGGGCATTCCTCTGACTTGCCCCAACCTCCACTGAGTCCTTTGGCCCTGCTCTGCTCGAATCCTCAGGGTTGCAGGTGGAGAAATTCTAGGGAACCCAGGTCCCTGAAAATGCAGTGATTCTGAGGGCCCAATCCAGACTTCCCATTCCAAAGGGAGCTTAGCTCTCATGTTACCAGAAATCCATCAGGACAGAGAGCCAGGTAACTTTACTTCTCATTGTTTATGAATCTGACTTTTATTACCAAATATCTACTATAAAAACACTGAACAAATTTTTTAAAAATGAAGGAAAAAAATCACTGCAGAGGCAGCGTAACACAGTGGTTAAAAACATGAACTCTGGAAGCAAACAATCTCTCTACTCCTAACTAGCTGTGTATACTTAGGGAGATTTCTCATTACCTCTGCCTCGGTTTCTCAATTTGTAAAACTGGGATAATAACAGTACCTATCTCATAGATTTGAGGGGACTGAACAAGTTAATATTTGAAAAGCATTTAAAACAAACTCCAGCACATGGTAAGTGCCATATGTGTTTGTAAAACTTAAAAAAAAAAAAAAACTTAAATTAACTGGGTTAATTTATCCACGGGTCTTTCCAGTGCTTATTCACATACACTTTTTAGATGTTACTGTAGCTAGGTATATACAATTTTGTGTCCTTTTTATGCCTTCATGTTATGTATATTTATGCAGTATCCATAATTATAGTGATTGCCTAAAACAGACAAACTAATCATCCAACAATGCAGTAAGGAGTAAACTATGGACACTGACACACTGGCTTCTTAACTATCACCATTTGGTCCAACGGTATCAGTCTCAGCACTTCCGGGCAAGGGCCTTTCCATCATTAGTCTTCTCACTTACTAATCTTTTGTAAGGTTAATCTGGATCAACGGTAAATACGGCATTCAATACCATTTTTTTTTTCTTAAATTCAGGTTTAGTATTCTGTATTCTATTCCTTAAAGGGCACCCAGACCCTCCCCTTATAATAGCAAAATATGTGTTTTCACAATGACATACAAAGTATTATTGTAAAACGTCCATCCAATATTCCAGCTTGATGCAAAAGAGTGTATTTCTAGTTGGAACACTTTTCCTAGGATAAAGTTTTGCTTTTAACAATGCACTCTGATCCACAAAGAGCTGAGGTCGCTTCCTACAAGACGTCTCCTTCCCTACGTTCATGGTCCTCAAAGAGAATTTCCGGTGGATCATGAGGGGAGTCTGGAATCCTCTTCACAGTAGTTATTGGATCTTAAATAAGGGCTACATTAACGGTGGAAGGCCGTTGCCTCTTCTTTTCATTCACAGGTTTCTTCTATGAAGATAATTCTACTGATTAATAAAGGGAGAAGTCTTAGTGAATTCTCACTAAAAATTTCCCCTCTTGATTATATGATAGGGTTTTTCCCATGTGTTTATCAAAGGTACAATAAAAGAAAAAAATCTCTCATCAATTCAATTCACAGAGTTTCTCTTCACTATGACTTCTCCGGTGCTGAAGTAGCGCTGAGTGGCCACTAAAGGCTTTTCCGCAGTCGTTGCATATAAAGCGTTTCTCTCCACTATGCATTCTCTGATGAATAATAAGAGAAGAATTCTTACAGAAAGCTTTCTCACAATGATTACATTTGTAGGGTTTTTCTCCAGTATGGTTTCTCAGGTGCACAATAAGGGAAGAACTCTCATTAAACGCTTTCCCACATTCATTACATCTATATGGTTTCTCTCCAGTATGAGTTCTCCGGTGTGCAATAAGATGAGAACTACAATTAAAGGATCGTTCGCATTGGTTACACTTGTAGGGTTTCTCACCAGTGTGAATTCTCCGATGAGCAACAAGATGACAGCTCTGGCTGAAGGATTTTCCACATTTATTGCATTCATAGGGCTTTTCTCCAGTATGAGTCCTTTGATGTCTAACAAGGTGAGCCATCTGGCTGCAGGACTTTCCACATTTATTACACTCATAGGGTTTAATTCCAGAATGAATTATTTCATGTTTAGTGAGGGCTGAACGTTCTCTGAATGCTTTACCACATTCCTGGCAGTTGTAGGGCTTTTCTCCTGTGTGAGTTCTCTGATGGGCAATAAGGTGGGAGCTCCAGCTGAAGGATTTTCCACATTCAGTACATTTATACGGTTTCGCTCCAGAGTGAGTTCTTTCATGTTTACTAAGGGCTGAGTAATCCCTAAAAGCTTTTTCACATTCATCACATTTAAAGGGCTTTTCTCCAGTATGCATTCTCATGTGGGCAATAAGATGAGAGCTCCAGCTGAAAGATTTCCCACATTCAGTACATTCAAAAGGTTTCTCTCCAGTATGAGTTCTCTGATGTCCAATAAGATGGGAGTTCCAGTTGAAAGACTTCCCACATTCATTACATACGTAAGGTTTCTCTCCCGTATGAATTCTCTTGTGTACAATAAGATGAGAATTCCAGCTAAAGGCTTTCCCACATTTATTACATTCATAGGGTTTTATTCCAGTGTGAGTCCGTTCATGTTTAGTAAGGGCTGAACGATTCCTAAAAACTTTTCCACATTTATCACATTCATAGGGTTTCTCTCCAGTATGAGTTTTCTTATGCTGGATAAGGTAAGAGCTCCAGATGAAAGACGTCCCACATTCATTATATTCATAAGGTTTCTCTGCAGTGTAAGTGCTTGTGTGTTGCGTAAGGAATGAGTCGTACCCAAAGACTTTCTCCCATTCATTGTATTTATATGCTTTCTCTACAGTACCAATTTTCTGATGCTCCATAAAGGATGAGAAATAAAAGATATTCTCATATTCCTTGTAGTCATACTGGTTTCCTCCAATATGAAGTCTGGGATGTTCACTAAATGATGGGCTCTGGTTAAAGATTTGGTGGCATTCCTTATATTCATAGAGTTTCTCTCCTGTATGCATTCCCATGTGATCACCAAAATGCAGTATATGATTGAAAGACGTAACAGCATCAGTGCACTTGAAAATATTATCTCCAGTGTGCCCTCTTGCAGGGTGAACAGGTTGCACAGACTGGTAGAAGGCTTTGTCATACTCACTATGTTCACAGGTAAGCTTATCTGCATACATTATGGCTGAGTTACATCTCCAACTTTCAGCATTTGTATCAGGCTTATAAAAGTGTTCTATCTGAGAGACTTTCTGAGACGGAACAATGTTTAAGCTCTGGCTACATCCTGTCCCAAGTTCACAGAACTCAGAGCCTCTTTGAGACAGTACTTGCTTTTGCATGAAGACCATCTGCCTCATAGCTGTGCTCTGGTTCATGCGACACACTTCTAATTGGTCTTTACATCCCAAAACTTCTAACCTGGAGAACCAAGGATCATCCCATATGTATCGCTCCAACTTCATGCTATGGGACTGTTCCTCCTCAAAAATGCTTCGTGTTGGGATCAACGCTTTGCTTTCAAGATTTCTCATCCATTCTGAAATAAACAGAAAAAAATCCATGAGAGCATAAAGAAAGAACTTCTAAGAGTAGAGTGGGAAAAATAAGATTTTTTTATTGTTCATATTAATGAAAAAGCAAGGGTGAACTTGTTTCCAAATAAACTTATAACCTGGAGAAAGATCATAACAGGGAAGGGAAGAACAGTAAAAAGTGAACAAATGCAGTCAACCAGAATAAAAGTGTGTACTGAATACTAACGAAACCCATTTAGGAGTATTTTCCCATGTAAAGGAGGACCAGAATAAGGGTGTGCAGCACAGAGTTAACTACACACTTGAGTTGCTCGAACTTTGCCCATTCCCTTGGAGTTCCTGTTGTGGCTCAGTGGGTGAAGAAACCAACTAGTATCCATAAGGATGCAGGTTTGATTCTTGGCCTCCATCAGTGGGTTAAGGATCCAGCATTGCCACAGCTGTGGCATAAGTGGCAGATACGGCTCAGATCTGGCATTGCTGTCACAGAGGCCAGCGGCTGCATGTACCTAGCAGGTGCCACACTTAAAAAAAAAAAAACACCAACCCCCCCCCCAACTTTGCCCATTCCCAAGAAGGTCTGTTTCATGACTGGCTTGTGGCCACCTCCTAGAAATTAAGATCCTGGAATGTTCTTAACTCATAAGAGTGTTGTGCATGTTTGAGGCCTTGAAGCAAGGTGTCAATTTCTCTAGATATTTGCACAAACAACATAATTTATGGTGAACACATGCTTTCCTTCTGGGGTTCTGGAACTTCCGTGATTACAGTCAATTACGTGTGCCTAAGTGACCAACCCCCAGTAAACACCCTGGACCCCCAGGCTCAGGCAGGCTTCCTTGGTAGTTGACACGTCACACAACTCACTGCTGAAGGAATAAAGTATATCCTTTGCAACTGTACTGGGAAAGGACTACTGAAAACTTGCACTTGGTTTCTTCTGGACCTCGATCCATGCACCTGCGGCCTTTGCCGATGTGACTCTGTGTCCTTTCCTTTGAATAAACCACTACCGTGAGTTTAATGCCTTTTGAGTACAGTGAGTCCTTTTAGTCAATCACTGAATCTGGGAGTCTCAGTCTGGAGGATCCTGACACAGTTAATACTATGAGGGTGAAAAAATAATAACTGGCTTAACAAAAGACAGATGAACACCCAGCCCCTCAGCAACTAATGTTTAAAAAAGTGTGCTAACTCATTATGTTACAATGTCCTTAATGCTCCCCTAGTTTTATGCCTGCCACAAAAAGTAGGGGGTGGGGTGAAGAGAAAGTATCGTCAATAAAGGCTTCAAGTTACCACATTATTTCCTATTCCAGAGACTTCAGGCAATAACACAAAATTCACCTGCCCAAAGCAAAAATCACGTGATTTAAGGATACTCCTAAATTTCTTCTAACACCACAGAAACATCTATAGAGCAACAATACAAGAGACAGATGTGAAAGAGCACACTGCAATGAAACAGGTACAGAGTTACAGTCTGATAATCTGTAAATAATTCAGCTCATATCTGGTGTTGCTGTGGCTGTGGTGTAGGCCTGCAGCTGCAGCTCCAATTCGACTCCTAGCCTGAGAACTTCCATGTGTCACAGGTGTGGCCCTAAAAAAAGAGAGAGAGAGAGAGTGAGAGAGAGAAGAACTGGCATTTATTACCAATTTCAAACTTAGCTCCTTAAAGTTAGGGAATGATCTTCAAATAGCATTCAAATTCTTCCAGTAAAAACTAAAAAATGGCAAATGACCAAGTAATACAGTAAATAAACAGTTCCTGTGCAGACTCAATACTTTCGGCCTGAATGTGTCTTCCACCTACAAGTTATAATCTATGTGCTAAGAGGACAATCTAAAGTTGTGAACAATACACACAACATACCACTGAGAGACTGTGGGGCTGCAGATGCTAAGTGGGTGTGAGGTCAGAAAAGGAAGCCAGTACGACAGAAGCAATCAAGGAAGGCTTCACCCAAGAGGAACGACATGAGCTCAGCCTTCCAGCATGGCTCAGGTACAGACAGACAGCAAGGAGGGCATGAGCACAGGCACATGTGATGTGACTGGAATATAAGGAGGGTCTTAAGGAGGCCAGCTGAGTAAACTGTAGGAACTAGTCAGGAAATAAAAAAAAATTATAAAGAAAATTGGAAGGTCTTGAAATCTGGTCACAGTTATTTTAAAAGGCAACTGAAGTCACTATGGGTTTACTGGCAGAGACCTCAGAGAAGACTACTTAGGGATATAAATCTAGAAATAAGGGGTAATAATATAAAAATTTACTCATCAGGAGTTCCCGTCGTGGCGCAGTGGTTAACGAATCCGACTAGGAACCATGAGGTTGTGGGTTCGGTCCCTGCCTTTGCTCAGTGGGTTAACGATCCGGCGTTGCCATGAGCTGTGGTGTAGGTTGCAGACGCGGCTCGGATCCTGCGTTGCTGTGGCTCTGGCGTAGGCTGGTGGCTACAGCTCCGATTCAACCCCTAGCCTGGGAACCTCCATATGCCTCGGGAGTGGCCCAAGAAATAGCAACAACAACAACAGACAAAAGACAAAAGACAAAAAAAAATAAAAAATAAAAAATAAATTTACTCATCAACTTGAGCTGGAACTTTTATTTTTTTAGCTTTTTTAGGGCCACACCCACAGCATATGGAACTTCCCGGGCTACCAGTCAAATCAGAGCTATAGCTGCTGGCCTAAACCACAGCCACGGCAAGACCAGATCCAAGCTGCGTCTGCAACCTACACCACAGCTCACAGCAATACTGGATCCTTAAGCCACCAAGTGAGGCCAGGGATTGAACCCACCTCCTCATGGATACTAGTCAGATTTGTTACTGCTGAGCCACGATGGGAACTCCCTGAGCTGGAATTTTATGAGGGGGGGCACCTGAGGGTAACGTTGGTGGAAGCTGAATGGCACACCTGACATTTTAGAGGAAGAAAGTCTCAGAAGTCAGGAGATCACTTCTTAAAGAGAAAAGAGCAGGAAGCCAATTTCCAGCTAAGGGGACTCACAGAAGGCCAATACCAGGAATATACATCAGGAAGACAGGGAAACAGCCTAGAAGGAAGAGCTGAGACTCCTGGTTCTACTGAGAACAGGACACAGTTGAGATTATTTGCAAGAAAGCAGACCTCTAAGGAAGGAGGTCGTGGACTCACAGGGTTTGGTCCGCAAGAGTACAGTCAAAGATACTGGAATTCACGAGCCCTGGGAAGGTTTTATTTTCTTTGGCTTTTATCTTTTTAGGGCCACACCCGCAGGATATGGAGGTTCCCAGGCTAGGGGCTGAACCAGAGCTAGAGGTGCTGGCCTACACCAGAGCCACAACAACGCTGGATCCGAGTCGCATCTGCGACCTACACCACAGCTCAGGGCAACGCCAGATCCTTAACCCACTGAGCAAGGCCAGAGATCGGACCTGCAACCTCATGGTTCCTAGTCGGATTCGTTTCCACTGCACCACGACAGGAACTCCCACGGGAAGATTTTAGATCTGAATATCAGGTCAACTGGTAAGACTCCCAAAAAAAGGCCCCTTTCATTAGAGTGGATACGAAGATGCCCACCTTCAGGATTCAACAAGAGACCACGGCACTGCCAAACAAAGAACAGCAAGATACAGAACAACGTGTATTGTGTCCTACTTGGTCAAGGTGAAAAGTAACTACATATATACCTTATGCTCATGGTTGCATAAAGAAACTCTGAAACAAACAACAGAAATCACTGAAAGTAACTGAGCTGGGCCAGACATCAGCAAAAGCAGTGAAATAAGGCTCTCTAAAATTTCGCCCTCCGTAAAAGCAACCACTGAACTGCAAGCACCTGACGGAAGGAATTTCTTCAAAGTTCTATGTATTAACAAAGTCTCGCAGCAACCCAGGGAGAGTTTATTCAAGGGAAATGGCTCAATTTTGATAATAACAGGAGTTCTCTGGCATTTGCACTTACTCTACTCCCATCTCTGACTCCTCAACTCATGCGGAGATAAACAGCCTGTACTTCTGGTGCCAGAGTGAACAGAACCAAGTGGAGCTTTTTCAAAGCCTCATTCCCAAAGAACAGTCATTATTTGACCTGTCTGTTGGTTCCCTGGAAGACCATACTCAAATGGCTTGTTGGGAACCTCCATGGTGCTAAGAACTTCTAGAAAATAGGTATCTGTCAAATATCACAGGCACTGTCTTAAAGGTTCCTGCCGGAGACGAGGGAAACAGGTGGGGCAAACGACGCGCAGACCAACAAAACTGGAAGGAAAAGCTGAGGACTGGAAGCTCCACAGGACCTTCGAAAACACACTCCTGGGACTCGAGAAGGCCACGTGCAAACACACTGTAATTCAGCTTCCAAAGGTGAATGCAGAACCCTAAAAGCCGCAGGAGAGAAGCAAGTCATCACACACGAGGGGCCGTCAACGAGAGCGACAGCTTGTTTCTCTTTAGAAACCACAGAGGCCAGAAAGAACCAACTGCGTCAAGCACAAATCCTCTATCTGGCAAAACCACCCTTTGAAAACGGAGAAGTGAAGGCGTTCCTGCTGGGGCACAACAGGATCGGGGGTGTCTCTTGAGCACCGGAACGCAGGTTCGATCCCCAGCTTGGCACAGCGGGTGAAGGATCTGGCACTGCCACAGCTACAGTGTAGGCTGTAACTGCGGCTTGGATCTGATCCCTGGCTGGGGACCCCATATGCCTTGGGGTGGCCAAAAAAGTTAAAAACAAAAACAAAAACCCGGCATTCCCAGATAAACAAAAGCTAGTTAAGAGTTTGCTGCTGGGAAAGCTGCCCTACAAGCAATGCTAAAAGGAGTTGTTTAGGTTGAAAGGAAAGGACACTAGACAGTAACTCAAAATACAAACCACCAGCAAAGGTAGCTACACAGGTAGGAGTTCCCTTCGTGGCTCAGTGGTTAACAAACCCGACTAGCATCCAAGAGGACGAGGGTTCAATCCTTGGCCTCGCTTAGTGGGTTAAGGACCTGGTGTTGCCATGAGCTGTGGTCTAGGTCATAGACGCGGCTCAGATCTGGCGTGGCTGTGGCACAGGCCAGTGGCTACGGTTCCAATTGGACCCCTAGCCTCACAACCTCCATATGCTGAGGGTGCAGCCTTAAAAAGACCAAAAAAAATAAAAAATATATATAAAGGTAACTACACAGGTAAATACAAGACCATCCAAGTGCATATTTTGTTTGATTCTTATCTGGTTTAAAAGATAACTACAGGAGTTCCTATTGTGGCTCAATGGAAACGCATCTGACTAGTATCCGTAAGAACGCAGGTTCAATCCCTGGCCTCGCTCAGTGGGGTAAGGTTCTGGTGTTGCCGTGAGCTGTGGCATGGGGTGCAGACGCAGCTCGGATCTGGCGTTGCTGTGGCTCTGGTGTAGGCCGGCAGCTATAGCTCCGATTTGACTCTTAGCCTGAGAACCTCCATACACTGTGGATGCGGCCCTAGAAAGACAAAAGACCGCAATTATTAAATCAATCAATAACAAAAGATAACTACATGCAGCAATCATCATAAATCTATGTTGAGGGAAACTCAAAGTGCAGATGTGAATTTGTGACAATAACAGCACATTTTAAAAATAATAATAGCACTTTAAAAAGGGGAGGACGGAGCTATACAGAAGCAAAGCTTTTTATACTTTCAAAATTAAATTGATAGCAATCCAAACTAGACTGTTAAAGATTAAGATGTTAATTATAATTCCCAGGGCAACTCCTAATAAAATAACATTTACAATAAAAGAAAAGCGGTTTCCTCTGTGTGCTCGCGTGTGTGTGTGTGTGTCTGTGTGTGTGTGTGTGTATGTGCATGTCTTTGGCGGATGAGAGTAATATGGATGAGATGAGGAACATGAGTGAGAGTTTTTGTGGGTGCATGTCCTTTGTAGGGCCGCACGTGCGGCACCCGGAAGTTCCCAGGCCAGAGGTCAAATGAGAGCTGCCTACAGGTACGGGTCACCTGCCTACACCACAGCTACGCCAGATCTGTGTCTGTGACCTACACCACAGCTCTTGGCAATGCCAGATATTTAACCTGAGCCAGGCCAGGGATCGAACCCACCTCCTCGTGGATACTAGCCAGGTTCTTTACCCGCTGAGCCACAGTGAGAACTCCAAAAAACGAGATTTTTTTCAGCTTACACCTTTTATACAGTTTTGAGGTTTTTGAACCATGTGAATTCATTATCTACATTAAAAAAATTTTGTTTTGTTTTGTTTTTTTAAAGTGTCCCTGACTAGAGGCTACAAGTTTGTCAATAAAAAAATAAAAGCAGGTAGGAGTACCTATCGTGGCTGGATGGGTGACAAATTCGACTAGGAACCATGAGGTTGCGGGTTCGATCCCTGGCTTTCCTCAGTGGGTTAAGGATCTGGCGTTGCCGTGAGCTGTGGTGTTGGTTGCAGATGCAGCTCAGGTCCCGCGTTGCTGTGGCTCTGGTACAGGCCGGCAGCTCCGATTCGACCCCTAGCCTGGGAACCCCACATGCTGCGGGAGCCGCCCTAGAAATGGCCAAAAATAAATAAATAAAATAAATAAATAAAAGCAGGTAAACGAATGAGAAGTCACCTTCGAGAAAGGGACAGCAGAGACTATGAGAGGCATCTGGAGAGGGGATGCCGAGAAGGGAAACCGCCGGCACGTTAAAAGGGTGGGCATCTTTGCTCTGAATCAACAGCAGCAAAAACGTCCAGCACGGGATACAGCTCCTTGGAAGGAAGTGGGACTGTCTCTGAGCAGGTGCACCCCTCACGGCCCCTGCCCACTTCTCAAACAAGGGGGGATTGGAGGAGGGCTACCTCCCCCACCCCGGGTCCGCTCTCACCTGGACAGGTGCCTGGAGGAGGATACAGCTGCTCCGTGGACCACGGCTCTTCTCCCTGCTCCAAGAGGGAGATGACCTCGGGCTTGGCCATCTGATGCCCTACGAGCGGAGGACAAACGCAGACTTCAGCCGCCACGCAACCCTGCCCTGCCCGCTCCTCGTAAATGACTACGCCTCATGCTTGATGAGCTCAAGGATTTCGACTTGAACCTGGGGGCTCAAGGTCACCTCAGCCCTTCTGAGGCTTGTAAACACGCAGCAGCAGAGGCACTGCGAGGGAGGCCGCTTCACTTACTTGGGCAGCGCCCACCTTACCCACAGAGAGCAGGTGCCCATAGGTCTCCAGCATCACGTCACGGTACAGGGTCCTCTGAACCGGGTCCAGCTGCCCCCACTCCTCCTGGGTGAAGTCCACGGCCACGTCCTTGAAGGTCACTGGTTCCTAAAAAGGCGCCCATGTTCCTCCTCGGCCCAGGGAGGAGGAAGGACACAGGCACAGACCCGGCCGTGCGCAACATTCGGACTCTGTGGTCAGGCCTGGGGTCACGATCACCCCGCAAAGGCGAGCAGGTCCCTCCCGAGAGTCCTGCCCCGTGCGGGGGACGCTGGCTGGACCGGACAGGCCTCCCGCCTGAGCAACGCCCCTGCTTCTCTGGAGCCGCAGGAAGACTGGGACCAGGGCTGGGGGGGATGCAGCCACAGGCCAGAAAGCCGGGGCGAGAGGCTCCCCCACACGGGGACCTCCGGGCGTCTCACCCTCGGGGACCGTCCCCGTGCCGCAGCAGAGCTGCTTCCGCTCCGGGACTGCCTCTAACCCAGGGACTGCAGGTCCGAGGAGACAGGACTGAGCAGAGCCGCCCACACCCGCCAGGAGCGCTTACAGCGGCTGCCAAGGCGCTCGGAGTCCTCGCGAGTTTAAACTGATGTTTAACTGATTGGGGAAAAGTGGGAGCAGGAATACCCGCTGGACAACTAAAGGGAAGCCTGACTTTAGCAACGAATGCGCCCCTCCCAGTCCCTGGAAACCGCCACCGCGAGGTCGGGTGTCTGGGCATCCTTGGGGCGCGGTGGGGGGGGGGGGGCACACCTCCCCGCGGCGATGGCGCCACCTGTGCATCAAACCCCGCGGCCCCTGCTCCTCGCGAGCCACCACCACCCCCCCCCCGCCCCGTCCCCTGTCCGGGCACCACGGTCCTCCCCTCAGCGCGGACTCGCCAGGGAGAAATATCCGCCGCAGGGCGTCCAGCGCCCCTCTAGCCACTCCCTCACAGGCCGCTGCTCGCCAGTCTCCCACCTGCACACCCCCTCCTCTGTCACTGCGAGCCGGGCTTAGGGACTTACCAAGGCGCCAGCCCTGGTGCTGGGTCCCCGCCGCATGAACTGCTCCCCGCTCCCGTCCCACGACAGGCTCGAAACACAGACCGGCCTCTGCTCCCCCGACTGCCCCGCTCCCAGAGCATCTACAACCGCCGACCACACCGCCCCGCGCTGAGCCACACCCCCCACCTTGGTCTCCTTGATACCAACGCTGCGTTTCCCGCCCACAGACCTGCCCAGGCCTAGCGTCCCGGATGCCGGCTGCTGCCACATTCCCCGGGGATGTAAATTTTTTTTACTAAAATCAAACAGCGGGGGAGTTCCTGCCGCGGTGCAGTGGGTTAAAGGATCCCGCGTGGCCGCAGCTGGGGCTCGGATTCAATCCCTGGCCCAGGAACTTCCATGTACCACAGGGGCGGCCCTCAAAAAAAAAAAGGATTATTTCCGTAGAGAAGTGATAAAGCCACGTGGGCACAGAGCATGACCTCAACAGCTTTCAGAGTGACCACACCGGGGCCCAGCTGGGAGGCCCGCATGCCGCCAGGGCACTCCTGCTGTGCGCGCCTCACCCTGCCCACTCTCTCAGGCAGGTGGCATCCACTTCCATGGCGTCGAAGTTCACTAATCAGTAAGGTCCAAACCCATGCCCTGGCGGCTGTCAAAAGACGGTGGCCTGAGCCACAACCCACCCCTCCCAAGACCCCAAGAGACCCCCCCACACATTTAAAAAGGCACAGAGAACCACATCTGACAGACGCAGAAGGAATGAAGTCACGAGAGATTCCACGGCCCCCACAAAACCGAGGACGCCGGCTGTGGTCACTGATGACTGCAAGACCACAGGCCAAAGGCCAACAGAGACGCTCATGACACAGGGCAGGGCTGGCAACACTGGCCCCCCTGAATGCGTCGCATCACCCGGAAGGGGACAAGCAGAAACCTGTGCCCCCTGAGGCAACTTGGCGGGAAGGGCCCCACACCCTGTAGCAAGCACTCGTGCCCCAAAGCACCCAGCCTGAATCCGCCCCAGCCTCCACCCAACCACCAGTCCGAAGGAGACCGAGGATGGAGAAGCTCAACCGAGGCCATCGCAAGGGTCGCACATCAGGCGAACCAACAACAGGCCATCTGGTTTCTTCGGCACGAGGCACCTGCCACGCGGGGCCCCTGTTTGGATTCTGATCTGAATAAACTGCAAGAGAGCCTCTGGGGACGAGTGGGGAAAACTGAGCACGGACTTGGTATTAACACGAAGGAATTATTGTTTTCGCTCTGGGGCATGTGACAGAGGTGCCATGTGCATCCTTTGAAAGGTAGGCACATTTCAGACACGTGCACAGACGTGCGCAGAGGTGAAGCAACATCTGAGGTTTGCTCTAAAATACTCAAGCGTTAAAAGAAAAGGTTCTGTCGGAATAGACGAAGAGCAAGAAAGCCGAGGTGACAGCTGCTGAGGCTGGTGAAGGGGGAAGTCTGCATCGTGGCCCTGGAGACAGTGGAACAACGGCCCTGCCGAGGACGCCCGCATCCTGCGTTACCGGGGGAGGGGGGGCGCAGTGTTACCACAGGGGTCCTTACAAGCAAAGACGCAGGACGGCCTGCGGCAGAGCAACCGCCACCCTGGAGGGATGCACACTGGAGGTGCAGGAAGGGGCCCGAGCCCAGGCCGCCTCTAGAGCACGTCGAGCAAGGAAGCACACGCCCCGAGCCCCGAGAGGGAACACGCCCTGGAGCCCCATCCTAGACTCTGAGCTCCACAGCAAGAGCGTAAATTCTTGCTGTTCTTAGCCGTCAAGCGAGGCCATCTGCTATAGCAGCAACAGGAAACTAAGAGGGTTAAAAGACCTCCTAAGAGAGTAGAAGGCGAAACGAGTCAGCGAAAAGAGGCCGTCAGCGTGTGCAGCTCCCTGTCCTCCTGCCAGAGGGGGGACCGGTGAGCGTGGCTGACCGAGGAAGCAGAGCAGAGGAGGCCGCAGCCCTGGGCGTCAGAGGGGCTGAGGAGGAAGCGGGGGCCCAGGAGAGGCTCCGGACCCTGAGTGCACATGACACTGCAGGCAGCAGTAGGGATCTGGCTAGAAGGTCTACACTCGGGACAGCTTTGCAGCTGCCCCGCCTCCCTGCCAGCCACTCCACCTGTCCGCAAGACTCCTGAGACCCTTCTCAGATGGAAGGTGTGGGAGCGCCTCGGGCTGCCCGGGGAAGTTACCCTGGAGCTGAGACCTCGTCAGCCCAACAGGGGTGACGGGAGGGGTCCGTGACCTGAGAGCCAGCCGTGTACCCAGGGGACTGGAAGCAGAACTGAGCAGGTGGCGATCTCAGCCTCCCCAGACCCAGGGAGTCCGGAGTGAGACTTGAGAGGGACACAGGGAGCAGGACTGTCACACACAGGCTCGCAGCTCTTCTCTGGTAAACAGGCAGGGGGGCGGGTCCCTGCACACACGGGGCACCCGCTGCAAAGCTGGGGCCAGAACTTGGCAGCCAAGAGGTCGGACATGCAGGCAACAGGCACAGCCGATGTTCTGTCTTCTGCCTTTTCTAGGGCTGCACCCGCAGCACGTGGAGGGTCCCAGGCTAGGGATCCAATCAGAGCTGCAGCCACAGCCACAGCCACGCCAGATCCAAGCCGCATCTGGGATCCACACAACAGCTCACGGCAACACCGGATCCTTAGCCCACTGAAGGAGGCCAGGAATCAAACCCGCAACCTCATGGTTCCTCGTCGGATTCGTTTCTACTTGGCAGCCGATTGTCAATGAGCTGTAAATCTAATTCCCAGATTGGAGAGTTTTGGTATGAAACAGGACAGGATGATACAAAAGACACAGGGAATGGGAAAGGATTCATAAATTAAGACATAAAATGCAGCAATCACGCCAGGAGGCCAAGTAAGAGACAACCTCAGACAGAGACTATAAAAAGGACAGGGGGGGATTTTTTTTTTTAATATGGGACTTCTTTTAAAAAGTCACGAAACAGTAGCCATAAACAAAGACAGATATATTTGATAAAAATATACCCCCCAAAATTTCAATGATAGGAGACACTATAAAGTTAGGACAAGGTCAACTATAATGGAAAAAATAGGAGTTCCCATCGTGGCGCAGTGGTTAATGAATCCGACTAGGAACCATGAGGTTGCGGGTTCGATCCCTGCCCTTGCTCAGTGGGTTAACGATTCGGCGTTGCCATGAGCTGTGGTGTAGGTCTCAGACGCAGCTTGGATCCCGCGTTGCTGTGGCTCTGGTGTAGGCCAGCAGCTACAGCTCCGATTAGACCCCTAGCCTGGGAACCTCCATATGCCGTGGGAGTGGCCCAAAGAAATAGCAAAAAAAAAAGACGACAAAAAAAAGACAAAATAAAAATCATTATAAAAAATTAAAAATAAATAAATATGCCGGACAAAAATAATAAAGTGGAGACAAGCTGCAGGTTGGGATAATCCATACACAGCAAAGACTCAGGATGCAGAAAGCATAAAATGTCTACATATCCCTAAGTCAGAGTCCACAGAAATCCAGAGATGCGAGGCGTTCTCACTGCAGCGCAGTGGGTTAAGAATCCAACTGCAGCAACTCAGCTTGCTGTGGACATGGAGATTCAACCCCCGGCCCGGCACAGTGGGTTAAAGGATCTGGCACTGCCCGCAGCCCTGGCACAGGTCACAGCTATTACTTGGATTCAATCCCTGGCTTGGGAACTTCCGTGCGCCATGGGTGTGGCTATTAAAAAAAAACCAAGGGATGTAAGAGGCACAGAGGATGTACAGACAGCCAATAACAACATTACAGACGCTCAACCCCACCAGCAATCAAGGACATGCACATTTAAGCAACACGATGTACCCTTCTGGTCTTGAGGTAAGCAGACACTCAAAGATCCAGTATGATTACTGTCAAGCGGCAGCAAAGACACAGGGAAACAGGCACCTTCTCCCAGGGTGACAAGATCGAGAAGGGGCCTCGCCCCTGCAGACACACGCAGCAGTGTCGTCACCGTAAAAACACACCCTCCCTAAAACTCAGCAGGATTCCGCTTCTGGGGGGTAGGCGCGCAAACCCACCTGCGTGTGGCACAACGTTCAGCTACAAAAGCCTTCACACGGCTGTTGGCAACAGGAGAGATGGCGGGGAGGAAAGGCTTATAAGTTGGTCCAAGAAGAGAACAGGGACTAGGCTGTGCTGACGGGTAAGAGCAACATACCTGACCTTTAAAAAATGACCTGGAGGAGCTCCCATCGTGGCTCAGTGGTTAACGAGCCCGACTAGCATCCATGAGGACCCAGGTTAGATCCCTGGCCTCACTCAGTGGGTTAAGGATTCAGCGGGGCTGTGGCTGTGGGGTAGGCCAGCAGCTGTAGCTCCAATTGGACCCCCAGCCTGGGAACCTCCACATGCCGCAGGAACAGCCCTAAAAAAAATAAAACAAGCTATGTGTAGAAAAAGCGTTGCTGATGTAGCAAGTCAAATCAACTGCTACAGTAAGAAATTTTCATAAAAAAGCACTGTTAAAAGAATAGATTACTAAGGGGAAAAAAAAAAGAGAATAGATTACTGGAGTTCCCATCGTGGCGCAGTGGTTGATGAATCCAACTAGGAACCATGAGGTTGCGGGCTCAGTCCCTGCCCTTGCTCAGTGGGTTAACGATTCGGCGTTGCCGTGAGCTGTGGTGCAGGTTGCAGACACAGCTTGGATCCCACATTGCTGTGGCTCTGGCGTAGGCCGGCGGCTACAGCTGCGATTCGACCCCTAGCCTGAGAACCTCCATGTGCCGTGGGAAGCGGCCCTAGAAAAGGCCAAAAAAAAAAAGATGACTTTACACCGACAGGGTTCATTACGCACACAGGGGCGTGAGAATGGGTCAAGTGCACTCGTATCTCGAGCAGCGTCCTAAGGAGGTGGGAAGAGGGCTGCAGGCTAACAGCAGAGCAAAGCATATATGGCAATACACGGCCAACTGTCCCTTTGGAGCGACGGGGCCTCCTTAATAATTTTTTATACTTTTCTGAAATTGGTAATTTGACTAAATAAAAATTTAAATTAAAAAAATTTCCGGAATGGAAAGACGTCATCAAAGCTGGAGAGACCCATGGACTGTCAAATAGGAAAAAATAACAGGCCCAGCAGCATCTGCCCGCCAGGGCCCACGTTTCACAGCAGCCTCAGGGGTGCAGAGGAAAATGCAAAACCGAGGCAGCAAGGCAGCGATGGCGGAAGAGAGGCTCCTTATCTCACAGCCATGGCCACCAGAGCTGGGGTCGGGAGAGGACGTGCAGATCTCACTGATGACTGGCGGAGGGGGAGGGACAGAAGGGCCACCCCCGCGGGCAGGAGCCAGCCCTCCACCTCGTAGGTAACCCTTACCTGAGCTTCCACTTCCCAAATATCATCTTCAACAATGACTCGCAAAGGTGTCTCGCCCAACTTCTTGCAAGCATTTCTGGATATACTGTTTTGTACACACGTCTAAGTGTTGCATCTGAGCCTTCTAAAGCACGTTATGAAATCTGCTGACCTGCAGGCCACACGTTTAAACCATGGGGGTTTAAGGGTGGACACAGACGGTGCCGAGCTGGCTCTTAGCGCGTGTCCGACAGGGTCTCATCTGACCCCCCGCTGCGTGACCTGAACGCCCTGACACGTGACCTCTTCATGGAACCTGGGGAGGCTCAGATGGACTCTTTTGACACCTTCAGAATTCCATTATTTATTAATATTTTCGAGCAACCTCTTTGCAGAATAAGACAATCTAACTAGACTGTGCTCATCCTCAAGACAACCAAGGCTGGGAGTAAAGTGTTCAATTATTGGTGTTCTATGGGAATATGCTTACTGTGTAGAAATCTTTGGCGGACTGCTATAGAGATTTGAGAGTTTCCATATTGGGGGAGGCTGGCTGAGGTTTTTATATGGGCTAGGATATTATTTCCCCTAATAATAAAAATAATGTGATCTGGGCTCCCACTAGATCAAACTGCAACATTCAACATTTCTAAGAGCAGACTATTCAGGTAACAAGGGATGACAGCATTTGATGTTTTCGCCAGGCGAATGCTTTATTTCAAAAAATATTTAATTTGGAGTGAACAACAGACGGATAAGGGGCTCTTGTTTGTGTTCTTGAAGATCTCACTTTATATGAAACTCATAGGTAAGCCTTGAATTTCCCACAGGGAAAGACCCAGACTGAGTGTGGGGAGGGGGCCAGGAGCATGTGCTCAGAAATCACAACTCTTCAGACACTGAAGGGTGGTGTTATTTTAATTCTCCATTTTATTTTCTTGGCATTAGCTCTAGTAATTCTCAGAAAGCCTCAATAAATTGACAGCAGAGTGCAGCACAGTGGTTATTAGAACTTCTTCACGGCATTTCCCTACAGCTCACTTCTGTTCCCAAGCAGCTGATCAGGGCCCACCTTTCAGCCCGGTCTAGCTTCACTGTCAATTGTGTTACAGAAGCTAATCGTTAACAGCAGCCAACACCACAGTCGCCCAGGTTCTGATAACAGACAACCACCAGCCTGCATCACGTGATTCAGGCCACTGCGCCTCCCTGAGACAGCAGAGCTGCCAGGTGGGGACGGTACACTTGGGACACACTTCACCAGTCGGCTTTCAAACTGGGAGGTTTCGTTAATTTTTTCCTTTCTTTTTTTGTTTCTTATCACGGCCACACCCGCAGCATATGCTCCCAGGCTAGGGGTCCAATCAGAACCGCAGCTGCCAGCCTACACCACAGCCACAGCAACATGGGATCCAAGCTGCATCTGCGACCTACATCACAGCTCAGGGCAATGCTGGATCCCTGACCCACTGAGCAAGGCCAGGGATCGAACCTGCATTGTTATGGATCCTAGTGGGGTTCTTTACCACTGAGCCATCATGGGAACTCCAATTTTTTTGCTTAACTTGGAGGGAGGAGTAAAGTTAAGCAAAGATGTTATTAACATTTTTGTATCATAGTATCTCACATTTGCTTCATTCATTACTTTAACTTAGAGACAAAAACTTAAATACAGTAATGAAACTATTTTTGTCTTCCAAAGAATCATTAGAGTGTATGTAAATTCAGTGAATTAAGATAAAAATCACTCATTTAGAAATAACCCTAAGAAACTGAAAGAGTAGGTTAAAAATGGCTAATTCCAGTCATGAAAAGAAATAAAATACTGATACATGATACAACGTAGATGACCCTTAAAGACATACTAAATAACAGAGGCCAGACACAAGAGGCCATGTATCACCTGACTCCCTTTCTATGAAACGTCCAGAAGGGGCAAATACAGAAAGCATATCAGTGGTTACCAGGAGCTAGGGGTTGGTGAAACAGGCAATACATGGTAATGAGTATAGGATTTCTTTTTGGTTTTTGTTGTTTTTTGTTTTTGTCTTTTTGCCATTTCTTGGCCGCTCCCGCGGCACATGGAGGTTCCCAGGCTAGGATCGGAGCTGCAGCCACCGGCCTACACCACAGCCACAGCAACGCGGGATCCGAGCCGTGTCTTCAACCTACACCACAGCTCACAGGAACACTGGATCCTTAACCCACTGAGCAAGGCCAGGGATTGAACCCGCAACCTCTTGGTTCATGGTGGGATTCGTTAACCACTGCGCCACGATGGGAACTCCCCTAGGACTTCTTTTTGGAGTGAGCTACAGTTAGATACTGGTGGTGGCTGCACAGTTCTGTGTATATGCTGAAATCCACCCAACTTTAAAAGGTGGGGCTTTATGGTATATGAAGAATATTTTAATAAAGCTGTTTATCTACAATTTTTTGTTTCCCTAAGTGGCTGCCCCTCGTAAGGGGCTGGGCAGGAGGGGAGGGTGATGACATCTCTGCAACTTTATCAACCCTGCTGCACGACTTCTCTCGGGAGCCACCCTTGTGCCCTCACAGTCACTCAGCCTTCCTGCTTCGACGCCCTCATGCCTCGGATCTTGCTTGCGGGGGCCGGTCGCACCGAAGCCTGAAAAACCATCCTGCCTCCCACAGCCCCCACTTTCCACTCCCCCGCCAGGGGCATCTTTCCAGCCACATTCTAGACTCTAGTGGCTCCTGCTCCCAACACTTCTAAGGCTCCCTGTCATCAGAATGGAGCCCTGGCTCTGCGGCAAGCATCCAAGACCCGGCGGGGTTTGTCCTGGCCTCTTTGGCCTAAGCTCTCGTTGTGGTTGGCATTCACCCAGATGCTGGCATGCAGCGCGCACCCACGGTGCTACAGGAGGCCAGACGCCTGCTCACCAGAATGTGCCCATCCAGCTCATGTGTCCCTTTTACTTCTTGGCTCAGAGGAGTTGAGTCTCCCAGGCAGCCTCCCTCTACACAGCAAGATGACCCCAGCGGCTCAGGGCCCCATGGCCTCTATGCAGACTGTCCTGCTCCCAAGGCATCTGCTGTGCTCAGCTCCTCCAGGGCCCAGGGCCTCTCTAAGCACCTTTGGCTTATGTCCTGAGCCACATATGCAGCACCAGGCAGACCTCGAGGCCCCAGCAGCTGACGAGACCACCCTAGAAAGGGGCTTGGGAGCTCCTCGGGACAGGTCCTTGTTCCCCTCCTAGCACGGCGCTCACGCTCACCAGACAGCATTGACCTGAGTCAGGCACTGAGCACGTGAGTGGAGGTGGGAGGGGAGAAGGGGGGCCTCTAGCCAAAAGGGGCTGTCCCTTATGTAGCAAACAGGCCACAGTCCTGCCGGGGCTCCGAACTCTGAACAGGCTGGTTGACTGGGAGGCTCGTTCCCCTACCTGAGCTCAGTAATCAATATGCCCCTGGCGGATTCCTCCCGAACCCAAACCCTCACTGTGGTAAACCAGGAACCACATCAAGTGGCCTGGCCGGGAAGACCCGAACACACTGGGAAGTGGGGTAACCACTCAGGAAAAAGCAGAAGCCCCAACTCACCCGCGCCTGAGCTGATGGGAGCCCGGGGCCCCTCCTCCTCTCCTCAGGGGTCTCCTCCACGCGCCAGGCAGGGTCCTGAGGACACAGAGCTGGGGGAGGAAAGTGAGGTCACAGAGGCAGCTCTCCCGTCAGAAGTGTGCCCACAGGAGACCTACCTCCAGGCTCCGCCCTCCCCTTTGGGCAAAGGAAGAGACTCAGCTCCTCACATTCTAGATGGAGGAAAAGGGGCCCGAAGAAGTGAAACAATGTGCTTAAAACACACGAAGCACCGACCATCTCCTTTGGCTCTGAAGCACTGTCTCAGAGAAACAGCGTCTGTTCACAGCCTTTCTGGGCCTGAGCCTTAAACGGCCACACACTCACTCCCATGCATCCTGCCTGGAGGTGCCATCACCCTGCATCCTCCAGTGGAGTGTTCTGATTCCGCCCTCATCCAGCTCTGCACAGACAGATCTGGACCAGACCCCAGCCCTGCCCCCAGCAATGGCAGATTACTGCTGAGAGAGAGAACAAAATGGGAGCTAATGTGGCTGATGGAGACACAGGTTCTTGACTCACCCCAGGAGGCCCACGGATCAACAGCCGCTATCCCCCAGGAGTGGTCCGTAAGGATACCTGCACCAGAGGATCAGGTTAGGACAAGGAAAGGACTGTGGCACCAATCCTAGCGACAAAAAGGCAACAATGTGGAAAAAGAGACCTGATGTGCCCTAACAAAATTCCATAAACAGACCCCAAAGACATGTAAAAAAAAAAAAACAAAAAAAACAATGTAACCTAGATTTATAGCAGTAATGCGCAGGTGGGTCACTTTCAGGACGTTTGCCGACATGACAGAGCGACAGAACAATTAAAACAGAATCCCTTAAGTGGCTGGAGAGGTATCTGACAAAGTTTAACACTACTTAAATTTTTTATGGCCATGCCCACGGCATGTGGAAGTTCCCAGGCCAGGGATCTAACTCGAGCGACAGAAGTGACCCGAGCCACTGCAGTGACAGTGCTTGACCCTTAACTCACTGTGCAACAAGTGAACTCCTAACATTACATAATTTTAAAAAGTATTAGTAGAAAGATAAACGAAATCTCACTTTAAGATAAAACATACCACTAAAACTCTAAGGTTGTTCTTAGATTATAAACCAAGGCTAAATAAGTGGAAAACTAAAAATAAAAGTCGAAAATATGGGAATAGTAGAGAAATTTTGGTTGTATGTATGACACTCTTCCAAGAAATCACACAAATCACCAGAAAACTTCTTGGTACTAATGCGACTTCTCAGGAGATGACTATAAAATACACAAAAATTAGTGTCTTTTACACAAACAGCAAATTAAAAAACAAAACAAACAAACAAAAAACCTCACTCAGTTCTAATTTTGTACCAAGACAGAGAGACCCCCTTCAAGGCCCAAAAGCCCTCGGCCCCTCTCCAACTCTAACCCCTGAGCACAGCAGGCCGCTGCTGGGGAGGCCCAGAAGAAATGGGATTTGTACTCACCCCAGGAGGCCCAAGGGTTGATGGCTGCCATCCTGCAGGATTAATATACCAGGAGCTTGCCCAGGAAGAACGGATGCGGGTGATTACGGAAAGCAACTTCAATACCCACCTACAGACAAAAGTGGAAAAACACAAAAGCGGTCCTTACAGAAGATCCAGTGGGAATAAAAAGAACAGATCCACAGAAGCAACAAAAGACTCCTATGGAGTTTTATTAAAAAACAGAATTCCCATGTCAAAAACATAAGAGAATTGCTGAAGAGAAATGGAGGGTGACGAATTAGCTGAGAAAAGGGAGCAGTTCAGGATGGGAGGGCAGAAATTTGTCACTGCTTCCCAAGAGACAGCCACTGACAAGGAAGAGGTAACTTTTCTGTGATTTAACAGACATTACTGTAAAATCTACCTATAATCTTCATGCATAGTGGGTGCCCAGAGCTGAGGCGAAGGAGGAATGAGGGAGGGGCTGCTTAAAGGGTTCAGAATGTGGGGGGGGGGGGCGGTGAAGAAAATGTTCTGAATCATATGGTGGTGAAAATTGCACAACATTCTGAACATACAACAAAATCACCAACTTCACTTAAATGGTTAATTTTTTTTAACGTAAATATTATCTTAAAAAAAAAAATCCTACTGTACTAAGGAGGCAATTGCAGCACTATATATGACAGCCATGACACGGAAACAACCTAAGTGTCCATCGACAGAGGAGTGGATCAAGAAGATGTGGTACATAGACACAATGGAACATTACTCGGCCGTTAAAAGAAAAGAATTAACGGCATTTGCAGCAACATGGATGGAACTAGAAATTATGCTAAGTGAAGTCAGTCAGACAATGAGACACTACCATCAAATGCTATCACTGACATGTGGAATCTAAAAAAAAGGACACAATGAACTTTGCAGAACAGATACTGACACACAGACTTTGAAAAACTTCTGTTTTCCAAAGGAGACAGGTTGGGGGTGGAGGGATGCACTGGGGGTTTGGGATGGAAATGCTATAAAATGTGGTTGTGATGATAGTTGTGCAACTATAAACGTAATAAAATGCACTGAGTAATTTAAAAAAAATCCACCTGGAAGACCTACCAGGCCCAAGCCCATCTGTCTTTCTTAGTGCAGAGGCCAACAGAAAGCCAGGTTTGGATCCCATACCGCCCCCTGGTTTCTAGGTCTTTGTGCAAGTCCCCCGACCTCTCTGAGGAACCAACGCCAACTGGCAGAGCAACCCGGATTCCTGGAAGCGTGTACAAATCACCGCGACACCCTCTGGGCTTCGGGAGCACCCGGATCTGCGCCCAAACTCCTGGTCGGCGCATTGAGTATTCTGCACTGCTGTCTGCAACTTGACCAAGTCCTCCGGTCACGGTGCATTTAAAGGAGCCCCGAGCTGTTCCCACCCACTTTTGACTTCCCTCCGCGCCACAAGAGGACCAGCCTTCCGGGGCAGAGAAAGGGACTCCCCCCTCGAGGGCGCTCTCACACCTGCTTCCCGACCTCCCGCCCAGATCTCCTCCGCAGCCCCGACGCGGATGCGATGCTCCCGGGTCGTCCCGTGAGCGGCTGGCCTCACCTGGTCCCTGCGGGACAACGGAAGCTCCGCTCACTGCGCCAGGGGCGCCGGGCTTTTGCTCGGCTCCGACGTTCCGCCAGGGGGACAAAGGCCCGACGCGCAGGGCTCAGCCGGGTCCGCCCAGTTGGTCCAGGGAGGCCCGGAGGTGAGCCGAGGGACTCGCCCTGGCGCAGCGCCCACCGCGACTCGAGGCACCGCCTCTCCCTGCCAGTTCTCCCGACCTTCCCGGCCGGCGGCGGTGGCAGGGGCACCCTCAACGCCGGGGGCACAGACTCACCTCCTACGCGGACAATGGCGGCCGCTCCCCCGGCGTCGACCGGGACGCGCCGCGTGGGCTGCTGGGAGTGGTAGTTTCTGCGGCGCGCTTCCGGCTGCACCGGAAGCGCCACCACCGCAAGTTCCCGGAGCCGCTCCACCGCCGAGGGCTTTCCCCCGGCTGCGGCGAGGCGCGCGGTGGTGCCCCTTCCGCGGACCGCGCTCCCCCGCCGCCGCTGCCCGGACGTGGGGGGACCTGGGCAAATCGCGGCCCGGCGAGCCTCAGCTTGGCCGTCCGTGAAATGGGGGCTCGCGGTTGCCGCACTTTTTAAGTGGGAACGCAGTTGAGGACCAAACGCTCTCCTTTTCATTTAATAGTTACAAGAGTGTAAGGACGTGGCTGTGATGAGAACCTTTTTCAGATGAGGCGCCTAATTTTGAGCCTCCCTTCACATAGGAAGCCATGCTACTTGTTACCAAGTCTAATTTGACTCCGCTAGGCCAAAGCCGCCTTCCCACCCTTGGGCGGAGGCTTGCCCAGAGCTTCCCGGCCTCCCGGCCCCTCCTCCGTGCTCCTCAGGCGCCAGGCCTGCTCATTTGTCCACCTTGGTTTCGACTGTCCGGTTGGAGGAACAGCACCGGGGTCAGAGCGAATGAGCGGCCTGTCGCGGGCACACGCATGGCTCTGGCTGCAAGTGACGGGTGAGCCACGGCATCTGAGAAAAGCGGTAGTGGGCTCCGGCCTCATCGCAAGATCAGTCTGGCTTCTCGGTGGAGAATACTGAGGAGGGTGAGGGAAGGACCAGAGGGACCTATGAACCAATGCGGTAATCAAGGTGAGTGGTCGCCGGTCAGGTTGTGGACATACTAGTCCAGCCTGAAATATCCAGAACAAGGCAGGGAGTAGAGGCGGCCTCTCAATGCGGAGCTGTTCACCCAGAGTGAGGATACCGCTTTGCTCTTACTCAGACCCTCTTCTTCCTACTTCAGTTACCCCAGCTTGCTGGATGGTACCCTCTTCTCTGTGTGCTATGAGGTGGCAAAGTCTGGGCGGAAGAACCATCTTGGATGCCCCCGTTATGGGGGGCTGAGCTGTGTCTGAGCTGTTACGGGGACTTCTGAGTGGGCAAAGACCAGAGCAATGGGAGAATCTAGGTTCTCTGTGGACCTGCTCTTCTGAGAGACGCCCCAGGCCACAGGAAGGGCTCCAGCTGGTTCCATTTCCTCAATAGCCAGATGAGAATGAAAGGAGAAGGGAGGGGGAGTCAAGGACACCGTACTTGGAGCAAGTAGGGAATTTTGCCAACTAGCTTTACTTACAGTCATCAATAGTAAAATAACTACCACAAGGCAGCTAGACTGGAAGTTACGTTATGCTCTCAAATCCTAGGGTTTACGTTCTCCAGCTAAAAGTCCAAGAGTCACTAAGGTTAACACTCTGTGTGCGGTTCTGAGCCCCCACATGGAAGTCAGGATGCTTCTCAACTGCCGGTGACCATGTAGAAACGCCCGGTGCCACAGGTCTCCTTTGCCACCAGCTCAGCTTTCAGCCTCCTTTTTCTTACATCCCTAGGGGTTAATGTTAGCAGTATGCTGGTTTTTCTCTTAAGAAAAATTTGTAAAACATAATGAACTTGTAAGAAATTCAGCAACAACCTGTGAAAATGGAGAAAAAAAAGAAAAAAGAACATCACTCCACAGGTTGAAGTGTCCCCCTCTCCAATAGCCAACCTCCTCCTTCCTCCAGAGGCAGTCACTACCCTGAATGAGATTGGGATTACTCCAAGTGTTCCCCGAAATTTTACCACGAAATCTGTACTCCAGAGCAATACGAAGCATGTTTTGCATTCATATAAATGCATAAGATTTAGGAGTTCCCTTGTGGCTTAGCAGGTTAAACATCTCACGTTGTCACTGCTATGGCTCGGGTTCAATCCATAACCCAGGGAACTACCATATGCTGGGGGCAAGGCCAAAAAAAAAAAGGCAAGAGATTTCATCTGCAGCTTGCATTTTTTTCTCCATGAATTTACCAAGATTTATCCTTTTTGATATATGAAGCTTTATTTCACTTACCTTCACTGTTGTACAGTTTGCCATTAAATGAATATACCACCATTTATCCTGTCTTTTTTTTTTTTTTTTTTTTGACGGCTTTGTGGCACATTAAGTTCCTGGACCAGAGCAATTGGGACCTACCCCCAGCTGTGGCAACATGAGATCCTTAACCCACTGCGTCCAGCCAGGGATGAACATACATCCCAGGGCTCCAGAGACGCTACTGATTCCACTGCGCCACAGTGACACCTACTGTCTACTTTTTTTTTCTTTTTTTTTTTGTATGTTTTGGGCTGCATCCGTGGCAAATGAAAGTTCCCAGCCTAGGGGTCAAATCAGAGCTGTAGCTGCCAGATTACACCACAGCCACAGGCACGCAGAATCCAAGCCGCGTCTGCAACCTACACCACAGCTCACAGCAACACCAGATCCTTAACCCACTGAGTAAGGCCACGGATGGAACCTGCATCCTCACAGATATTAGTGGGGTTCGTTACCACTGAGTCATGATGGGAACTCCCTATCTGCCTACCTTTGACAGCCGCTTATATTCATTCAAAATTCTCCTTAAAGCAAGGAACTGGGAGTAAAAATCAAAAAACTATTGCCCTCATGGAGCTTACACTCTAGAGAGGAACATGCAATATAAAAACATGTAGAATATGTAACAGGCCAGATGGGGGTAAAGGCTAAAAGCAAAGTAGGAACAGCGAGAGGGGCTGCTGGAGAGGCTGAGCTTCCGTTGGAGGATCAGGGAAGGGCTTACAGAGAAGGTAACTATGCAAAGCAAAGATCCGAGAGCAGAGAGGAAGCCGGCCATTCAGACATCGCGGGGCAGCGCACTACAAGCAAAGGGCCTCCAGTTTCTGCTACCACATTCACATACCGGCCCCCTTACGGACGTATGCAGGCTTTCTGCGCTGTCACCCCTCCCAGTGGGACTGACAGGTCATAGGGTAGGAATATGTCCCAAACTGGTAGAAATGTCACCCTGTTTCCAAAGAGATGGCACGTTTTTATACTTTCACGAGCACTGGCTAGGCGTTCCCCTGCTCCACATTCTCACCAATGCTTGGCAGTGACAGATGTGTAAATATTTGCCAACTGGATGGAGAAAAAAATTGTGTGTCATTGTGAAATGTGTGCACTTAATTAATGAGAGCATTTTTTCCATAGATTTTAGATGTTTTTGTCTTTTGATTACCTTCTCATTTCCTTCATGCATTTTTCTATTGGGTTGTTTGTCTTTTTCTTACTGGTTTATAGAATTCCTTTACATAAATTTAACATTCATCTTGTATTAGTAATATATACTTTCCAAGTTGGAACTTACTTTTTACCTTGTTTATGATGTCTTCTGAAGAAAAAGATTTTTTAAAAATGTTCCCATGGAGTTCCTGTTGTGGCTCAGTGGTTAACAACCGACTAGCATCCATGAGGACTCGGGTTTGATCCCTGGCTTCGCTCAGTGGGTTCAGGATCCCGTGTTGCCGTGAGCTGTGGCGTAGGTCGCAGACACTGCTCAGATCCTGCGTTGCTGTGGCTCTGGCGTAGGCTGGTGGCTATAGCTCCCACTGGACCCCTAGCCTGGGAACCTCCATATGCCTCAGGTGCAGCCCTAAACAGACAAAAGAAGAAAAAAAGAGTTCCTGCTGTAGTGCGACAGGTCCAGTGGCGGCACCCTGGTAGTGCTAGGACACAGGTTCAATCCCTGGCCCAGTGGGTTAAGGATCCAGCCTTTCCAAAGCTGCAGTGCAGGTCACAACCGCAGCTCAGATCTAATTCCTGGTGGGAGCTCCATATGCTGTGGGGCGACCAAAAAGGAAAAATTAAAACAACATTAAAACTTTTTTTTCATTGTTTGTGTTTTATGCCTTCACTTCAAAATCTCAACTATAGGAGTTCCCGGTGTGGCTCTGTGGGTTAAGATTCTAACATAGTATCCAAGAGGATGCCGGGTCCATCCCTGGCCTCGGTCATTGGGTTAAGGATCTGGCCTCGCCACAATCTGAGGCATAGGTCGAAGATGCGGCTTGGATCCGGTGTTCCGGTGGTCGTGTTTACAGTAGCTGCAGCTCTGAATTGGCCCCTAGCCTGGGAACTCCCATATGCCGCATTCCTGCAGTAAAAACAAAACAAAACTCAACTACATTTGGGACCTAAAAATAGCATCCTATATTTTCTCCTAAAAGAGGGTTTTTTTTTGTTTGTTTGTTTGTTTGTTTTTTTTGTCTTTTTGCCATTTCTAGGGCCACTCCTGAGGCATATGGAGGTTCCCAGGCTAGGGATCTAATTGGAGCCATAGCCACCGGCCTACGCCAGAGCCACAGCAACGAGGGATCTGAGCCGCGTCTGCAACCTACACCACAGCTCCCGGCAATGCCGGATCCTGAACCCACTGAGCAAGGCCAGGGATCGAACCCACAACTGCAGATTTGTGAACCACTGAGCCATGACGAGAACTCCCTAAAAGATTTTTTTAATCAGCTTAATAATTGCAGTATAACTGACACATAATAAACTGCATATTTAAAGTGTACAATTTTACAAGCTTTGACATGTTTAAACCCATGAAACCACCACCATCATCAGAAGAAGGAACAGAACCATCATCCCCCCAAGTTTCTTCACGCCCCTTGAAGTCCATCCCTCCCATCTCTCCACACGCTTCCCCGTTCCTCTACTCCCAGGTAACCACAGGCCTGCTATTACTGTAGATTAGATTGAATTTTCTAGAGTCAGTATATAAATGGAATGACAAGTTGCCTACTCTTTTCTTGGGTGGGTTGGGAGTAATCTGGCTGCTTTTACTCAGCATAATTATTTTGATGATGATGATGATTATTATTTTTTTTTTTTGCTTTTTAGGGCTGCACATGCAGCATATGGAAGTTCCCAGGCTAGGGGTCGAATCAGAGCAGCAGCTGCCGACCTACACCACAGCAACACAGAACCCGAGCTGTGTCTGCAACCTACACCAGAGCTCACGGCGATGCCAGATCCTTAACCCACTGAGTGAGGTCAGGGATCGAACCTGTATCCTCACAGATACCAGTCAGGTTCCTTAACCGCTGAGCCACAACCAGGACTCCAGCGTAATTATTTTGAGATCGACTCATGTTGTTGCATGTATTGATAGATCACAGCATTTTTTTTGCTGAGTAGTGTCCCATTTTACGGATCTACCACCATTTGCTTGTCCAGTCATCAAGCAATGGACACTTAGGTTGTTTCCAGTATGGGGCTATTACACCGAAAGCTGCTGTGAACACTAGCATAGGTACAAGTCCTCGTAGGGACGTATCTTTCCTTTGGGGTAAATGTCCAGGAGTAGAACGGCTGGATCCTCCTGCAGGTGTAAGTTCGGTATTTTAAGAAACTGCCCTTTCGCTTTGCAGCGTGGTTGCATCATTTGACATCCCTGAGCACTGCGTGAGAATTCCAGCCCCGCCACACCCTCATCATTCTTTGGTACCGTCAGTCTTTCTGGTTTTTGCAGCCCCGGTAGATGTGTATTGGATTCTCACTGCAGTTTCGGGGGGGGGGGTTGTTTATTTCTATGGCTGCACCACAGCATATGGAGGTTCCCAGGCTAAGGGTCTAATCCAGGCTACAGCCACTGCCTCCACCACAGCCACAGCAACATCAGATCCGAGCCATGTGTGCAACAGACACCACAGCAGACAAACCGGCTAAGAAATTGCTTATTCTGGGGACTGTGTTGAATAAGGAAGCCTCATGACTTTATTTCTGCCTTGAAAGTTCACTGTTCCTGCTGAGGTGAAGAGTGGGCACCAATGAGAAGGGCACCCTGGAGAGACGATGGCAACGTGGCCCAGGCAGGTGGCAGTGGAGGAAGGACTCACTGAACGGACAGATGTGTCGGCAGTTGGAAATCGCAGCGCTTGTGGATGGACTGTATGCGCCGTGAGCCTGAACACTGTATCCAGATGGGTGTATGCAGCTCAGGTACAGGGATAAAGGATCAGCATCTTACTGGAATGGAAATTTTCTTTGAAGCTGGGTAAACTGCGAATTTGGAGAGAACTTTAAAGGTTGTACTTTAGCTGAATCCTGATCTTGTCCATTAGGTTTCTGTCCTGAACACCTGTGGATGGAGAGGGACATTTTTACTTTTCACAAATGAGGGGACACATCGATCGCCCATGCCCACACCTCTGGCTCAGAGAGCCAGTCCTTTTCCGCCAGAGCCCAGGATGTGGCACTTGCCTTCTGGCAGGACTGCTGAAGCCCCCGCAGCTGGCCTTTGAGAACCAAGTGTGTTACCTTGTGGACACATCTTTATTTCATTTTATTTTATTTATTTTTTGCCGTTTCTAGGGCCGCTCCCGCGGCATATGGAGGTTCCCAGGCTAGGGGTCTAATCGGAGCTATAGCCGCCTGCCTACGCCAGAGCCACAGCAACGCGGGATCCTACACCACAGCTCACAGCAATACCGGATCCTTAATCCACTTAATTCGAGGCCAGGAATCGAACCTGCCACTTCATGGTTCCTAGTTGGATTCATTAACCATTGAGCCACGACGGGAACTCCGATATTTTTTGTTAGGGCCACACGTGTGGTATATGGAAGTTGCCAGGTAAGGTGCTGAATTGGAGCTGGAGCCAACAGCCTGCATCACAGCCACATCAATGCCAGATCCAAGTTGGGTCTACGACCTACACTGCAGCTCACAGCAACGCTGGGTCCTTACCCACTGGGCTAGGACGGGGATGGAACCCACATCCTCATGGATACTACTTGGGTTTATTCCCACGGAGCCACAACGGGAACTCCCCTGTGGACACAGCTTTTAATTTCTCTTGCTGTCTCTGTATCTCTCACATGCATACATGCTGGTTCCTACACAGCAGGGTAACCTTCCACGGTAACAGTAATGACCGTGCCTCTGGCTACACACATCAATGACCTGTATTCTACTTCCCAGCCAGGAACACGTGATAATGAGAACTTTGGACTCCATCATCTTAATATTCATGGATAGAAGAAACTCTGACTTTAACTCAATGATGCACATTCAATGTGAACAGAATCATTTAGGAAAAGGTAGAGCCAATATTGCTTCCAAGTCCCATCAGCCGCAAATAATCGAGATCAACGTACCAGTGACATTCCTCCACAGAGTCCAGGGGAGAGACACGGGTTCCACAGAGTTGGGGTCATCTTTGTTGTTAAAAATCTAATTTTGTCTCTCAAAAATACGTCGTTTAATTTCTGTACCATAATTACTTAAACATTCTCCTACTGGCGAGCATTTCTTATTTCTGTTCTTACAAACCGCGCTGTAATGAAGGTCCTACTTACTCCCACCTGCTTTCATACCTGGGCAGTTATTCCCATGAGGGAATCACAAAGCTAAGTTTGCTGATTCAACTCACGAGCATACTTTTTTTTTTTTTTTTGGCTCCACCTATGGCAGGCACATGTTCTTGGGCCAGGCATCAAATCCACACCACAAGTGACCTGAGCCGCGGCAGTGACACCTGATCTTTAATCCTCTGGGCCACAAGGGAACTCGCCATGAGCATACTTTACATTTGGATAGTTCTAACCTGAGGGTTACACTCCTATAACCACCCACAGGGGCTTAATAACAAGATCCGTTTCTCCACTAATTTTGCCTACATCCAACATAGTATTTTTAAAAAATCTTTGCCAAACTTTTCCTATCAGTTACCATCTTTGGACTACATTTTCTGCAGCTGAAACACACCTCCCTAACTAGGATTTTTATCTAAGTTTTTCAAGTGTATTAAAACAAAAATGTAAGTCTTTTGATATAATTTTCTGTTTATTTCTCTCTTCATTCTCAATGCTGCAATTCTGCTGTGTTTTTCTTGATCATATTAATTTGGAATTTATAGTTTGTTTTTCTCATAGTCACTTTTACCATATGTTTTCTGTTTTTATGTTTATTACATCCTATTTTATGCTTTGATTAGAAATATTTTCCAGAAGTTCCGATTGTGGCTCAGTGGTTAACGAATATGGCTGGGAACCATGAGGTTGCGGGTTCGATCCCTGCCCTTGCTCAGTGGGTTAAGGATCCGGCGTTGCTGTGAGCTGTGGTATAGGTCACAGATGCGGCTCGGATCCCGAGTTGCTGTGGCTCTGGCGTAGGCCGGTGGCTATGGCTCCGATTAGACCCCTAGCCTGGGAATCTCCATATGCCGACGGTGAGGCCCTAAAAAGATTTTAAAAAAGAGAAAAAGAAATATTTCCTCTTCCTGACTTCTTGTATTGACCACTAACTTTATTTCCATTTCTTCTTGTTTTTGCTACTTCAGTGCACCCATGATTCAGACTGCTATCGGACCTACTCTCTCCTTGTTGTTTTATTTATTGTAAAACTGTAGCAATTCCTAGAGAAACACAAAAAGTCAGTGTTCCAACACTCTGTCAACTTAGCTGTGTTCAGTTTTGTTCCCTCCCAAGCCTTTCACAGATGCCCACACAGCGCAACACAGCTTTTCCCAATTCGTACTTCTCAGGACACGCTCTAGGTGTTTTCCAGATTTCTCCACAGTGCTAGTGAGTAGTTTATGGTGACTTCCTGAAACAAATCAGAAGTAGCCTAACTTTCCAGCACTGAGGGAACAAAGAAGTAAATAACAGCATTCTGGCTCTTTGAAATAGTACCTTCAGTCATTTAGTCAAATTGCATCAACCTATTTTGACTTTTCAGCAACAGCCTTTCCCACACGTATTGATTTTATTAAGTGGTATTATCCACGGGAGTTTGATCGTACCAATTATTTCTCATCGGCAATTTCACCAGGTATCAAATGCCACCCATGTTCAACGCTCATCTGGGAATAGTTTTTAAAAAAATCTACATGTCTTTGACAGCTTTTGTGACTTAAAATGAAATGTGTCATTTCCTCCCCTCGGTATGATTTTAGGTTAGAACCCTGATTGAAAGCTTTCCCACATCGATAAGATGTATGCGGTTTCTCTCCAGCGTGTGTTCTCTTACGTCGAGCGAAGGACAAAGGACAACCGAAAGTTTTCCCACATTCATTACATTCGTGTGATTTCTCACCCACACGGAGTCTCTTGGGAACTGCCAGGGGCGATCCGTGGCTGGAGGCTTTTCCGCAGCCATCACATTTGCGCGGCTTCTCCCTGCCTGAGTCCTTTCCTGCTGTGTCTACGCTGAGCGGTTGCTAAAGGTTTTCCCACAATCTTTACATTCATAGGGCTTTTCTCCCGTGTGTGTTCTCTTGTGCACATTAAGGTTAGAACTGCCACTGATGGACTTTCCACAGTCACCACATTTATAGGTTTCTCTCCAGTATGAGTTCCCTGATCTACAGTAGGGTAACCGCTTCAGCTCCAACGAAAAGATTGTCCACATTCATTCCACTCAGAAGGCTTCTCACCAGTGTGAATTCTCTGGTGCGAAACGAGGTGAAGTCTCTGCCAGAGAGATTTCCCACATTCACAGACATTTTTTCCTACTGTAATTTCTCAGATGGTGGGAAGGAAACGAAAGCTTCTTAAAGGCTTTCCCACATTCATTACCTTCATCGTTTCTCCCCGCTGTGAGCTCTCGTGACCTGAGAGAGGCGCTATGAGTAAAAAAATCCCACTGTCCTTACATCCATAAAATTTCTCCCCTGTATCATCTCATGCGTAGAAAGCCTTCTGCTCTTGGGAGTTCCCATTGTGGCACAGTGGTTAACGAACCTGACTAGGAACCGTAAGGTTGCAGGTTCGATCCCTGGCCTTGCTCAGCGGGTAAAGGATCCGGCATTGCCGCAAGCTGTGGCTTGGACCCCGAGGTGCTGTGACTGTGGCATAGGCCGGTAGCTACAGCTCCGATTCGACCCCTAGCCTGGGAACCTCCATATACCATGGGAAAAGGCAAAAAGACCGAAAAAAAAAAAAAAAAAAAGGCATACGCTCTGGCTGGTGCATGTACTGTGCTCACTCAATGGACATAGTTTTTCCAAGACCTTTCCACATGGGCCACCTCTACAAGACTTCTTCTCTACCAAGATTTCACGAGGATTCTGTAAAAGAAAATAACGATGAAAGCTCTGCCCTCCCGAGTCAACGTGGTCAGAATGTTCTTTGTTCAGAGACCTCAGGGAAGAAGCCACGTTTGAGCTGCAGCTGCATCTTCCCGCATTTCTCAGCCTCTTCCACACCCCTCGGGTCACTGCCTGCCCTTGTCTCTACTCCGCTGGCACCACACTGCCATCGCTTGTCTTCTGCTTCTCTGATTTATCCGGAGATTTCCAGGCATCAGCTATGGCAGAAAGCCAGGAGTCACCCGTCGTGGATCTTTCCGGGTGCTCGCTGCTGGGGAATTTCTTGCCAGCCACGGCCTCTGCTGACAGAGACTCCTGGATCTCAGGTCTGTTCTTACAGACTGGAAGGAAAGGACAACTGGTTTGGGTGCTTGCAAAAAAACTCCCAGCGTGAGAATGATGAGGTAAAAGCAACGAGATGTGCACAGACGAGCAGATGTTTTGAAATATCAGCTAAGGGTGGTCTCGTGATTAAGGATCTGGCATTGTCACTGCTGTGATGTGGGTTCAATTCCTGGCCTGGGAACTTTTGTGTGCCGCAGGCACGGCAAAAAAAAAAAAAAGAAAAAATCAACTAAGGGAAGAGCAGAAACTTTGAGAGAAGAAGCCACTAAGTGTACACCGGGAACAAGAGGAATCCACAGGAAGACTCATCAGCTAAGTGGGGAGGGGATGATATCAGAGGGGAAAGAGCATGGAAGGAGCACACAGTTCCGATGATAAAAACCTCAGTACAGCCACCTCTCTGTAATGCCCAGGTAAGCCCAATTCCCCTCCAGCTTCCTCCTTAATATCCATTCCTCCTACAACTGATGGCTTATTAAGCCTTCTAACAAACCAGTCTCACAACACCAAGAGGACGCCTCTGTAGACCTATAGCTCCCCAAGAACCCAGAGTCAGGGTCAAATTGCCACAGCTCCCCCCGTTCCTTTTTCTCCCGGCTTCTTTCGTTCTCACTGCACATGACCACTTCCCCACGAACACACAGTTCCTGTCCGCCTGAGAGGCGGCTTCCGAAGCCCACGTTCTCAGGTTACAGCAACTCTTCCCCTTTCCTCATCATTCAGGTCCCCACTCCCAGGTAATCTCTGAGAGAGCTCCGGTCTCCCCTCCAATGAGTTCCTCCTCCTCTTCCCCCTCGCTGCCGCTTTGTCTGCTGCTTAGCGCTGTTTAATACTATTTACTGTCGCCTGGTTCTTTTGGTCCTGTGTTGACCGTCCCTGGACACCACATGGTGGAGGCTTTAGGGTCCACAGGGGTAGGGACTTCATCAGTCTGCTCACGCTGCTGCCCGGCGCCCAGCACAGCCATGTAGCACGGGGGGTGCCTGGGACAGGTCTGATGTGGACAGACCAGACTCACAACCATGCTCCCTGCAGCCTGACCCCTGTCGGGCGGGGAAACTCAGCCCCTGACGGTGGGAAAGAAGTTACGGAACTAACTGTGAGGAGGGCTTTGCAGTATCAAGCAGGACAAAAGAGGGACCCAGAAACCCACCAAGGGCTTCTCTCTGATTCTTTTGCTGGACCCTAACTTCAAATGCAGAGGAAGAGGCTCCCTAAGCCGAGGCAAAGAACAGCTGCTGGGGTCCTGCGAGGTAACACAGCGTGGAAGACCTGAGTTCTGACACAGCTCAGGCTTCAGTAAGCACCCCAGGCATTCAGCCAAAACCTTCGAAAGCTACGCCCCAGAGGAAAGACCACGTCTAAGAATAAGGGCCACATCCAAAGACTAAAGCAAGATCAAAGTAACCCTACCTTAGTCACTCCTAAACCAAGCCCCACCAGGATTAGGGCACTTTGTAATGACTTCACTGCCCACCAGCACAAAACTCACACTTGTCCGTAGAAGATGACAACCTACAGTCCCTACAACGCGTTATCCACAGTGTCCAATACACATACACACACACACGTGACGAGACATGTAAGAATCTGAATAAGGTGACACAACAAGAAAAACAAAGTCCATGGGGAACTATATCTAGTCATTTATGATGGAGCGTGACGGAGGATAACGTGACAAGTGTGTATCCATGTACGTGTGACTGGGCCACCTTGTTGTGCAGCGGAAAATTGACACAACACTGCAAATCAGCTGTAAAGGAAAAAATAAAAATCTTTTATTATTTTTTAAAAAGATAAATCAGAAAAAAGAAAAAAAAGTCAACAAAAACAGCATACCAAATGTTAGAAGCAGCAGGAAAAGATTTTAAAATAACTGCTATAAACATGTTCAAGAATTTCATAGATAAAAACTGAAAAAAGAACCAAATAACAATTCTAGAATTAAATAAAAATATAGTATCTGAAATAAACCATGAACAGATTTAACCTCGGACTGGACACAGGAGAAGACAAGACTACGAATTCAAGGCAGGAAAGTGGAAACGTCACGATGATGCCGAAGGAGGGAGAAGAAGGCAAAAGCGGAGCACTGGACAAGTGGGCTAACCCGCAGCTGGAGTTACAGCAAAAGAGAGAAAACGGCAGAGGGCATTTTTGGGGAGACAGGAGGAGAGCTTTCCTACACCGATTGAGGGCAACATCCCATGGATCCAAGAAGCTCAGCAAACTCCAAGCAGAATCATTCCGAGTAAGACCTTCGCCTAAGACATCATAACCTGTGAAAGCTGAATACAAAGCAGAACCTTTAGGGAGTTCCTGCTGGGGCTCAGCAGGTTCCAAAACCGACTAGTATCCTCGAGGATGCAGGTCTGATCCCAGGCCTCACCCAGTGGGCACTGCTGTGAGCTGTGGTATAGATCACAGATGAGGCTTGGATCTGGCGTTGCTGGGGCTGCGGTATAGGCCAGCAGCTGCAGCTCCGACTGGACCCCTAGCCTGGAAACTTCCACATGCTGCAGATGCAGCCCTAAAAAGCAAAAACTTTAAAAGTAATCAGAGGGAGTTCCCACCGTGGCGCAGAGGAAATGATCTGACCGGGAACCACGAGGTTGAGGGTTCCATCCCTGGCCTCGCTCCGTGGGTTAAGGAACCGGTGTTGCCGTGAGCTGAGATGTAGGCTGCAGACATGGCTTGGATCCCGCGTGGTTGTGGCTGTGGTGTAGGCCAGCGACTGCGGCTCCGATTGAACCCCCAGCCTGGGAACCTCCATATGCTGCGGGAGCGGCCCTAGAAAGGGGGAAAAGACATAATAACACCAACCGTAATAGCAGGAGCAATAGCAGGAGTAAGAACATGTATGTGTATTTCCTGGCAAATGTTCTATCCCTAAGGTCTGAGATTGTTAACATTCACTTTTTCGTTTGTTAGTTTTTTAGGGGTGGAATCTGAGCTACAGATGCCAGCCTACGCCACAGCCACAGCCACGCCAGATCCCCAACCTGCTGGGCAAAGCCAAGGATGGCACCCGCATCCTCATGGATACTAGTCAGATTCGTTTCCACTTTGCCACAAGGGGAACTCCTAACAGTCACCTTTAAACTAACTACCACTCAAAAAGGATCCAACCGGTTCTCACCTCAACTGTCATCAAGGTTACCTTTCACCTGCTGCTGATCACCTATGGCGACAGAAGGCCAACCTCACAACTCGAGAATAGGGTGTCCTCAGAGAGTCAGCGGAGAAAAATCAACAAACAATGATTGAGACGGATCGCCTGTGTAAATAAATGTCAATTATTGTAAACATCCACCTCAAGCTCAATGTGGGTGAGGGCGGCCTGATCTTGGGGAGAAAACACTGAAATGTGAGGTTAAGAAAGGAAGTCAGAACCTCATCAGTAGAAAAACGATCACAGTAAGAAGTAACTTGGATGGCGGCCTTTGCAAAACACTGGCCTCTGACGCGTTCCTTCTGTTGGGAAGGTGACTTGGTCGGTACCCTGGACTGACAGCAGAGACATCAGACGCCCTGATGCCGGAGCCCGCGTCCTGACGGGCGCTCGCCGTGCAAGGGCAGCAGCCTGCAGGGAGCATCTCAGGTTCTGGGCGCTTGGCAGCGCATCTTTCAGCTCCTCGTCACCGCCCCCCCCCCGAACGTGCACAGGCAGCTGGTAGGGTCATTCTAAAGGATACGCGTGACAACTCAGTTTCTGCTTTGTTTTTTTCTTTTTAGGGCCCCGCCTGTGGCAGCTGGATGTTCCTCGGCTCAGGGCTGAATCGGAGCCGCAGCCGCAGCAACGCCAGATCCGAGCCGCATCTGCGACCTACACCGCAGCTTGTGCAGCGCCGGATCCTTATTCCACTGAATGCGGCAGGGATCGAACCTGTGTCCTCATGGATACTAGTCGGACTGTCAACCAGCTGAGCCACAGCAGGAACTCCAAGCTTCCACTTTTTCATGTAACATTTTATTGAGTCCATATTAAAGACTTAACAAGACAGAATAAAAAAGTGAAAAGTGACAGGCAGTGTGGGTTTAAACTTTAAAGCAGGGACACAGAAACGGAATCATCAATTCTCATTTCATTAACTTTTCCCCTGTACATCCACTCCACTCTCCAAGAACACTTCAGGAATGACACCCGACTTCCAGAGACAACCACAACACGCACGGAAGCCTCATCCAGGCCAGAATGACAGAAACAGGAGCCAGGAATTTAAAATGATGACAGACTCTATCTGAAAGCTCCACTGGGTACAGCATGTTTTTTAGACTATATGGAAATGATCAAGGAAGCCTGGATCTGCAGAAAGGAATGAAAAGCAACCCTAAAACTAATGAATTAGGAAAAATGACTGTACGAAACTACATTTAAAATAATAACGCCCCTGCAAAGCAAGAATAACAACATATAATCAGGCTTATACAATATGTAGAAGTGATACAAATACAACAACAGGGAAAATTGCAGCTATACCAATATGTAAGTTTTTACACTGCACATTAAGTGGCATAATCATAATTTCAGGTGGACTATGGTAAGTTAATATTTGTACTGTTAACCTTAGAGCAAATAAGACATGAGACTATACAATATTACAAAGACATAAAGCTAAGAAGGGATAAAAGGAGATGAAATGGAATAAATACCCAATTAATCCAAAAGAAGGCAGACCGGAAAAACAAAGGTACAAAGACCAGATGAGACACGCAGAATAACGAGGTGGTAGACGTTAACCTGCGCACGTCAGTAACTACACAATAAATTCAAATTTACTGAACAGTCAAATTAAAAAATAAGATGGCGGAGTTCCCGTCGTGGCGCAGTGGTTAACGAATCTGACTAGGAACCATGAGGTTGCGGGTTCGGTCCCTGCCCTTGCTCAGTGGGTTAACGATCCGGTGTTGCCGTGAACTGTGGTGTAGGTTGCAGACGTGGCTTGGATCCTGAGTTGCTGTGGCTCTGGCATAGGCCAGTGGCTACAGCTCCGATTAGACCCCTAGCCTGGGAACCTCCATATGCCTCGGGAGCGGCCCAAAGAAATAGCAAAAAGACAAAAAAAAAAAAAAAGATGGCTAAATGGATTACAAAGAAAACCCAATTAAGCACTGTTCACAAGACACTCACTTCAGCATTTCAACATGTGAGTTGAAAGTAAAAATAAAAAGACATGCAGGAGTTCCCATCGTGGCTCAGCAGTCAACAAACCTGACTAGGATCCATGAAGATGAGGGTTTGACCCCTGGCCTCGCTCAGTGGGTTAAGGATCCGACATTGCCGTGAGCTGTGGTGTGGGTCACAGATGTGGCTCAGATCCCGCGTTGCTGTGGCTCTGGCGTAGGCCTGGGGCTACAGCTCTGATTAGACCCCTAGCCTGGGAACCTCCAAATGCTGAGGGTGCAGCCCTAGAAAAGATGAAAAGACAAAAAAAAAAAAAAGACATGTAATGGAGTCTACTGACTACAAGAAAGCCAGCTGGCTATATTAAGATCAAGCATAAAAGGCATTACCAGAGGAAAAGGACATTTTGCAGTGATAAGAGGGTATGTGCAACAGGAAGACCAAACAATCTGATCTGTCCGTAAGCCCAGCAACTTATCTTTAAAATACATGAAGCAAAAATTGATAAAAAACATCCAGAGATACAAACTACTACGTATACAATAGATAAGCAAAAGGATATACTGCACAGCACAGGGAAATACAGCCACTGCTTTGTAATAACTCTGAATGGAATATAACCTATAAAAATACTGAACCACTATGCTGTACACCTGAAACTAAGAAAATTTTGTAAATCAACTGTAATTCAATAAAAAAATAAAGTTATGCTAGTTTCATAAAAATTATTTTTCAGTTTTCATCACAAGAGATAAAAATTACAGCTACATGGTGATAGGTGTTAACTAAACTTATTTGGTGATCATTTCACCACACACGTCTATCAAAACATAACGTCGTAGATCTTAATGTAACACGATTTTGTATGTTGATTGTACCTCAGTAAAACTAGAAAAAAACTGATTGAAAAAGAGAAACAGATCCAATTATGGTTGGAAATTTATTTATTTTTTTATTGTTTTTTAAGGGCTGCACCTGCCACAGCATATGTAGGTTCCCAGGCGAGGGGTCAAACTGGACGGGAACGCCCATGGTTGGAAATTTAATACTCTTCTGCCAGTAACTGACAGAATAAGCAAACAAGAAAATGCACAAGAGGCATTCCTGTTGTGGTTCAATGGTTGATGAACCTGACTAGCATCCATGAAGACGTGGGTTCGATCCCTGGCCTCGCTCAGTGGGTTGAGGATCCGGCGTTGCTGTGAGCTGTGGCGTAGGTCACAGATGTGGCTCGGATCCTGCGTTGCTGTGGCTGTGGTGTAGGCTGGCATCTATAGCTCTGATTAGACCCCTAGCCTGAGAACCTCCATATGCCACGGGAGCGGCCCTAAAAAAAACAAAAAAAAAAGAAGAAAGAAAGAAAGAAAAGAAAATGCACAAGAATAAAGTGTCTGCAACACAACCAAGCTATTTGATTTAACTGACATTTATCAAACACTGTGCCCAACAAGAGCAGACTGTACATTCACTAAGACAGACCATTCAATAAACTTAAAAGGACTCAATTCATACAGAATATTTTCTTTGACCACAGTGGAATTAACCTAGCCATCAATAAAAAAAACTCATCATACTAAGAAATACAGTATATTTTACAAACTAAAGAAGTCAGTTTCACATATGCAAAGACATGAGCAGTAGCGAAAATATAACAGATGAAAATGTGCAGGATGCAGTTGAAACAAAGCTTAAAGGCAAATGTGTAGCTATACGTGCAAGCATTCAAAAGGAAGGATTACGATGAATGACCTAAGCTTCCATCTCAAGAAGTCAGGAAAACCAAAGTAAACTGAGCAAAGGAAGGAAATAATAAAGTGGGGAAACCAATGGAACAAAGGAGAAAAAATACAGTCATGACAACATACGCATGCAGAGCATTTAATAAAAACACCCATCATGATAAAGGCTCAGCAAACCAAGAAGAGAGTAGCTTCAATCAGATATTAGTTTTAGGTATGATTTCTACTGTTCCTTAATTTCATTTTCTAATTATTTGTTGCAAGTCCATCTTCAACCTACACACGGCTTGTGGCAACGCCAGATCCTTAACCCACTGAGCAAGGCCAGGGATGGAACCTGCATCCTCGTGGATACTAGCTGGGTTCTTAAGCCACTAAGCCACAACAGGAACTCTTAAAAGGAACGTTTTTTTCCTATGAAATGGTAACAGACAACTGGATAGTTATAAGAAAAAATAAATCCTGGAGTTCCCATTGTGGCGCAGGGGAAACAAGTCTGACTAATATCCTTGAGGAAAGGGGTTCGATCCCTGGCCTTGCTCAGTGGGACAGGGATCCAGGATTGCTCTGAGCTGTGGTGAAGGTCACAGGCTCAGATCCCGCGTGGCTGTGGTGTAGGCTGGCAGCTGTAGCTCTTGTTTGACCCCTAGCCTGGGGATTTCCATATGCGGTTGGTATGGCTGTACAATGCAAAAAATAAATAAACAAATGAATAAATAAATACACAAATCCCTTGTCTACTACCTCACACTTACATAAAAATTAAATCAAGGTGGAGATTACATTTTCATGTAAAAGCAAAAACTGTACAACTACCAAGAGGAAACAGGAGAATATATTTGGAGTTTTGGCACAGTCAAAGATTTCTCTGAACATTTAAGAAAAAAGGAAAGAAAGGAGTTTCCGTTGTGGCGCAGTGGTTAACGAATCCGACTAGGAACCATGAGATTGCGGGTTCAATCCCTGGCCTCGCTCAGTGGGTTAAGGAACCAGCGTTGCCGTGAGCTGTGGTGTAGGCTGCAGATGAGGCTCGATTCCCACATCACTGTGGCTGTGGTGTAGGCTGGCAGCTACAGCTCCGATTAGACCCCTAGCCTGGGAACCTCCACACGCCACGGGAGCAGCCCAAGAAAAGGCAAAAAGACAAAAATAAATAAATAAATAAATAAAAGTTTTTTTAAAAAGGAAAGAAAGAAAACACAAAACGCATAACCATAAAAGAAAAAAATAATAAAATCGGACCTTAGTAATCCATGACCCAGAAATTTCACCCCTATTTTTGCAAGAGCGATAAAAACACAGGTCCACTCAAAGCTCTGTATAAGAATGTTCACAGCAGCATCAGTCACAACAGCCCCAAACTAGAGCAAAGCTCAACGTTCATCAACAGGAGAACAGATAAACTGCTGCTCATTCAAAAACTGAAATACTACTCAACAGGGTAATTCCAAAATGAAGATTAAATAATAGCAGTATCAGGCAAACACAAAGTGGGGGAATTCTGTCACTGCGAAATAAATGACAAAGCGAGCTCTTTAGGCAAGAGGAAAATAAGCCTGGGAAGAATTATGCAAGTGCCAGAGGAGTGAAGAGCAGGACAAAGGGTAGATACGAAGGAAATTATAAACAGGCTATAAAGATCCTGTCCCCATCCAACCCGGACAGCATCTTGGGAGAGGCCTCTGTCCATCACCCATGGCTCTACCGCGGGTTCTAGCTGGGCACCGAGAGTTGGCTTGGGGATCCAGGGCCCTGTCCAAGGGAGCGATCAGGCTGTGAGGCTTTGGAAGAGAAACCTCCTCCGGTTCACTGATCCCGCGCGCCCGGCCAGGTCACACCCGCTCTGCTGAGACCCCAAGCAGAAGTCGACGCAAGGCACAGCCCCGCCCCGTGACCAGATGCCCAAAGGTCTCCAGCACACGTCTCAGTGCAGCCATGTCCTCGAAGGTTACCTGCCCCCGAGATGTCACCCCCGTGTGCGCTCAAACAAGACCCTTTTCTTTGCAAAGCTCCCAAAAGGTCAGGGAGGGGCCACAAGAGGACGCGAGGAAGGACTCTGGTGGACAGAGATGTCCTGAACGCTCTGGCTTCCGAGGGGTACCTGAGGCTTTCCGGGGGCGCTGCGGGTGTGCCGCAGCCATTTGGAGGGGTGCCTCCGTACTACCGAAACCTTTACCCCCTAAGAATCTCATTCACTTCTCGGGAAACGAGGGATCCTCCCCAAGTTCCGAAGGTACAGTCGCCTTTGGGATTCCTCTTCCTCTTGGTGCCACCAGGTATAAAACGCCGACCACGTTACGAACGGCTGATGACGTTAACATCCGCCAGGGGTTCTCCGGGCTTGGGCGCAATACCGAGTCTCAGACAGAAACACCCGTAAACCTCGAAAGAGCCTAAGAGAGCAGCTGCTACTTCCTGCGGTGCTTTTAGTCTTTCCACGAGAGCCGGGGCTCAGAAAGCGCTCAGGTTTTGGAACACAGGTTACCTGCTTCAACAGAACCGAGGAGACATGCGCCCTCTTTGGGCAAATCTTTCCAGGCGATGAAAAGACCGAAACCGCGCGTCGCTTGAATGGGTGGACGCTCCACGCGGGTCACGCGTTTTCACGCTGACACCTTCATGCCGCGGACACACTCGCGGACTGCAGACCAGGCGGCGTCCTCTACGTCCCTTCAGCCCTTCTCGGCCACGACGACAGGCGGAGGGTCCCCGGTTGGGGGAGACACGCCCTCCGGCCCTGGGTTCAGACCCCGTGGGTCAGGAGGGAGGGCGCGGCCACGCACCGGGAGCCGGGCTGCCAGGAGCCCCGCGGCCGAGGTCGCGACCAAGTCAGGGCAAGAAGCGAGGGGGCAGCGTCGAGGGCGGCCAGGTGCTCTCACGGGGGAGGAGCCGGGGCCGAGATGCCGGCCGGCCCCGCGGCCCTCCGGAGGGGTACTCGGGACCCCAGGCCGCAGCGGCCGTCGGCGGGAACTACCACGGCCGGGAGGCCCCGCGGCGCCACCGCCGGACGTACGCCAGGGCGCCGCCGCCGCCGCCGCCCGGGAGAGGCCCGCGAGGGCGCCGGCGGACGGAGTCCACGTCCCAGCAGCCCCCGCGGCGCGGCGTCCCGGCCCACGCGAGCGCACGCGAGGGACGCCGGTGCGTGGGGTCGCCGCTGCGCTCGGCCTCCCAGGGGCTGTAGTGCTACGGCCGGACCGCCACCCGAGGGCGCCCGAGAGCCCGATGACATCTTCCAGACGGCACGGCGATAGGCGCGACCCCCAAAATGAGTGTGCGCGGCCGGACCTTGGCTGGAAATGGAACCTTCCGGCATTCGGTCCAGGTTCCCGGGCCAGGGCTAGACCACACTTAGACCAGTTTCTCCTGCTGTAGGACACGGAAGCGACACTTGGGCGGGCGTCCACCACAGTCTGCGCGGCCCGAAGATGAGCGTTCTGGGACTCAAATTCACATTAGCCTTGTCCGCCAGGCGGCGTGCGTGAGTACTTAGAGCTTCTGACTACATCTCCCAGGGCGCTCCGCGATGCCAGTGGGTGGCTCCAGTCTGCGGCCCCTAGGCGCGAGGCATTTCGGGAATTGTAGTCCATTGTCTCCAGGCTTCGGGAGGCCGCTGACGACAGCCTGGTCTCCACACAAGCGGTGGACCATGGTGGAACCTCAGGAGAGTTCCCTTGTGGTGCATGAAGGGAGTCCGGTGCTTGGGTGGCCGCCGTGCTGGTTCTTCTGGCAATTATGACCCGGCTACGGGCGGGGGCAGGGCCGGGGGTCCAGAAACCTGACTACATTTCCCAGAAGGACGCGTGCGTGGCCTCCCCACCCACGTGAGTGCCCGCGGGAGCCCCCAGTGGGTGGGGTCACTGCTGTGCTTGGCCTCCTGGGAGCTGTAGTCCTCAATCTTGACCACAGACCGGGGGGGGGGGGGGGGGGGGGGGGGGGGGGGGGGGCGGTCCGCAGAGCCAGGCCACCTTTCCCCAAAGGACTGCCTATCGCGTCGTCCACACCTGAGAAATTCTTCCCTACCCCCACCCCCAAAAAGATGCTACCTTCAAAAATATACCTTAGTAGGGACAAAATAAATGTCACCTTGTTTGTTTTATAGGAGACATAGATTTACTTATCTGCCTTTTTTGGGCCACACCCATGGCATATAGAGGTTCCCAGGCTAGGGATTGAATGGGAGCTGCAGATGCCGGCCTACAGCACAGCCACAGCAATGAGGGATCCAAGCCGCATCTGCAACCTGCACCACAGCTCACAGCAACGTCAGATTGTTACTCCACTGAGTGAGGCCAGGGATGGAACCTGTGTCCTCACGGATGCTAGTCAGATTCATTTCCGCTGATCCACGACAGGAACTCCTAGATGTGTTTATTCATTTTTTGGCTGGGCCTGTGGCATGTGGAAGTTCCCAGGCCAGGGATCGAACCTGTGCAACAGCAGCTACCTGCACCATTGCAGTGACAATGCTGGATCCTTAACCACCAGGCCGCCAGGGAATTCCTGGTTTTTTTTGGTTTTGTTTTGTTTTTTTAATTTATTTATTATTTTTGCTTTTTAGGGCCGCACCTGTGGCATATGGAGGTTGTCAGGCTAGAGGTTAAATCAGAGCTACAGCTGCCGGCCTATGCTACAGCCACAGCAATTTAGGATCCAAGCCACCTCTGCGACCTACATCACAGCTCACGGTGATGCCAGATTTTTAACCCACTGAGCGAGGCCAGGGATCGAACGCACAACTTCATGATTCCTGAGGGCACAGCGATTCATTTCCACTGCATGAGGAGGGGAACTCCCCTGTTATTTTTTAATGGTTAAAATTTTTCCCAACTAGCAGCAGTGACTGTTATTAGCAATGATTGTGGGCTGAGTTAGAGTCCCCTCAAAATTCACATGTTGAAGCCCAACCCCCAGTATCTTAGGAAGCATCTATATTTGAAGGTTAATAAATAGGAAATGAGTAATTAAGGTACAAAAATGTCAAAAGGGTGGGCCCTGATCCAATCTGACGGGTGTCCCCATAGGAAGAGATGAGTAGGACACACACACAGGACACAGCCTCGCGGACTTGCCCAGAGGGATGACCACACGAGGACAGAGGGAGAGGGCAGCCACCTGCAAGCCAATGAGAGGCCTCAGAAGGAGGCAATGCTGTCAGTACCTTGCTCTTGAATGTCCAGCCTCCAAAACTGGGAGAAAAGTAGGGTCTGCTCTTTCAGGCATCTGTCTGGGAGTTGTGTTGCGGTGGCCCTGGCCACCTGAGACGACAGTCACCACCCTTTCTACCACCCCTGCCTTTGACGATTAAATTGCTGCTCTGAACCACAGTGGGCACCACCCCCCCAAGTGGAAAGACCCAGGAACCCACGGTTGGTGAGGGTGCGTTCGGTGCTCCCGCCCTAAGCCCGGCCCTTGTGGACACGTTACCTCTCCCGGCAGGAGGGACTTTTCCGATGTGATTAAGGGAAGACTTTTGATGCGAGAAGCTGCTCCCGTATTAACCAGAAGGATTCAAAGCCATCAGGTGAGCCCACATAAGTGAGAAGGAAAAGAAGAGAAGGCTGAAATGCGGCGGCAAACGCAAAAAGACTTGGAGTGGGGGTGGGGGGAGGGCCGCCTTGGAAGATGGAAGGAGACCCTGGGGCAGGGGTGCAGCAGCTTCTAGAAGACTGGAGGGCCCCTGGCTGACAACCCGCAAGGAAACAGGGTCTTCGATCCTACCACTGCAAGGAGCTGAATTCCGCTGACAACCTCCATGTCCTGCGGGACAACCTACAGGACTAGGTCCTTGCCCTGAACAATTAGCAAAGGATACAGCCCTCCCGACACACTGATTTTAGCCTCTTGAGACCCGAGATGGAGGCCTGGCTGAGACGTGCTATACACGGAACTTCAACCAACAGAAGCATTTGGAGATAATAAATGTGTGGGCTTTTTGTCTTTTGTGGGGTTTTCTTGGTGGGTTTTTTTGGTCTTTTTAGGATCACACCCACAGCACATGGAAGTTCCCAGGCTAGGGGCTGAATCGGAGTTGTAGCTGTCGGCCTGCACCACAGCCACAGCAACACAGGTTCTGAGCCACATCTGTGAGCTACACTGCAGCTCCCCGCAATGCTGGATCCTTAGCCCACTGATCAGGCCAGAGATCGAACCTACATCCTCATGAGGTTCTTAACCTGCTGAGCCACAGTGGGAACTCTTGCAATCAGATTCTTAATCTGCTTAATCCCAGTGGGAACTCCAGTCCATTTTATAAATAGCGAAAAGCAACCACAATTTCGAGGGCCCACTAGGTACCAGCTGGCCCTGCCCTAAGAGAGTTACACAGACAGAGTCATTTAGTCCCCACGTCAAGTCTAGAAATGCACAGTGGCCCAACACCCGTTTTACAGATGGGGAAACGGGGGCTCAGAGGGAGGAAGCCAGGCATGGATCAAATGCTTCAGGTCTCCAGGAATCTCCAAACTTTATCATTCTCAGTCATTGCAGGGTATTATTTATTATTATTTGCTTCTTAGAGAAAGTTCCCAGGCTAGGGGTCGAACAGGAGCTACAGCTATCAGCCTACGCCACAGCCACAGCAACGCGGGATCCGAGCCGAGTCTGCGACCTACACCACAGCTCACGGCAACGCAGGATCCTTAACCCACTGAGTGAGGCCAGGGATCAAACTCAGGTCCTCATGGATACCAGTCAGGCTCCTTACTGCTGAGCCGAAGTGGGAACTCCCCATCTGATTCTGATGCATCAATAAATCTCTCTGGTTGACTGACTTGGCCTCACGCGTTCCTCCTTCGGCGAACCTAACACTTTCCACAGACTTTCTAAAGCTACAAGGGCTGGTTCACACCATCCTTTGTGTTCTTGAACAAAACTACTCCCTTTGTCTTTGATAAATGAAACTCAGGGGAGTTCCCTTCGTGGCTCAGTGGTTAATGTACCACAGGTGCGGCGCTAAAAAGCAAAAAAGAAAAAAAAAGAAGAAAAAGAAAGAAACTCAGCCTGTCGGCTGACTGAGTCATTTGTGCATCATTCCCAGAATGTCCTTGACCACTAAACTTTTCACCTAAGTACCTCATTTCTCCTTCAAAGAAAACTCAGAGGAAAGCAGTTGCCAGCACTCTGCCCTGTGCGAGCATTCTGCCGGGCGGAAAGCTGATGGCCACACACGGTGTTACCTCCTGAAGCCCACGCATCCTGGTCACACCTCCCCAAAGTGTCAGAAACAAACGCATTCATTAACACGACTCATTTCCATGCCATCCTGAAATACACACACATAGGAAGTCAAGGTAGAAATGATAAATGTATTCTTTGAGACCAGCCTTTCAGGGGTTATAGCGTCCTTAGATATTATCCCAGGATCCAAAGATCATCGAATAATGACCTGAAATTGGGATGAATCCAATTTCTTAAAGTTAAATTAGGTTCTTAGAAATTATCCTTCACTTGATAATCCATGAATCAGAATTACCACTGATATAAAAATGTATCAGAAAAAAAAAAAAAAAAACAGCGTTGCCGTGAGCTGTGGTGTAGGTCGCAGACATGGTTGAGATCTGGCGTTGCTGTGGCTGTGGTGTAGGCTGGCAGCTACAGTTCTGATTAGAACCCTAGCCTGGGAACCTCCGTATGTCATAAGCGCAGCCCTAAAAAGACAAAAGACAAAAAAGAAAAAAAAAATCCCACGGAAAATAGCAAGTGTGGGTGAGGATATGGAGACACTGGAGCCCTGTGCACTGTTGGTGGGAACATAAGGTGGTACAGCTGGTTGGAAAACAGTCTGTCAGTTTCTCAAAATGTTAAGCATAGAACTACCATGCATCCCAGCAAATCCTCTCCCTAAGAGAAAGGAGAAAACATGTCCACACAAAAGCTTGCACAAGAACATTTATACAGCATAAGAGCCAAAAAGTGGAACCAACCCCAAATGCTCTCTAGTTGGTGAAGGGATAAACAAATTTGAGTATATCCATACACTGGAATATTATGCAATCATAAAAAGGAATGGAGTTCTGGAGTTCCCGTCGTGGCCCACTGGTGAACGAATCTGACTAGGAACCATGAGGTTTCTGGTTCCATCCGTGGCCTTGCTCAGTGGGTTAACAATCCAGCGTTGCTGTGAGCTGTGGTGTAGGTTGCAAACGCGGCTCAGATCCCACGTTGCTGTGGCTCTGGCGTAGGCCATCGGCTACAGCTCCGATTCAATCCCTAGCCTGGGAACCTCCATATGCCACGGGAGCGGCCCAAGAAATAGCAAAAAGACAAAAAAAAAAAAAAGGAATGAAGTTCTGACACAGGCTGCAACATGGATGAAACTTTAAAACATTAGGCTGAGGAGTTCCCATTGTGGCGCAGCAGAAACGAAACCGACCAGGAACCATGAGGTTGTGGGTTCGATCCCTGGCCTCCCTCAATGGGTTAAGGATCCAGCGTTGCCGTGAGCTGTGGTGTAGGTTGCAGACGCGACTCGGATCTGGCGTTGCTGTGGCTCTGGCGTAGGCCGGCAGCTACAGTTCCAATTGGACCCCTAGCCTGGGAACCTCCATATGCCTCAGGTGCGGCCCTAAAAAAAATAAAAGACAAAAAATAAAATAAAACATTAGGCTGAATGAAGGAAGCCAGACAGAAAAGGTCACGTACTGTATGACTTAGCTTCTATGAAATGTCCAGAACAGGCAAATCCAGAGAACCGAGGTCCTCGCAAAGACGCGTACACAAATGTTCACGGCAGCTTGGCTCATAACGACTCCAGAACAGAAACAACCCCACATTTTCACTAGCAGGTGCATGAGGAAACGAACCGTATATCCATATACCCAGGTAAGGAACCAGATACTGTTCAGCAATGGAAAACAACCCACCCCCACCCCCGGCCCCCGGCCCCCGTGACACACACACACACAGCAATGTGGGCGAGTCCCACACAGGCCAAGTGGGACTGGAACTGCAAAAGTATATGCACCACATCACCCATTTGTAGGAAGTTCCAGAAAAGGTAAAACCAGTCCACGGTGTTGGACCTCAGGATAGTGTTCCGAAACTCCGGCCAGCTGTGCACTCGGAGTGTGAAGCTGTCGCACTGTCACTGGCAGCGCTATTCTGGGACATATCACACTAAGCAAGACGTATATATTTTAAATTTTTTAACAAATTAATTATGAGGCACACTCATAGTCGGAGAGAAAAACGTTGGTGGCTTGTCCAGTATTTCTACCTTCCGTCTGACAGGCGAACTCCAAACGGAGCGCGTACCACAGCACCACTCGGAAGCCGGGCAGACACTGTGGGTCCAACGCCAGCGCTTTCGAGGCGGCGGCCTGTTGCCATGGCGACCGACTCCCAGCCGGTTAAACCTGGGCTCCGTGGGGGCGGGGCACTCACCCGAGGAGGCTTCCGATTGGCCCCTGCGTCAAGACGCCAGGGCTCGATCCTGCCTCGCGCGGCGCGCGGGCCTCTGGGAGTTGTAGTTTGCGCGCCCCGAGGTGCCGCCGTGATGCTGCTGCCCTGGCCCCACAAAGCCTGCAGGCTGTGAGTCCTCCGCAGCACCTCTGGCTGTCTGGCTGCCCGTTTCTCGCCGTCGGTGTGCCCGCCGGGCTGGCCGGCTGCGGGGGAGTGGCCGCGGGGTTGACCGGGGATCACGCTGAAAGAAGCACACGTGGCCATGAAGCGGGCTGGTCTGCGGGTCGCGGCCGGAGGCCAAGCAGCGCCTGGGACTCGGGGATGAGGGACTCGCAAGGCTCGGAGGCAACGCGTGGCTTTTGAGGTCCCGAGGGGGCACTGAAGTCTGCGGGTGGCGCCGGAGCACCCCTTCCCCCAAGCACCAATGAGGGGAGGATGCTGGGGCGCCCCTTCCGGCCAAGCCGCCAGCCCCAACAGTCGCCCCCTCATCATTGTGGGAAGCGTAGAGAGGTCTCCATCGCGACAAGCCCCCAGCCCCCGTCCGCACCCCCATCAATGTGGGCGGGGGCCGGGGCACCCCTTCTCCCCAAACTTGAGCTCCCAGTTGGCATCCTGTCATCAGTTTGGGACAGAAAGCCCCCCTTTTCTGTCATTTGTTCACTCCAGACCCCACGTAGCCCAGTCCTCCCTTCCCACACCAGCCAGCGTCCCAGGACCCACACCCCACTTTTTAAGCTGCACCAAGGCCCGCTGTCACCCCCCCCACACACACACACACATTCTCAGCCAGTAAAGGAATCGACCCCCCCGCCCCCGCCGCTTTCTTCGTTTATCTGTTTAATTACAGAGTTCCCCACCCCTGGGGGCCCCATCTCAGACACATTCACCCATTAAGGAATATCTACCCTCTGCGGAGGGTCCATTGCCAGTGCCAAAGCCCCCCACCCTTGGAACTGCAGATCTCACTGCCCGCCCCAGGTGAACAGAGAACACCCTTCAACATCGATCCCAGGGCCCCAAAAGTGGTTCTCCAGGGCCCAAGACCACCACTGCGTCTCCATGTGGACCCAGATTCTCCTCAAGTACACCTTCCTCAAGCTTCCCCCCACATTTAGGAAGTCCCTTGACTCCAGAAGCCCTGTGAACTTGGCTTCTCCCCAGTAGACTTCATTCCGGGGCTCTGGAGGCTGCAGAGGCTGCAGATCCTCTCCCTGGACTCTGCCTTCGGCCACCTCCCCAAGCACCATAAAGAGAAGGGTGAGGCCTGAGACCGCAGAGCGGAGGGACTGTTGGAACCCACTGGGCTGCACAATGGCCCCTGTTTCATCAACGCAGACATGAAAGTGCCACAGCAGTTTAAGATTAGTGTCTCTGCTTGTGGTCTCAGCAGGGAGGACAGTGCCCCTCAGTTGTTCATCAGGGTGTCGAGAAGCAAGCTGGCAGGTTGCTGGCCGGGCACAGCCCTCCTGAGTAGTCCTGTCTGCACCTGTATACCTCTCTCCTTTTTCCCTAAATGTGGAAAACGCACCAGAGGACCAAGAAGGAAGCCAGAGCAAATGCTCCGCCTGTCACATCATAAGCATTCTCCCATGTCATTAACAGGCCTAAGCATTCTTGCTCTCTGTTTCCCTCCATGGTGGTGGCGCACCATCAGGCTATCATCTGGGGAGACTAGGGAAATACGAGCCACACAGAGCACTTGGCTGGCCACCCTTGGGCCTCTTTCCTGGCGTCCCTTTTCAGGATCCTCCTGTGATTTGGCATCTTTCTCCTACACGTCCTACCATCCCCACATCCCATCTGTGCCTCCCCTGAGCTTGTCACAACATCACTGCGTATTTCCTGTATCTCAGTCGTTTAGGCTTCACCATAAGCATGGGAGGGTAATTGATCCTGCCAAGATTGACAGTTGGACAGCTTTTTTTTTTTTTTTTTTTTTTTTTGGTCTTTTGAGGGCTGCACCCATGGCACATGGAGGATCCCAGGCTAGGGGTTGAATCAGAGCTGCAGCCGCTGGCCTACACCACAGCCACAGCAACAAGGGATCTGAGCTGAATCTGTGACCTACACCACAACTCACAGCAACCCACTGAGCAAGGCCAGGGATCAAACCTGCATCCTCATGTATGCTAGTCAGATTAATTTCTGCTGAGCTACGATGGGAACTCCCTGTTGGACACTTTTGTACTGAATCAGTGGTAATGAACCTGTCCAGTATCCATGAGGATGAAGGTTCGATCCCTGGCCTCACTCAGTGGGTTAAGGATCCAGTGTTACCGTGAGCTGTGGTGGAAGCTCACAGATCTGGCATTACTGTGGCTGCGGCGTAGACCGATGGATATAGCTCTGATTTGACCCCTAGCCTGGGAACTTCCATGTGCCATGGGTGCAGCCCTTAAAAAAAAAAAAAAAAATCAGATAAATTTCACATAGTTTGAACTTCTGGAATGTTCTTTTTTCTTTTTACTTGTCTTTTGTCATTTTAGGGCCGAACTTGCGGCATATGGAGGTTCCTAGGCTAGGAGTTGAATGGGAGCTGTAGCTGCCGGCCTACGCCAAGGCCACAGCAACGCCAGATCCGAGCCACACCTGCGACCTACACCAGAGCTCACAGCAATGCCAGATCTGTAACCCACTGAGCGAGGCCAGGAATTGAACCCGTATCCTCGTGGATCCTAGTCAGGCTTGTTAACCACTGAGCCACGACAGGAACTCCCTGGGATGTTCTTTTTTTTTTTTTTTTTTAACCTAACCCACCACGGCAACAAAACCAGGCCTTTCCCCAGGGGGCCAGAAAGGATTTCAGGGACAGCAGATGTTCTTGATATACAAGCCACCACAGTGCTTCCCAAGAGAAAGGCTGTGCCAGTCTGTATTTTCATCAGGGGGTCGGCATAGTACTCTATAATACTCTATAATAGAGTACCATTATTACTTAAAAAAAAAAACCTCTGCTCATTTTAATTTTTTTTTTTTTGGTCTTTTTGCCTTTTCTTGACCTGCCCCCTCGGCATATGGAGGTTCCCAGGCTAGGGGTCGAATCGGAGCTGCAGCTGCCGGCGTACGCCAGAGCCACAGCAACGCAGGATCCAAGCCACATCTGCAACCTACACCACAGCTCATGGCAATGCCGGATCCTTAACCCACTGAGCAAGGCCAGGGATCAAACCCGAATCCTCATGGAGCCCAGTCGGGTTCGTTACCACTAAGCCATGATGGGAACTCCTAATTTTTATAACTTTTAACATTTTCTTCATTTAGAGTCCACTGTAGGAAGCTTAGAACATGCACAAAGCCGTTTTTTCATTGCCTTTCCCCCTTCCCCACTGCTTTTTTTTTTTTTTCTCTTTTTAGGGCCACACCTGCAGCATATGGAATTTCCCAGGTTAGGGATCAAATCAGAGCTGCAGCCGCTGCCCACACTGCAACCACAGCAATGCTGGATCCAAGCCGAGTCTGTGCCTTAGACCACAGCTTGTAGCAACACCGAATCCTTAACCAACTGAGCGAGGCCAGGGATGGAACCTGCATCCTCACAGATACTAGTCGGATTCGTTTCTGCTGCGCCACAACGGGAAATCCCTCAACAGGAGAAATTAATTTTCTCACAGTTATGGAGGCTGAAAGTCCAAGATCAGGTGTGTCAGGCATGGTCTCTGTTGATACCCCTGTGTCGGATGGCACAGAGGGAGAACTTCTCCAGTGTCCAAGGGGTTCTGCTGGAGAGCAGTGGCAGCTCCAACAGGGCAGGAATCCTGGTTCCCCCAGCTCCTCCGTGAACAAGGGGCAGACAGATACTAAACCCAGGAAGGGGTGAGGGTTGTGAGGACAGCACAGTGAGAACGGAGGGACAAGGGCCGTCACCTGAAACCAGAGCACTTAGGAAGACCTCCCCATTGCGGGGACACCTGCGCTAGGACGAACATCTGGGAGGAGTTCAGGGGGAACAGCAGGTGCCAAGGCCCTGGGGTGACCAGTGCCTCTGCTTCAACACAACAAAGCCCTGGAGTTGAGGCACAGGGATGGAGATGAGGCCAGAGCAGAGCGGGGAGGCTGGGTCAGCTCCATGGGGCACCAGAGGTGAGTCCCAAGGAGGCGTCCCCAGCAGGGAGGGAGGCCCTCTGATGTGGCTGCTTTGTACCTGCCCCCCTCTGCAAGCCCTTGACTGCTGAATGCATCCACCTGCTGACACCTGGGTCTGCCTGGAGCCCGTGGGACTGTGCTGAGATGCCACCCACTGCTCACTGCCCAAGGCCAGAGAGGTGCTCCCCCTGGCCAAAGCCTCGCCTCCCCCAGGAACCCCCAGACCCTGGCTCCCAGTGAACAAAACAGGCCCCCCTCCTCAGCTGGCCAGCCCCCGGGGACACCAAGGTCCAGAACCTGCGTTCCAGCAGTGCCAGTGTCGCAAGGTCGGGGGGCTGCCCCTCATGCTTCGCCAGCTCTGGATGCTGTGCGGCCAGTGGCTGGGCCTGAGGTCCACACCAAGGAGCGGATGCTGGAGTTGGTGGTGCTGGAGCAGTTCCTGGGCGCATGGCCCAGTAAGATGAGAGCCTGGGTGTAGCCGTGGCCCCCCGGCCCCTGCAGGGAGGCCACTGGCCTGGTAGAGGCCCTCCCAGATGTCACGGCAGGAAGGTGAGGACACACCTTGTTAAGGGCCCGGGTGCCCGGGAGCAGGTGCCCAAGGATCGCTTCTTTTTCCTCCGGGACTCACCGTGTGGCATCCACCCAGGGCTGCTCCCAGCGGCCATCCCGGCTCCAGTCCCCGTCCCCATCTCCGACCGCAGCACCCAGCCCTCCCCAGCGAACCCTCTCCCTGCCCGTGTCTGGCCCAACGTGAGGCCCGTGTACCTGAGTCTCTCATTTTTGTCCTTTACAGCAATGTCACTGCGCTGCACGCCTCCACCTCAGCGCCCTGGCCCCTCGGTAACCAAAGAGCGCTTCCTTTTACCACGTGTCTATGGCCCAGGGTGCTGCGTCTGTCCGCTCTCCCTGCAGAAGATGCTGCCCCCTACCCGGGCCCCCAGGGAACCCCGGGGTCGTTAGTCCCTCCCCTCTGCAGTGGGTCCAAAGGGTGCAGACCGGGTCCCAGACTCAGGCTGTTGTGCAGCTGGACACCAGGGCCTACAGCGGCCACACAGTGGGTGTCCAGGAGAGCTCTGCGGAGAGCAGCTCCGACCCCACCCTCTCTCTAGGCTCCCCGTTCCCCAAAGCGACTTCAGACTTTGTCCTCTGCTCTCTCCCCCCTGTGACCCCGGCAGCGAGCTTCCATCCTCTAGGGCCGGCGCCTGGAGCAGAGCTCTCTCTTTCCTAGTCCTGTCAACACCAAGGCAGAACAGGATGCCGGGAGGCCCCCCAAGCACACGTGGACGATGAGACCCAGGAGGCGCCCTGGGACAGGGCAGCCTAGGGGAGGGGTGTCAGGGAGTTCCTGGGAGGGGAACACCAGGCAGAGGGCACACCAGGAGCAAAATCCAGGAGTGCACCCTCCTCTGGCCAGTGCCTCAGGTCCACGGGGTCACCAGTGAGCCTTTTATCCATCGTGCACGTGGTCATTGTTCCCAGGGTGCCCACCGCAGCAACTGGAGCAAGTCAATCCCTCAGGGCCCCACACAGGTGCTTCCATTAGAGTGTGTCCAGGCCCTTGCTCAGGAAAGACTTGCAGTTTACAGAAAAAAGGGTTCCCATTTCTGCACACTGCTAGGGATGCCGGCAACACACTCGGCTTTGCAGAAGTGCAAGCCTAGCTTGTAAAAGCTGGAAGGCACTGGGTTCCTGGGTCCCTGGGGCATCGTGCATGCAAGGCAGGAAAAGCGGCCTTGGGAACTCCCTGTCCCAGGGCAGAGGGGCCTAAGAGCATTTGCCTCTGGCCCTTGGGGCACTCGTGCAGCCTGCAGGTGAGGATTCCTGTATTTCATCTATATTAGGAAGTTTTCCGTCATTATTTTTTCAAATATTTTTATCCCTCATTCTGCCCTCTTCTTCAAAGATTCCCATTGTGTCTGGTAGTGTCTTTTATGGGTTCCACAGGTCCCTTGAGCTCTGTTCATTTCTTTCCCTGCTTTGTTCCTCTCTGCTCCTTGGACTGTATCATTTGAATTGCTCTATCTTCAAGTTTACAATACTATCTTCTGCTTGATTAAATCTGTTATTGAACCCCTCTAACAAGTTTTTTCAGGCCAGCTATTGTACTTTTCTGTTCCAGAATTTTGTTTGGTTCGTTTTACAACTTACATCTCTTTATTCGGTTCCTCTATTTGTTGAGAACATCATTCTCCTGGGTTTTTTTTAGCTCTTTGGGTATATTTAAGAAGTTGATTTAAAGCTTCTGACTAGTTAAGTCCAATGTTTGAGCTTCCTCAGGGACCATTTCTGGTCGTTTCTTTTTTTCCCGTGAATAAATCATATTTTCTTATGCCTCTAGATGCCTCTTAAATTGTCGCTGGAAACGGGATATTTTGAATATTTGGTGACTCAATGTGTCAACCCTGGAGACCAGATTATCCCTCCACTTCAAGACTTGCTATGTTGCTTATTGTGGGTTATAATTGTTTGTTTTAGTGACGTGTCTAAACTATTTTTTTTATCTTTTTTTTGTGTGTGTGTCTTTTTTTTGTCTTTTGTCTTTTTGTTTTTTTTTTGTTGTTGTTGTTGTTGCTATTTCTTGGGCCGCTCCCGTGGCATATGGAGGTTCCCAGGTCAGGGGTTGAATCGGAGCTGTAGCCACCGGCCTACGCCAGAGCCACAGCAACACGGGATTCGAGCCGCGTCTGCAACCTACACCACAGCTCACGGCAACGCCGGATCGTTAACCCACTGAGCAAGGGCAGGGACCGAACCCGCAACCTCATGGTTCCTAGTTGGATTCGTTAACCACTGCACCACGACGGGAACTCCGTGTGTGTCTTTTGAGGGCTGCACCTACAGCATTTGGATCGGTGCATGGGGAAAGAGGCACATATGGGAAAAGGGTTTTACTGGATCCATCCATTCGGTGGAACACTGTGGTCCAGTATGTGGTAGGCCATGCATATTCCAAGGGTTACACACCATGGTGGGAAACAGGAGACGTTCCTAAGCGTTCATCTCTAGTTGATCTGCAGGCTCCATGGAAGCAGAAAGCGAAAGCTCAAGCATAGTTGTAAATGGCATGGCTGAGCACTCAAGGAGCACCTCAACTCTGAGCCAACCTACAAAAACCAGAAGAGGTTTCGTTTTGGGGTTTTTGTTTTGTTTTGCTTTTTAGGGCCACACCCGTGGCATAAGGAGGTTCCCAGGCTAGGAGTCAAAGGGGTCAAATCGGAGCTACAGCTGCCAGCCTATGCCACAGCGACAGCAACACAGGATCTGAGCCGCATCTGCGACCTACACCACAACTCATGGCAATGCTGGATCCTTAACCCACTGAACAAGTCCAGGGATCAAACCTGTGTCCTCATGGATGCTAGTCAGATTCATTAACCATTGAGCCAGGACAGAAACTCTATGTTTAACTTTTAAAGGGACTCCCAAACCATCTTCCAAGGCAACATTTTTGCTTCTTCTATGACATATTTTGAGCCTAGAAAACTACAGAAAGTGTTGCAGTGAACACCGAGGTACCCGCCACGCAGCCATCTCAGAGCCTAACCTCCTGAAAGGCTGGCTTTGTGTTATTTTTAAAGAAATAACACACCGGTGGAGGTCACTGGATCCGCAGCTGCACACCTCCACATTTCTGCTGCCTCCGGGTCCCAGGGGTGGAGCAAGAGGTGGGAAGGACAAAGGGGTCTCTTACAATACATTTCATCCAGGCATTGCTCCTTTTCACTCCTGACCCTCCATGACCCCTCTCAGTCCCCTAGCAAGTCACTCGCTGGAAGAGCGCCGGGATGGCAGACACAAGTCTCCACACGAAGCGACGGGGAGGGAATGTTTACGAAGGTGACATAAGAACAGGCATCGGGACTCGAACTCCTGACCTGTCAAAAACCGAGCGGCGGGAACAGACGCGCACGGAAGCCGCGCGCCGCCCTCTGGGAGACGTAGTTCACGGCCCCCACCTCGCGCAGGCGCGGTCCCGGGCCGCGGTGGGCGTGGCCTTCACCCTGACCCTGCACGAAAGAGCGCGGCGAGGGAGGTCCGGGGTGGGCCGTCAGGCAGCTGCCCGCGGGATCTGCTGGGCCCAGCTGGGAATCGGATTCCCGCAGCCTGGGCCCCGGGCGCGGGCGAGCGGAAGCACAGGCGCCGCCCTCTGGGGTATGTAGTTCGACGCCCGCCGACCCAGGCCGAGTCCCGGCCCGCGGCGGACGTGGACTTCGTAATCCATTCCTAGGAGGGCAGCATGGGAGGGTCCGGGGTGGGAGACCAGGCGGAGCTCGGAACCCAAGTCCCTCAGCCTCAGCCTCCAGGCGGGGTCGGGGCGAGCAGGGAGGCGACCGGAAGCGCGCGCGCCGCCCTCTGGGAGGTGTAGTTCGACACCTTTGCTCAGAGGCAGTTCGGTGCATGGCGGCCACGGCCTTTGTCCTCCGTCCGACGGGTAAGTGGGATTGGGGGTGGCCGGGGCGGGGGAGGCCGAGGCAGGCGTGGGTCCAGGGTCTTCTCTGGGGCCCCGGCCCGTGTGTGCATCCAGCCACGCGCGTCCGTATCGAGTGCCTTTACTGTTTTGGCTCCGGGCGGGTCGCTGCGGGGCGGGGGGGGGGGGCATTGTGGGCGGGGCTTGGTTTGGGAGGCGGGGGTCCCAGGCTCTGAGAGGAGGGGTTGGGTCCTGGCTTTGGCTGAAGGGATTGCGGTATGAGGATTCAGGGGCCCCACAGAAAGAGTAGCTGGCCCGACTCCACAAAGCCTGGAGCCAACATGACCTGCATCCCTCCCCTGTTTGGGCGGGATGTCTAGGGTTTGGAGGGTGGGGAGTGCTGAGACACCACCATGATGTCATCTCTGAAGCCTCGCCTTCTTGAGAGGCTTCTGTCCCTAAGGGATGAAGATGAGGAAGACCCCAAGCACCAGATTTTGACCCTAGCCGCCTGGGACACAGGAAACAGAAACAGACTCATTATATTAAAATCTTACTGAGCACCAACTGCATGCCAGGCACCATCCTGGCACCTTCATTAATTCAATAAGCAGGTGTTTAGATATCCCGGGTGCCAGGCCCCATCTCATATCCCAGTACTTTCAACATTGTCTCCGCCCCGGACGCCACAGGAGAGTCAGGGAGATGATGATAAGCCCATAAAACATCACTGAACAACATAACTCCCATCCAGGAAACTGCAATGACGACAGCAGGGCACGAGCAGGATGGGGCAGAGTCGGGTGCGCCAGCAGGGTGATCCCAGGGCGGCACAGAGAAGGCAAACAGGTCCTGCCTTTGGCCTGTGTCTCTGTCTGGGCAGTCAGCCACGGAGGAGCTTGTAAATCACTGGGAATAGGATCATGCATGTATTACATGCTAAATAGTTGATCACTGAAGCTGGAGGCTCCCCTCCCAGCAGCACCCCCCTCCCTGTGCATCCTGCTGCCTGCTGAGCTCCAGTTTCAGCCTTTTGCACGTTCTTATTCCCTTAAGCTCTGTGCTGGGTCACCACCCTGCTTTTGTGGGAGAGGGAACCAGTTCGTGAGTCCCCAGCGCAGTCTGGCCCTCCGTCACAGTAACAGAAAGGGTCGTCATCTGGGAATCATCTGTGCAACCCAGGCTGTGCCCCTTGCCCCCCCTGGCTGCCAGCTCTCCTGTTTGTGGAGGGTGGGGTAAGGAAGATCTGAGCTCACCCTTCAGCAGCGCCTGGGCGCACAGCAGGAGCGTAGAGGATGCCAAGCTGAGGTTTCACTGCGGTTGGGTCTTGCTCGGCTGCTGGACCCCTTCTCTTCTCCCTGCATACAGTGCTTCCAGGACCTGGGGTCCCTGCTGAGCACCATCGCCTGCCCAGTCTCTCACGTCCCCTTTCCCCCCAGAACAGCCTGCGGAGGAGCTGGCTCTTCCTGCCAGAGGCCCGGGGAAGAGGGAATGACCGCCAGGCTCCTCTCTGCCAGGGACCCGGTGAGTACCCCGCCACCCTCACACTCAGGCCTCACGAGCTCTGACCTGTGCCCCCCTGGGCTCATTCTGCCCTCAGGGCTTTTGCACTCACCCCACCTCCTGCCAGAAATGTGCTGAAGTCAGCCCCACATCCTCCAGATCTCCCCCCATCACCTCTGAGAAGACCTCTTGGATCCCCCCATGCCGCCCTGGCCGCCGTCGTGCATCCATCCCCGACGTGGCTCTGGCACTTTCTTAGCACAGGGTCCCGGGCCTGTTCTCCCAGCTCACTCTCTGCATCCAGTCACTTGGCAGACACTTACCAAGCACCTGCCATGGAGCAGGAGCCATTCCAGGTACTGCAGGTGCAGGAACAGAGAGGTGAGCAGAAATCTCCATCCCCGTGGTGCTCACTGACCATCAGGGGAATGTACACCTGCCGAGCGTTGGGCAGGGAAACGAGGCCAGAAGAGGGTGGGCCTGGGGACCAGGCAGTCATTGGTACAGCCCCAGAGGCTTCCCCGAGGAAGCGGCCCCAAGCAGAGACCTGCAGGAAGGGAGGCTGAGGTTGGGGTGCACAGGAAGAATGCTCCAGGCAGAGGGAAGAGCACGAACACAGGCCTGGAGGTGGGAGCACGCCAGGCACATCACATGAAGAGCAGGCACACGTGTGTTATGAGGACCAAGAACAAGGTCTCCTAGGCCAGCTGCAGGGGCCCGGCACAGTAGGTGCTCAGTGAATGGGCAGAATGATGCATGTTCCAAACTCTGGGGTCAGTGCTGGACACAGGTCCCCGTATTCGATCCCCACATCAGTCCCATGCGAGGAGCAGGGGAATGAGGAGACCAAGGCACAGAGCAGGTCATGCCACTGGGGGTGGCTGAGCCAGGCCTGAGCTCAGGAGGCCTGGCCCGGCTCAGACCACCTGCCTCCTCTGGTCCCCGGCGCCCGACACGTGTCCTGCTGCCTTCCTGGCTTGTCCTCCAGGTCTTTGTGGCTGCCCCAGCAGCGTCCCTCCATCTGCTCCGGGGCGCTGACCCCTGCTGGGATTGTAATTTTTGCGAGCTCCCCGACCCTGCAGCTAGCACACGACCAGCATGAGGCAGGGGCATGTAGCTTTTCTCCATAGCCTCTGTGCCCAGAAGGGCAGCCTGTGCTCAGTAGTCCTGACTCCACAGATAAACACTGAGTGAGACCTATCGAGTCTGGAAAGTGTGAGCAAACAGGGAATCAAAACCTCCCTGGCCCCTGCACAGCTGTTTGAGTGCTGGCTCTGCAGGGAAAGTACCCACTATGCACCAGACCCAGAGTACACACATCCTGTGAGTTCCCACAGTCCTCCCACAGACGTCTCAGAGCTCCTGCTAACTTGCAGATGAGGACAGAGAGGCGCCATGCAGTGAAAAGATATCTGGGGCCAGGGTCTGAATCCACACCATGGGTCCAGGGCCGGCCCTTCACAGTGTTGCCCCCCCAAACCCCGGACACTCACTGACGGGAGACGTTACAGCAGCAGTGCATCCTGCCTGGTGGGCCGGAGTCCGGCTTGTGGGCACCCTTGTGTCCCCGACTCGGCTCCACGTGGCCAAAGTCTGCCGACCTTGCCCCTGCCTCCCTGGCCGGCCGCAGCACTTGGTTCTGGGAGACGAAAACCCCACGGCAGCGGCGACGGTCTGTGCCCAAGCCTAATGCAGCTTGAAGGTCATAAATTCTGCACCTGATCACGGAAGGCGCGGCCGCGTGTGTCAGGATATCAGAAAAGACATGCGAGCGTGAGCTGATGGGAACCACCCCGGGAGTGGGTCAGGCTTTCCCTTGGACGATTGTCCTTCTCCCCCAATATTTACTTGTTTTATCGACGCGTAGTTGATTTCCCGTATGATATCGGCTGCAGGTGTACAGCATGGTGATGCAATGTTTTTATGGGCTATACTCCATTTATGGTTATAAATATTGGCTAGTTCCCTGTGCTGTAGTCATTCTTGTAGCTTATTTTATACCTAGTAGTTTGTGCCTCTTCATCTCTGCCCCATCTTGTCCCTCTCCTCTTCCCCCTCCCCACTGCTAACACTAGTGTGTACTCAACATCTGTGAATCTGTTTCTGTTTTGTTGTATTCATTTATTTTTTTCGATTCCACATTATAAGTGATGGTATCTAGTGCTTGTCTTTCTCTGAGACTAAGTTCCATCCATGTTGTTGCAAATTGCATTGCTTCCTTCTTTTTTATGTCTGAGTCGTATGGTATATGTACCATATCTTCTTGACCCATTCATCTATTGATGGACACTTAGGTTGCTTCCAGGTCTTGGCTATTGTAAATAATGGTGCTGTGAACATTGGGATGCATGTATCTTTTCAAATTAGTTTTTTCATTTTCTTCAGCTGTATACCCAGGAGTAGAGTCATTGGATCATATGGTAGTTCTATTCCTCCAGTATTTAAATGCCCCAGATTAAAGACGAACAGTCCTCAGGGGTTCTGGCACTTGAGACCACCATCCATTTCATTTTCCTGGCCTTGGCTCTTTGCTCTCTCCCCTCCGCCCTTCTCTGTGCGCACAGGCATTGCTTATGCACAGGGTACATTTATGGGAGTGTGCAGCTGGTGACTGCATCTGTGGACACCAGTGGATGGTCCGGCTGAGGCAGGGGACGCTCCCAGCCCCTCCCTTAGGTGATGCGGCTGTGACATCTCAGGGGTCCTGTTCTGTCCAGGGAGGAACCAGCTAGGAGGGTGTGGGTTCCTTGCCTGCCCACAGGGCCCAGAAGCCCCATACCAGTCCCCTGTGTCTTTTTCTCTCATTTGTCTTTGTGGGAGGTGGCTCAGCCTCATGGCCAACAGGGGGGACGCTGGACCCAGACAACCCAAGTTCAAATCCTGGCTCAGCCTTTTTCTCCCCAGGTGATTTTGGTTTCACCGGCATCCTCCCTGCGTGAACAGTGGTTGGAGTTATGCGGTCACCCGAGGCCTCGGGTTATGTGACCAATCCATGTGCTTCTCTCAGTACTGTCTGTGTGTCTGCTCTTTTTTTCCTAAGGTTCACAAATTTAAAGTTCTTCATGTGTCAAAATCCTGATATCTTTCATGGTGATTTCTAGGTTGATGATTTGGCTGATTTTTTTAAGGCCACACAACCCTGTAATGATATTCTCATTATGAAAATGTCAAGCGGAGTTCCCTTTGTGGCTCAGGGGTCAAGAACCTGACATAGTGTCATTGAGGATGCAGGTTCGATCCCTAGGCTTGCTCAGTGGGTTGAGGATCCAGCAGTGCCAGAATTAAATTAATTGGGAATTAAAGCTCTGTTTCGTTTTGTTTAATTTTCCTCCTGGAAGCCTCTTCCCCATCCTTGAGTGTCGGTGCCCCTGTCTTGTGCTTGGCTGTGGATTTCTCCACCTTGTGGGTGAACCTGTTACCAGGTGCCTGCTATGTGCAGACAGTGCAGCCGAGGAGCAAGGTTTCTGGGCAGGGGGGATGTGGAGGGAAGTGGAATTGCCAGAATAACAAACGTGTGCATCTTTTAAAAACCCACCAGTTGTCAAAGGAATCCATGCCTGGGTACTAAGCCGTCCTCTTCTCTGAAGGGCCAGGCTCTCTGTCCTGTGGTTTGCTTTTCACTTACTGATTGGTCAGCTTATTCACATGTGCTGGCCACTGATCCTCTGAATGACTGTCATCTAGGGCATGAATTGTGATTGCTGAATGTATTATTTTCCTGTTGAGTCAGCAACAAATCCCAACAAACCTGGCTTAAAACCACACAAACTCATGATAAGTTCCAGAGGTCAGAAGTCTGAAATGTGTCTCGTTGGGCTAAAATCAGAGTGTCGGCAGGGCTGTGTTCCTTTTGGAGGCTGGAGGGGGGACCCACAGCTTCCGGAGGCCTCCCACGTTCCTTGGCTCCTTGCCTCCTTCTGTCTTCACAGCCAGCTTTGGCCAGTTGTCCTCCTCGTGTCCCATGCCTGTGAGCCTGACTTTTCTGCCTCTTTCCCATTGAAAGACCCTTTTGATTATGTTGGGCTCCCTGGGATATTCCAGGATGATCTCATTTTAATATCCTTCTTGCCATGTAATTCAGGGATGGCAGTGACACAGTTCTGCCTACAACACTCATTTTTCTTCTTTCTGACTTTTCGTGGCTTATGTTTTATTTGTGAGCATTTGGTCTACCTCCCGTTTATTAAATTAATGGCCTATACTTTTCCAGATTTCTTTTTCGTATTAATCTCTTTAATATTTCTGGAATTTACTTTTATTCATGGTGTGAGGTAGGGATCTACTGATTTCCCCCTACAAACAGAGAGCCAGTGGCCCTGGTGTGCCCACTGCTGTGAAATGCTCCCACTACCACAGTGACTCCCCACTTACGCATGATCTTCATGTACTTGAATTGACTTTACATAGTGAACAGATTCTTTTTTTTTTTCTTCTTTTGCCACACCCAAGGCATGTAGAAGTTCCCAGGCCAGGGATCAAACCTGCACCACAGCAGCGAACCAAGCTGCTCTAGTGACATTGGATTCTTAATCTGCTGCTCCACATGAGAACCCCCAGATTCTTAATAAAGTTGCCCAGGTTAAATCCTCGGACTTCCTGCTTACTGGCTTTATAACTTTGGCAAGACACACTATCCCGTGTCTGTAAAATGGGCTCACAGCAGCATGAACCCTCTCACAAGATTGCAGGTTAGATTAAATGTGATGAAATGTTGGTCCAGGGCCTGGCATGGGCAGTATGGGAGATGGTCTTATTGAGTCTGTTTTTTAATCTTTAACAACTCATCTAGACTATATTCCAGGATATAGTGAAAGGTGAAGATTATTTAGGTATATTTTCCCCTCACCAGGCTAACCAGGTATCAGCAGTGTGTTTTCTGAGCAATCTTTCTCTTCCTAATTCATTTGGGTTCTTCCCTCCTATATTAGGACCTAGTCTTAAGCTGAGCTATTTCCTTCAGCTCCTCTTGGCCTGCTGCACATGGTTTTACGTCTGGTGCCGTGTGAGTCTGCCATAGCAATCCTCAACCACCGCATCCCAGTGCTTAGCCCCGAGACATGATCTGTATGTCAGCCATTACCATCTTGACTCCCATTTGGCCAGACAGAGGCCACTATCCCCTGCTGTCCTGTCCAGACCCCACAGGTCACAGGGGAGGCATGTCCCACACACCCAGCATACAGGAGTGGCCTTCGCTTCCCTGAGGAAATGGGCTTTCTCCTGGCTCCGGTCTGTCTCGTTGTCTTACTGATCTGTAGGAGCTTTTACATATTAAGGAAAGAAGTTAGTACCCCAAGTACATTGTATGCTGCATATATACTTCACAGGTGGCACGATGGGAGTGGCGGTGTCTCTGGAGTGCATACGCTTTCCAGTTGGCCATTTCTTCTTAAGACTTAGAGTAGTTTCTGCAGTGCATACACTGTAATTTAGTCGACTGTCTCACTTACTTTTCTGGAGAGGAGTATCCTGACTGGAATTCTGAGATGGCCCTCCAGGTGCTGCCCTCCTCGCGGACGTGCCCGGCGTGTTCCCGGCAGCCGTTATCTTGACGAGACAGCACTGCTGCGACTCTGTTATGCTGTATGACTCAATCAGCCTGAGCAAAGGGAGACTGTCTGGACAGACCTGCCCAGATCACGCGCGGCCTTTGTAATGCAGCGCCTCCCCTGGCTGGCTGCAAAGGTGGAGAGACACATTCTGCCTTCCCTGGGAGAAAGCCGATGTGCGTGTTGTAAGCGGTCCATGGAGGGGGTGGCTTCCAGGAGCTAAGAGTGGCCTCTGGCCACCGCCTGCAGGAAATCGGGGATCGCAGTCCCATGGGGCTGATTTCTGCCAACAACAAGAACGAGTCTGGAAGCAGATTTTTACCCCTTGTCTTAGAACAGGGAATTCACCCAGGTTGCGCAGGAGTTCCGGCCCACAGGACTATGGGACACTGAACAGGTGTTGCTTTGAGACACTAGCTTTGCGGTATTTGTTTACGTCACTAGATAACTGACGTGGGTAGAAAGGAGCATCTGGGTTTCGCGTCATCATTAGAAAGATCACCCCTACTGAGGTTTTTTCCCCTAATATCTCCTTTTCAAGGGCTTTGTTTCATTCATTATATATACATCTGGGATCCATCAGGATGTTATATTTTGGCCAAAGGGTGAGGCAGGGTTTTAACCTGACAGTGTTCCAGATGCTCCTGCCCCACTGCCCAGACACAGCTGCCACTCTGGGGGACCCCCCATGCAAGCTGAACACACCTCCCCTTCACTGTTGACTCCTCAGCAGCCTGTCTTATTTCATACGACTTTCCCCCTGCAGGGCCCCAAGTCCCACAGGAAAAACCTGACCCAGATCTCCAGACCCTCCCACACACTTGGCCGATGTCCCTGTTCACCAGCTGCTCCCACAAGCAGCCACCCTGGGGACACTGAGGACACTTGTATGTGATGTTTCAGGAGCAAGTGACTTTTGAGGACGTGGTCGTGGACTTCACCCAGGAGGAGTGGGGGCAGCTGGAGCCGGCCCAGAGGACCCTGTACCGAGATGTGATGCTGGAGACCTTTGGGCTCCTGGTCTCTGTGGGTGAGGCCACCCCCATGCCCCTGATCTGCCCCCGGCACAGATTCCAACTTTCCTGGGACAGAAGTAGGAGTAGATCTAGGCCTTAAGAGCAGATTCCTGGGAAGTGTTTGGGGCTTCAGGGAATATCACTTAGGATGTTTTGATTGTGAATTACAGATCCTCCTAGCAATGCCAGAAGCAGAAAGCCATATATACAAGTAAAAGGGACATAGGGTCCCATGACCACAGAATTGAAGTGTAGACCCGCATCTTCCTATGGTGCTGTTGGGAACCCCCACCCCCTTCTGCCTCCATTCACAGATGGGCCCCTCCGAAGGTGACAGGACAGCCACCAGGGGACCTCTACCCCATCTGAGACCAGCAGAAGAGGTGGGGTCTATGTCCTGGGCACCCATCCAAGGCCCACGTGGTCTCTGTTTGGCAGCCAGGTCCCCTCCACGCTGGTCATTGTTGCTAGCAGGCAAGGCAAGGAGCAGAGCCCTGACTGGCCATCTTGGGGCCTGGGATGGGGTCAGGGACTGAGTGGGGAGGTGTCCCTAGGAATGTTGGGGGCTGTTACCACAACTGTGGGCTCTCGGGGAACCCTAGCTGCTTGGGTCCTGGAAAACTGAACAAGAAGTGGGCAGAGCATTGAGGAGGGTCCTGGGACACATGCTCACACCATCAGTCTGCCCCTGAGCAGGACACTGGCTCCCCAAGCCAGGTGGCATCTCCCTGCTGGAGCAGGAGGCGGTGCTGTGGGTGGTGGACGAGGGAGGCTCTGAGGTGTGTGCTCGGTGAGGTGAAGGCCCATTCACCCCACAAACGCCCTTGGATTCCTCAGAGCAAACTGACTGCTTGGTCTTTCAGGGAACACTCACCCAGCACCTACTGTGCTCTCGGTGAGGCCAAGTTCCCAGCATCGCTGAACTTACATGCTTGCTGAGGGAGGGGTACACGATCAACAGCTAACATGATGATAACAACAGCAAACAAGATGATGGCAGATTACAAGGAATGCTGAGAAATGGAAGCAGAGACGAGGCAGAAGCTAGGACTGAGGCAAGGACCGAACAGAAATGAGGGCTAGCTCTCCACAAAGGTGGCATGTGAGCTGAAGCCTGAACCAGTGCGGACAGCTCGCCCATGAACCAGTCTGGGAGAACGGAACTCCAGGCAGAGGACACAGCAAGCACAAGGCTCCGTGAGGTGCAGCAGGCAGCTCTGGCTGTGTAATAAGCACTGCAGTCTCTGGTTTCTGTCAATCACTGATAATTCTGGCCTCTGTGGGCCAGTGGATCCAGGCTGGGTTCTTCCAAGTGCCTGTAGGTTGGATGGGTGGCCCTGCTCTTCATTCCTCTCATCCAGCTCTGGAGACCAGCAGGCAGCTCTGCTGGGAGTGGGAGGGGAGGGTCCCGCCCTCTGGCATCTAGCCCTGACCCCGTTTAAGCAGCTGCCCACTGCCAGGGCCCAAGAAGGGAGTCACAACAAGGTCTCCCTAGCCTCAAATAACAACTAGCTCTTACTTAGTATGTTAGTTCCCAGTTGGTGCTGTGGCAAATGACCATAAACTTAGTGACGCAAATTATCTAACAGTTCTAGAGGTTAGAAGTACAAAATGGGTCTTCCTGGGCTGTAGTCACCATCTCAGCAGAGGAGTGTTCTTCTGGAGGGTGTGGGAAAATCCATTCCCTTTTTTTTTTTTTCCCCATTTCCTTTCATTGTGCCCCTTCTAGAGGCTGCCCACATCCCCTGACACACAGTGCTGTCCATTTTCAAAGTCAACAAAGGCTGGTCACGCCTTCTCACTTCATGTCCCTCCTGCCTCTCTCATTCATATTGAAGAACTCTAGTGGTTACCCTGGAGTGGCTCCAAAAAGCCATGGTGATCGCAGATGACGAGCAGCCTAATGCCTCCTTGACGTGCAAGGCTACAGCATATTCAAGGCTCCAGGGATTACAACATAGACATGATTGGGAGCCACTGTTCCACCAAACACATCTGGCTTGAATTTTTTTTTTCTTTTCACTAAAGTGTAACATAAATGGGAAAGGTGCTTATATCACACCTTTAGGCCAGCCTGGTGTCAAGGTGGGGATGGCACAAACTGAGGTCATGGCTGTGCAGAGGGCGGGGTACCAGGGCCAGAAGGAAGGAGGAGGAGGAAACGTGTTTGTTCAGCATGTCCACTGAGCTCTATTCTGGGCTGGGGGTACTCCAGGCCCTGGGGTGTCTGTCCAGTTTCCCTGGATGCTTGCTCTGTCCTCAGCACTCTGCTTCCCCCCCCATTCCTTTTCTGATTTGCAAGAACGTATTTTTAATGGGAAAATATGTGTGCCTTGGACCTTTCAAAAGCATCAGTTTTATTCTTCTATCCACCCATCCACCCTAAACTCTTCTCCTAGAACTGGGAATCAGGGACATTTCCATTTTTCTGTTTCTTTCAGACTTGGAAGCTAGACCCCAAACCAAACTATCAACTGCAAAGCAAGACATAACTGAAGAAATACCCAGCAATGCCCTGGTAAAAAGCTTCCTCTGGGAAAGTCTGTGGCACTCTAAGGGTGAAGATGCTGAGGGCCCCTGGGAGCAAAGTTGCAAGAGGCCAGACAGCCATGTGGTGCACGTGGCCTTCATGCCTGTGAAGACACCCACTCAGGAGCAGCAGCAGGGGAATGGGTTTGGGGACACCTTGAGTCTGAGCACTGATCTCCCAATTCAACCAATGACTCCTGAAAGGCAAGGCCCTCCCATGTGGGGAACACATGGAAAAAGGGGGAATCTGCACTCAAATGCTCAGCAGAAAATCTCTGCAAAAGAGAAATTCTACAAATGTCAGGAATGTGGAAAGGCCTTTAGTCACAGCTCAGCACTCATTGAACATCACCGAACACACACGGGGGAAAGACCTTATGAATGTCACGAATGTGGGAAAGGCTTCCGAAATAGCTCAGCACTTAGCAAACACCAGAGAATCCACACTGGTGAGAAGCCTTACAAATGCACTCAGTGTGGAAGGACCTTCAACCAAACTGCCCCACTGACCCAGCACCAGAGAACTCACACGGGTGAAAAGCCCTACAAGTGCAGTGAATGTGGGAAATCCTTCAGTTTTAGGTCCTCCTTCAGCCAACATGAGCGGACGCACACGGGTGAGAAGCCCTACACGTGCAGTCAGTGCGGAAAGGCCTTCCGACAAAGTATCCACCTCACCCAGCACCTGCGAATCCACACTGGAGAGAAACCCTACCAGTGTGGAGAGTGTGGCAAGGCTTTCAGCCACAGCTCATCCCTGACCAAACACCAGCGGATCCACACTGGGGAGAAACCATATGAGTGCCAAGCATGTGGAAAAGCCTTCACCCAGATCACACCATTGATTCAGCATCAGAGGACACACACAGGCGAGCGGCCATATGAGTGCAGCGAGTGTGGCAAGGCCTTCAGCCAAAGCACACTCCTGACCGAGCATCGGAGGATCCACACAGGAGAGAAGCCCTATGGGTGCAATGAGTGTGGGAAGACCTTCAGTCACAGCTCGTCACTCAGCCAGCATGAACGGACACACACGGGGGAGAAGCCCTATGCATGCAGTCAGTGTGGGAAGGCCTTCCGGCAGAGCACACACCTCACTCAACATCAGAGGATCCATACTGGGGAGAAACCTTATGAGTGCGGTGACTGTGGCAAGGCCTTCAGCCACAGCTCGTCTCTGACCAAACATCAGCGGATCCACACCGGGGAGAAGCCCTACGAGTGTAACGAGTGTGGCAGAGCCTTCAGCCAGCTGGCTCCACTCTTTCAGCATCAGAGGATCCACACAGGAGAGAAGCCCTATGAGTGTAATGAGTGTGGCAGAGCCTTCAGCCAGAGCTCCCTCCTCATAGAACACCAGAGGATTCACACTAAGGAAAAGCCCTATGGGTGCAATGAATGTGGAAAATCCTTCAGCCACAGCTCTTCACTCAGCCAGCATGAGAGAACACACACAGGGGAAAAGCCCTATGAGTGCCAGGATTGCGGAAAATCCTTCAGGCAGAGCACCCACCTCACTCAGCACCGGAGGATCCACACGGGAGAGAAGCCATATGAGTGCAGGGACTGTGGGAAAGCCTTCACACACAGCTCCTCCCTTACCAAGCACCAGAGAACTCATACTGGGTAGTGCCACTCCACATGTGCTGGGACACGGGAAAGCCTTAAGCCATAGCGCACTGCTTACTAGATATGACCCAATCACACCCCTGAGAAACAGCACAAACATACACAAGTCTTCACACACATCACATTGCTCAGAATCCCTCAGAGTTCATACTGATGGAAATGATTGTGGGAATACTGAGTTCTTGGTCCTCCATCCCTGGATATCAGATCATCCAGCCAGTAGGGTTGTGTGGAGTTAGTCACTGTTGAGGACCTTCTGCCATGAGTGCCCGCTAAGGCCTCATTGTAGAACCTACAAAAGAGAAATGGAAAAAGACATGGGTCTAGGGTGGCTTCTAAGGATTCCCCCTAATCCAAACCAGACATTTTCAAAGTGGTGAGAAACTCAACAAATGCATTTCAAAAAACAAAAATCAGGAGTTCCCATTGTGGCGCAGTGGTTAACAAATCTGACTAGGAACCATGAGGTTGCGGGTTCAATCCCTGGCCTTGCTCAGTGGGTTGGGGATCCGGCATTGCCGTGAGCTGTGGTGTAGGTTGCAGACGCGGCTTGGATCCTGTGTTGCTGTGGCTCTGGCGTAGGCTGGTGGCTATGGCTCCAATTAGACCCCTAGCCTGGGAACCTCCATATGCCATGGGAGTGGCCGAAGAAATGGCAAAAAGACAAAAAACAAAAAAAACCATGCAGTCAGAACATTCTTGGTGGGGGGGATGTGCTTATGAATGGTGCAAGTTTACTCTGATGTTTCCTAAAAAGACAGTGGCAAATATGAGAGTGGCATCTTTTTGGAATCACCACGACTACTCAACTCTTTCAATACAAAGTTTTCTGATTTGTGTGTAAATTCTATGCTCAAAGTAAATGGCCACCAGCCTCACAGATGTGAATTCTATATGACAAAGTATCCATATACTATAAACATTTTATAAATTAATCTTTATATGCATTGGAGTTGACAAGATTTGTGTAGGAAGACTCAAAATGGAAAGTCCCATCCATGGAGTTCTGCAGATTCTAAGTTGGCTTCTGCTGCTCCGTTCTTGCTGTGAGGTTTTCTAAAGGACTCACAGGCATTAGGAATGCAGGTGTTAATGTTTCACAAAAAGATTTTTTTCCTTTGTTAAGCTACACATTGGTACCTTATGTTTTATAAGATTTTTCTCTTGAGGAGTTCCTCCATGGCTCAGTGGGTTAAGCACCCAATGTTGTCACGGCTGTGGCTCAGGTCCCTGCTGTGGCACAGGCTCAGTCCCTGGCCCAGGAACTTCCAAATGCCATAGGCATGGCCAAAAAAAAAAAAGATTTGTCTTGAGAAATGAACAACTTAATCTCATGAACTGCTTTTTAAAAAAATTGATTCTTCATCCTGGTGTTTAATAAGTTTTCGTTTTTATAAAATTTAACCTAGAGGCAGTCTATAGAATTTCACTGAACCCTGAATTCACTAACAGCAGTCGCCCTGATAACCACAATCCTTAAACAGTGACTTGTCACTCTCACTAGAACCCATATTTAAATTTCATTGGCTGGGTTTGTTCACCAGCCATCAGTTAGGGCTATATCAGTCAGTTTCATCTTTCCTAGTCACAATGCTGGAATATGAGTTTCCAGTTAACTTAAAATTTCTCCCTTGGTGGAGCAATGTTGCAAATAGTCCTCTAATACTGTTCCTAAGTATGCTGGTGGAATGCCTCCTCTTTTTTGGAATTGACTTCAGTCATTTAAAAACCACTTAAGGAGGGAGTTCCCGTCATGACGCAGTGGTTAAGGAATCCGACTAGGAACCATGAGTTTACAGGTTCGATCCCTGGCCTCACTCAGTGGGTTAAGGATCTGGCGTTGGCGTGAGCTGTGGTGTAAGCCAGTGGCTACAGCTCCTATTAGACCCCTAGCCTGGGACCTCCATATGCCACGGGTGCGGCCCTAGAAAAGACAGAAGAAAAAAAAAAAGAAGAAAAATAAAAACCATTTAAGGAATTCTCTGATGATTCAGGGGGTTAAGGATACGATACTGTCACTGCTGTGGTGAAGGTTCGATCCCTGGCCCAGGAACTTCTACATGCCATGGTCACAGCCAAAAAATAAATAATACCACTAAGTAAAAATAATAACCATTTAATAAAACTGGTAAATAGTGCACAGCAGCACTCTTCAATAGAAACAACACAAGCCACACTGGTAAATTTAAATATAACAGTCCCATTTAAAAAGCAAGAAGGGAGCTCCTGTTGTGGTGCAGTGGAAATGAATCTGACTAGTATCCATGAGGATGCGGATTCGATCCTTGGCTTCAATCAGTGGGTTGGGTATCTGGTGTTGCTGTGAGCTGAGGTGTAGGCTGCAGACACAGCTCAGATCTGGCATGGCTATGGCTGTGGTCAGCAGCTATAGATCTGATTCGACCCCTAGCCTGGGAACTTCCATATGCCACGAGTGAGGCCCTAAAAAGAATAATAATAATAAAAAGCAAGAAGAAACAGGTGAAACTAATTTACTATTGTCCCCTGTATATCCCAAATGTTACCACTTCAACATGCTAATATAAACAATCACAAATGAGATATTTTGCCTTCTGTTTGTGCACTACATCCTTAAAATCCAATGCGTATTTTACATTTGCAGAACATTTTAATTTGTTGTAGCCATATTTCAAATGCTCACCTGCTCCATGTAGCCAGCCAGTGGCTGTACTGGACAGGGCAGCTCAACAGCCTTGGTCCCCTGGTCAGAGACTTTTGTCCTCCCCCTCTTTAATACATGTGTTCTCTTCCCTTTCCCTTCGCCTCTATCCTTGTGTAGCTTCTTGTCCCCAAAGAAATCGTGTGCTGGAAAGATCATGTCAGAATATAGGAAATGAGGTGAAAACTGGGCAGAAGTATGTGGTGGATTGGAAGGTGGGGATGGGAGGGGCTCACATCAGGAACCTCTGCACTTGTGGTTTGCCTGGCTTTTTCAGAGAGGCTTGCCCTCATGCCTTAGTGATTCCCTTTTGGCCATACACACCTAATATGGAAGCTCCCAGGCCAGAGATCACATTCCGAGCTGCAGCTGCAACCTATGCCACAGCTGGCACAAAGCCAGATACTTTAACCCACTCTGCCACAACAGGAACTCCACTGTCCCCTATATATGTCCCTTCTTCCATAGTGAGAATACTCTGGAATAAACACACTTCCTAATTTGCTGAATCCTAAAATACTTCTAAAATGGTTTTGAGTTGCTTTTCTCCACCACTACAAAAAAACACAAACCTATTAAAAAGATTTTAGAATTTGCTACTGTTTCTCTATCATCACGACCCTGCCCAAGACCTGGTAAAGTATACAAATTGATGATTTATTCTACAGAAAGAGACAGATACTTCCAGATGTTCCCACTTGTTACCAGCAGAAGCTGGGTTACCTTGGGCGTTAGGAGCAGTGGGTCTGTACGGAGGGTCTTAACTCTCAACCAAAGGTGCAGGGAAGTGGACAACTAAGAAACTTGGTAAGAAACTGGGAAAGATTAAATCTATCTGTCCCAGAGTCTCCCTCTGAGAGCCGTAGTCTCCACTATAGGAAACCGGAACCTCCTGCTGCAGAAGCTCCGCCCCTTTCCCCACACTTCCTGAAAGCCTTCTTCCTACTGGGAGTTTCGCTGAGAACCACCTAATTGTCTGGAGCCCAATGCGCTGGAGAGGCAGTCGTTTCACTTAGATTTCTGGAAACTGTCCATTCTATAAACTCAGGTGCCCACAGGTTGAGAGAGGCCTGGATTACGTTATGTTTTGAGAATCGGTTTTCATGGATTTGCCACAAACTAAATGAAGCTGCTGAAACTCCAAAGTCCTTCACTTTCTTGCCCTCCTTCCAGGGCTCAATGGCTAATTTTATCGTAGGAATTTTGAATTCTCCCAGAGGGACTCCTCAGTTGTGTGAGCTTCAGGCCCAATGAATCTGGACTGGTGCCGGGTTCCATCCGCCCCATCCTGTGACTTCTGCACAGACCTGGGGAAAACCGAGCCCAGCACTTCCGAGAGCAGTGGGAGATCTCCACCTCTGCTGTGATTGAAAACTGGGTGCCGTGGACGGCATTAAACCGGAAACTGCTGACGGGACTGAGGTGGGTTTCAGAATCTGTATGGTAAAGCAATGGGTAATTGTGGAGCAAGTGATCTGAGAGCCTCATCTTGAGGAACAGAGGCCAGGATGTGTAAAATGTGAACTGTGCTCAAGCTTCCTAAAGTGGTTCCGCTGAAGAAGCCTGCCGTTCACCCCAAGTGCAGAAGCTCTTATCCTGGGAGCCTCACAGGGGTGAGGGAAGAGCTTGAGTCCTGACTTTTCCCTGCCTTTTTCCACATCAGAAACACACCAGTCCATCTTGTGTTGCCAGATGCCTGAGTGAAGAAAGTCCAGTCTCTTCCCACAACCCACCAGACGACTCACTCATTCAAGATACTCAAGACACAACACATACACACTTACAGTGATGCTCTCAGATTTTGTATGTGCTGTAAACACATACATACCAAAATCTTGTACACAGAAAACTTACTGCAAGTACATATACACATATACTGAGATGTCAAAGGTAATAGTTCCTATGAGTTGGGAACATGAGAGATTTTCCCTCCTTGTGTATTTTGTTGTTGTTTTCTATGGGACAATTTTTTTTCAAAATGGTAAAAATGAATTTTATTACAGAATCCTTGTAAATAAAGAATTTTCAAGAGAATTTAAAAGCAAAAACAGGGAGTTCCCATTGTGGTTCAGTGGTAACAAACCCGATTAGTATCCATGAGGATGCATGTTCGATCCTTGACCAACTCAGTGGGTTAAGGATCTGGTGTTGCAGTGAGCTGTGGTGTAGGTCTCAGATGCAGTTTGGACCCCAAGTTGCTATGGCTGTGGTGCAGGCCAGCAGCTGTAGCTCTGACTTGACCCCTAGCCTGGGAACTCCCATATGCTGCTAGTTCAGCCCTAAGATGAAAAAAAAAAAAAAGCAAAAACAAATGCAGCCATCATTCCCCAACCCTAACAAAACTATTTTCATTTTCATACTTTCTCTGCTATGATTTGAACACACCCAGCGTGTCTTACAGTTTCACTTAGAAATTATTCTTCCATGTTGCTATGCAGTATTACCATTATGCCTTATGATTCCTTTGGATGGCTCTACCAAAATTTGTCACTGTTCCTCTATAATTGGAACAATTATAACAACTTAACTCCATACAAATGGGCGTCCTAGTCACCTGTGTATAGTCTACTTTGAATATACCACCTAGGTGCGGAAAGGATTTCTGCCTCAATGTATGCAGCTCTCTCCTCCACCACAACCCCCTGGCCCACTAACTATTTAAGAAAAATCACCATGCCTGAAATTCAAACCTCAAAGAACACAAATGTCAAGTAGTTCTTAAGAAACTGAACTACTTGTGTTCAGTTTGTGTTCCAAATAGTTGCACTAGTTGACGCTGATTTACAAAACTCATAAACCCAGATAATGATGGGGGCATGTATTAGTCCGCCTGGGCTGCTATAATAACAACAAAACAGGTGACATGGCTTCAACAAGAGAATTTTTTTTTTCTTTTTAGTGCCTCACCCACAGTATATGCAAGTTCCCAGGCTAGGGGTTGAATCAGAGCTACAGCTGCCGGCCTACACTACAGCCATAGCAATGTACAATTCGAGCCTCATCTGTGACTTAAACCACAGCTCATGGCAATGCTGGATCCCCAACCCACTGAGCAAGGCCAGGAATCGAACCGACATCCTCATGTATACTAGTTGGAAAATCCCTCAAAACGGAAAATCCCTCAAAAGGAGAAACTTATTTTCTCAGTTATGGAGGCTGAAAGTCCAAGATCAGGCATGTCAGGAATGGTCTCTGGTGAAACCTTTCTTCCCGGCTTCCTCTGTGCACTCTTGGAAAGAAAGAGCAATCTCTTTCTTTCTCTTCTTATAAGGACACCAGTCTCACAGGATTAGGGCGCATCCTTATGGCCTCGTTTAACTTTAACTATCTCTCTAAAGACTGTATCAATAAACTAGGGGTTAGGGCTTCCACATAAGAACTGGGGGCTGAGGGGGCCACATGCAATTCAGTCCATAACAGAGGGTATTTTTTTGGTCTTTTTAGGACCACACCTGTGGCATATGGAGGTTCCCAGGCTAGGGGTCCAATTGGAGCTGCAACCACTGGCCTACACCACAGCCACAGCAATGCCAGATCTGAGCCACATCTGCGACCTACACCACAGCTCACAGCAATGCCGGATCCTTAACCCATCGAGTGAGGCCAGGAATTGAACCCGCAACATCATGGCTCCTAGTCGGATTTGTTTCCGCTGCCCCACCAAGGGAACTCCCATAACAGAGGGTATTTAAGCATCTTCTCCCCATTGAAATTCATCCGCATCTTGCCAGGTTTGCGTGACGTGTCTTATCTTTCCCTTTGAACACAGCCACCCTCTCGCCACGGTGTGAACTCTCTGAGACTCAATTGGCAGCAACTACCATGAGACTGGGATGTGAATGAAGAAAGAAACCCTTTGCTCTCAAGCCCCTGTGACTTGGGCATCATGACAACAGATCACCTGCTCTAACACAGCAACAGAAAGAGGCACCAGTTCCTCTACGTACACAAAGTAGTTACGTTTCTGTTCAGGCAACCAAACAGTGCTGTGATCTGAGATGAGATGCAAAAATCAAAAGATGGCATCATGTAACCCAAGGAGTTAAGGTCCCCTTGCCCAGGCAGATGGATCGTAGCAGTCTTGCTTGGTGTTCTCAACTTGTTTTGATCACAACCACCACCACGCACTCCATGACGAGTAAGAAATACATTTGCATCGCGTCCAGTTCTCGTTATTGGGTGTAAGGCTGAAAAGTTTCACGAACCCCTATTTGCCTTTACTACAGTGTGGATTTTGACCCAGTTTCTCCTACTTCCTGGCTTTGTAATGCTGGGGGCCACAGTGACTCGACTTCACGCCTCACTAATGGGCTGAAAACACTGCATTACTAGGCTCGGAGTGCTTTTGTGGTCTTTGTGAGCCACTCCCGACCTGTAAAGACACGTGAGTTAAAGCAGAAAACTGTATGCTAAGAATTCAGAAGAGAACTTGACTTTCACTTATTTCCGAAAGGCCAAAACAGCTGGGAACATTTCTGCTGGAACAACGGCCCTGGGCAGCCCGAACAAGAGGCGCAGAGACAAGGCTGACTTCGAGAAAGCGCTGGCGGATCACAGGCATCAAGGCAACTCTACACTTGGCACAAAGACCAACGTTCCAACGTGTGGGTGGTGCTGAAATGGAATGTCATCTTTCGCCCCTGACAGCTTGGGTTCACAGGTAGGCGGCTCCACGGTTGTGTCTGCAAGGTGAGGGCTTACCGTGGGCCCTTCCTGGGTTCAAAGTGTTTCAACCACGTGAGCTCTTGTGGAAACCAGCACACTCACATCCACATAGACACCGCAGGAAGCCACACAAGGGTTTAGAAGGAGCCTGACGTGGTACTCAGAAATCTCGGGCAGGCAGCTGCCCCTCTCTGGGGGCACCTCCCTCCGAGGGGCTCGTGTCTGCGCCTCACAGTGCACGAGGAAAACATCCCTGCACAAACGTCCTCCCACTGGAAGCAGGGCGGGGCCGGGCCCCGAACACGCAGACGTTCTCCCTCCCATGGGCCGGCTGGTGCTCTGCCAGGGCCAGGCGGACACGGAGGTTTTCCAGCAGCCCCCATTCGTGTACAGCTTCCTGCTGTGGCTCCTGAGATGATCCATGGAATGGGAGACCCGTGTGAGGGTCTCCGCGCGTGCCCACGGCCTCCCTCCTGATGCCGCGGACTGGTGTCCCACAGGGCATTGAGTCCTGGGCGGCCAGGGACCCTGCACTGTGGCCAGCCTAGCGGGCGCCTTCCCCTCGTCGCCTCGCTGGTGGCTGCAGCTGCTGGAGATCCATGCGGGGCCTCCCTCTGCTGTGGCCTTGGTGTGGGGTGGCTGGTACTACGGGCAGTCGGACTCCCCCAGCTGTGCCCCATCCTGGGCTGGCTCCCGCATGCCTGCCTGCCTACGGGCCACGGCGAGGGCTTGGTTCCCTCCTGAGGATGCAGAGCCCTCTGCAGCTGCTCTTACTCCTCCCGGGCGATGCCCCAGGGCAGACGAGACCGTCCCCCCAAGTGTCTCACACGCGCTCCCCTTGCTTTCCCGTCACCTCCTGCCGCCTGAAACATGGTCCTCTAGCTCCCAGCGCTCGGAGAAGGAAAGTGCTCCGGGAGCAGGTGATCTAACAAGAGGTGTGGCCAAGGACGGAGCATCTGGGTGAGGGGCAGGGCCAGCAAGGCCAAGTCTCAGGCTCCTGTCCTGGGCCCTGCAGGGCCCTGCACTTCACTCCTGGCTTCTTCCCTCAAGATGCCAGGGCGAACACCCCGGGCTGGCTCCAGACATTGCCAAGCATCTCCTGGAGGAGGAGTAAAACTGCCCCCCGGGGAGAACCAGTGTTTTAGACCCCAAAGTCTTCTCCAGCCTGCCGCACCCCTCGGGCTTCAGGCTGGCACCCAGGGCAACGGGACCAGGACAGCAGAGCAGACACATCCTCAACGAAGACCACAAAGGATAAAGTGGGTGCCCCTCTGGCAACACTGCCACGAGGTCCAGGAGGTTTGAGGGACACGCACCTGTGAGGCCAAGGGCAATATGAGATTCTGGGTGCAGAAGCCCAAGGCACGTGGGAACAGAGAGGCGGCTGCAGGGGGTGCCGGCGAGGCCAGCAGTCCTGGCAGGCGGGAGGCGGGCCTCGGGGTGTCGGACACATCAGGGAGGGTGAGGAGGGGGCTGTAGCTGGCAGGCACAGTGCACCCTCAGAGGGGACTAGGGGTGCACAAGTCACGGCCAGGGGGACAGAAGACTGCAGAGTCACCACAAACTAGGTTGAGGGGGCGTCTGCGGTCAGGGTCACCCGCAGGGTGTGGCAGGAAGGCTCCAGTCAGAGCCCCTCCCCAACTCAGAGACCACAGCTCCTCCCCTCCCGGCCCCCATTCCCAGCCAGGCACGTTGAGGGGCTTCCCGGGGAGGCAGCAGCTTGGGTGCCCAGCCCTGGAGTCTCATCCCAGGCCCACTCTTCGTCCCAGGGCTTCCCTGAGGCAGCTGGCAGCACACTGCTGGTGGAGGGATGGGTAGGACAGGTCTTCCAGCTGCTGGGCAAGGCCCCCCCCCCCCCCCGCCGACTCCTCGGATCAGCCTTTGTGGGCTTGGCCCCTTTGGTCTCCCCGATGCTCCCCTGTTCCAGAAGCGCAGGGTCTGGAGGAGGAGAGGCTGGAAAGAAGGACAGGCAAAGCTGAGGAGATAAGATCTCACAGCTGAGCACCCCAAAACCAGTCATGGAGGCCCAGCATATTGTGTCACAGTAGATTCGTGGGCACTGCTGACCCCACATCTGTCCTCAGCTGACAGAGGAGAACAGCCAAGAAGAAAGCAAGAAGCAGCTCAAGCTCAGTAGTGGCCCCAGATATTCTCAAAAAAGCCACAAAGGAGATACGTACTTTTTTTACTCGTCAAGTTGGTGGCAACCTTAAAAAGCAACAACACACAGTGCGGGCACAGAGGTGGGAAAATGGGCACCACTGTACATACATGCTGCGAAACTTCCGGAAAACCACATAGAAATGCCCTTTGTCAAACGGTCCTGAGGAACCCAACCTGCCCAAACAGACCCTCCCACACCCGAGCACATGCCTGAGATCGACAGATTTACAGCAAGAGGCCAAAACCTTGATGACGGCAAGTTCCCACTCCAGGACAAGGAAAGGCAGACCCCGTAAAAGGTCATGCAGTGGGGAGGAGAGCCCACCGGAAACGGAGCCACCCTCTGGAGGGCCTGGGTGGGTGCGGGGCTGCTCCGGAGAAACAGCCAGTGCTCAGGCATCGTTTCCCCGGAAACAGAACACCAACCCACTGCACAGGCCTGTGGGTGAGGCATGGGCACCCACGCAAGACGTACAGAAGGACGCGAAGGCATGGGCCAGCACGTGTCCCTTGGCCCCATCTGCAGAGGGCACAAGGGGTGGGGAGGTGGGTACCTTCCGCCTTATACCTGGATGCTTTTCACTGTTTGTGATAAACACATGATCTGCATCGTCTCTGAAGAAGAATTCAATTAAAAATAATACTCACTGCAGCAGTATTTGCAAGAGCCAAGACGTGAAAGCGACTTAACTGTCCATAAACAGAGAAATGGATAAAGAAGATTGGGAGGTCCCGTCGTGGCGCAGCGGTTAACGAATCCAACTAGGAACCATGAGGTTGTGGGTTCAATCCCTGGCCTTGCTCAGTGGGTGAAGGATCCGGTGTTGCTGTGAGCTGTGGTGTAGCTCAAAGACATGGTTTGGATCCCACATTGCTGTGGCTGTGTTGTAGGCCAGAGGCTACAGCTCCAATTAGACCCCTAGCCTGGGAACCTCCATATGCCACAGGTGCGGCCCTAAAAAGACAAACAAATAAATAAATATATATATAAAGACTTATTTACAAAAGAAAAAACCTCCTAGACATAGAATACAAACTTATAGTTACCGAAGGAGAAAGGGACGGGGAAGGATAAGTTAAGAGTTTGAGGTTAACATATAGACACTAGTCTACATAAAACTGATAACCAACAACGACCTACAGGCAACTACCCTCAACATTCTGTAATAACCTATAAGGGAAATAATCTGAAAAAGAGTTTACACGTATATGCATAGCTGAATCACCCTGCCGTACACCTGAAACTAACGCAACACTGTAAATTAACTATACTTCAAAAAACAACAACAACAAACTCATGACATTCCCCAGAGCCTACAAGAAGCAGCAGAAATTACAGTACGGACTTCCAGGCCCCCGCGACCTGGCCTTCCAGGGGCTCCCACAGGAACCAGCTCGGAGTCTCCCTCCTGGCCTCTCCCGACAGCAGACCCTAGACCACCACACACACCCAAGGAGGGCTCGCTGTTCACTCACGCATCTCGGGGGGCGCCTGGGTCTTGCTGGGTTCTGGGTCTTCACTGGCCCTTGCCAGCCCCCTGGTAATAGCAAACAGGAGAGGCTTCGTATACTTACCTGTGACACACGCCCTTGCTCAAACCTGTGGACAAACCCAAGGGAGAACTTGACAGTATTCCTGTTTATACCCAAGGGGAGAGTAAGCCCAAGAAGTACGCAGTAAACCCACGGGGGGGAGATGTGGACCCAGGCTTGTGACCCCATGGAAATCAGTCCCTAGGCCTTGCCCTCAGATGTGGTGGACACAGGGCTCCCTTCATCCCATGCTGATGCAGAACATGTACTTAGTTTTTAAGGGGCTGCTTCTTCCTGCTTCCTTACAACTGGAAGACAGATGTGACAGCAGGAGCCCAAGCAGCCTCCCTGGCCTAAGAGGCAACCATGAGAGGGATGCTTCTGGGCAGGGTAGCGGAGGTCATATCTCTGCTAACTGAGAAGCTGCCCCACCAGCTCAGAGCTGCTCGCTTCTGTATCCCTTGTACATGGGTGTGGTGAACTCTCTCAGGTCAGCCACTGGCGGGGGTCTGGGCTCCATGCTGTCAACGTCACTCCTTCCAGGGCTGACTCCCTCCCACTTCCATGCTCTCCTCGGGGGTGGTGACCTCACCACCAGGGAGGTCACCTTCTTGCAGCTCCTTGGATGCTGTGCCACCACCCTGGGCTGGACCTTGTCATTAGGTTGCCCAGGAACTGCTCCAGCAGCAGCAGCGCCACCACAGGCTGCCGCCACTAGCCACACAGCTCCTGAAGGGGGGCCTAGTCAAATCCTGATAGATGAAGTTCTGGAAGTGCAAACAGCAGAACTCAAGGTCAGCAGGACCCCTACCAGGGGTGATCTCTGACCGCTCTTGCTGGTCCCCAGCTGCCAGCCCTGGTGTGAGCAGATCTGGGGGAGCTGGGGAGTTCCTGGGAGTGGCAAACACCTTCTCCAAAGGCAGCTTCTATCCAGGCCTGTACTGGGAAACATGACTGTGCCCCCCCAGGAACAGGGTGCCTCTTGGGGAGGGTGAGTTCTCTGGACTGCAGCTCTGAGGGAGACATACCAGGGATGACAGGACGCTCTGGGATTTCAGCCAGAGTCTAGGCCTGCAGAGGAACAGAGATCCCCACACAGTGAGAGGCAGGCTGTGGGGCACCCATGCCAAAGAACAAACAGGGGCCCTCGAGCACATCGGCCCTGCAACCCACACACCCGGATTCCATGCAAAATGACTTCCAAGAAATTGCTGTTCATTATCAGTAGAGTTTTGCACTCCTTAAACAAAAAATTAACATAAAAAACGGGAGGGGGCAACTCAGTTTGTAAGAATGGTATTGCCAGCACTGCCCCACCCCCCAAAAAAAATCCCTCATGGATAGGAGAAAAATTACAAAAGAATGTCACTTACAAAGATGTTTATGCCTTTTGTTTAACAGTTACAATGTTGGTAAACTCATTCCAACAGTGTTTGTTACATACTTGATACTGAAAGGCCAGTCTGAAAGAAAATCCCTCTCTTGGAAGAGGCGACTCCCCAAATCACTCACGAAAAGCGGTCTTGATGCAAACAGCAAGAGGATTTTTATTCCAAGCGCGCTGGGGCCCACAGTCGTACACCACGCAGGGGTAGAGGACTGCGGGCCTGAGTGCGGAGTCAAGATAGTTTTTATGGGATTCACAACAAAGCCCGGGGTTCACAGCAAAGCCTGCGCTTCACAAACCAATCATTTCAAAATATCACAAACCAATCATTGTAAAACTTCGCGAGCCTGTGCTTCGTGGACCGATTAGTTGTAAATTGTTCTGGAGTTAGGTGTTTGGGCTTATTCCTGGGCGGGGGAGACATATTGTCGCCAAGGTATGTTTACCAGGATATTTGACATTTTATGGCACAGCCGATCTTACTGGGGTCGGTTTAGCGATTAACTTCCCCTCCTTTCATCTTATGCAAGCAGCTTTACAGAAGCCAAACAAGCAGTTAGGGACCCTTCCCCCTGTTATCTCAAGCAGTTTCAAGAAGTTTCATGCCGAGAGGCATGTACTCAGGGGCCTGTTTTCTCTTCTTTTTTTTCCTCCACATAGTTTTGTACAGAACAGAAAGCAAGCCCTAAAACAGCAAGAAGTATGGTCTTTTACCTATAGGGAACAGGGTCTGGAATTCGAGGGCATTTAGAGCTTTTTATTAACTTTCTGGGTTCTGGGAGGGTTAAGCCGCATTTTCATCCTTTCAATACATGTAACATCAAGCTAGATTTGAGTTTATCCCAAACATGCAAAGTTTGACACTAAAACAAATATATCACAGAAACTTCAGTTTCTAAACATGTGAAAGGGTGAGGTATCAGAACTGCTCCTGATATTAAAATAACTGAAAATCTGAAATGGTTCAGTGGAAAACCTACACCCATTTCTGGAAATGGCCTGGTCTACACACAGAACCAGGTAGGGGGTGTGAAAAGTCAGCCAAAACTTGGTAATCTAAGGGAATAAAAATATCAATGTGGCAGGGCGTTCCCATCGTGGCTCAGCAGAAACAAATCCGACTAGTATCCATAAGGATGTGGGTTCGATCCCTGGCCTCACTTAGTGGGTTAAGGATCTGGCATAGCCGTGAGCCATGGTATAGGTCGCAGATGTGGCCCAGATCCCGCGTTGCTGTGGCTGTGGTGTAGGCCAGCGGCTACAGCTCCAATTCAGCCCCTAGCCTGGGAACTTCCACATGTGGCAGATGTGGCACTTAAAAAAAAAAGAAAGAAAATTAATGCAGCAAATGGGAGTTCAGGGCCAAGCCAGGCCTCTCCCCACCCCCAATGGATCCTAAAGGGTGGAGACAAATCCCCTTCAAACAGGACCCCCACCTCCAGGCCTAGCTGCACCCAAAGCCCCCTCTCTCCACATTCCCACCCCAGATGACTCAGGGTATTCACAGGGTCTCCTGGCCTCACCCAGAGATGACTCGCCCACTATAAGGGGGGCAGGGGTCCCTTTAGAATGAGAAATGGAGCAAGGGAGCATCTTTAGTATCTCAGCTGCCTTCCTCAGTCTCTGCCAAAAATGCACACTCTGGACCCACTCAAGAGGAGAGGCAGACAACCAAGAGACATCCTTCACAACTGGCCTGGGCTCCCCAAATGCCTCCTCAAGACTAGGAACTCAAGGAAGTCACAGACCCAAGGCCGAAGAAGACGGGGCCCTGGGCTGGCTGGGGCCCAGGAGTAAACATGTTTCCAGGAAGTTGTTGGGGTGACGGGGGAACAGGGACCAGACCCTGGTATGGAGGTGAAGATGGTGGAAATGTCCAGCTTAGCTGAGAGACAGGTGTATATATAACGGGCGGTGGAAGGGAGAAGACGGAGGGTACCGGAGAGAGAGGCAGATACAAATATAACAACAGGTGAACGTGAACAAAGGGTATGCAGAAGTTCTATGACCTTTTCTATACATTTGAAAGTTTCTTATAAAGGTTTAAAAACAATTCTCAGCGGCCCCCACAGCCCCCTGCCGTCTGAGCCATCCTTGCCCTGCCACGACTGGGTTTCCCTCGCCCACCCAGGAGGTCCCAGAGCAGAGGCAGGCACCTCACTCAAACCGAACCCACGCGGTGACTGGGGGGAAAGGCAGGGCGACCCAAGGGCAGAGACAACCCCCATTCCAGGATGCTGCTCAGGACGGCTAAGCACGGCCCTTGCTCCCGAACACAGGGCCTCCCCGCTCCCACCTGGGCGCCCACGAGGGGCACATTCAGCCCTCGAGCCCCCTCCCAGGACACACATCTAGGGCCTCGTGACCCTTCCCCATCGACGGCACACGGGAAGTGATGCCTGGCCTCTCCCCGACAAGGGCCGACCCCTGCCCCGCCCCTCCCGTCACCTCCGAACGCGGCTGCGTGCGCCAGCGGGTCAGGTCGTTAGACCCTCCGGCCCCAGGGCGTAGGGACAGACTGCGCGAGCGCGCGGAGCCCGCGACTCCCAGAAGGCAGCGGGGAAAAGGGGGCGGGCCGAAGGCGCGACGACAACCAATTAAAGGCCGAGCTATCCTCGCGAGACCCCCGCTCCTTCCTCCAGGCGCCTGCGCCGTCCTTAATGCCATGGCAACGACGTAAACAAGAAGAGCCAAGGGACCAGGAGAGGAAGGAGAGCAACGCAGAGCAGAGGTGGAAAGGAAAAGTGAGGACACCCCACCCCGCAACAGGACGCGCACACCAACGATGGCGAGACCAGGAAGCCCAGAATCCCAGAGACAGCGAGATACAGAGGACAGACACAAGGAGACTGACAGATGGAGACGGCCAAAGGAGCGAAGTCGGACTCAGAAGGGGAGATCCAGAGACTGGGAAGCTCCTATGTGGAGAGAGAGCCAAGAGAGAGCCAGACAGAAATAGACAGACCTAGAATGAGGAAGACAGAGTCCCTGGCAAAGAAGACCTAGAGATGAAGGCAGGGAAGATGAGAAGCAGAAACAAGGAGACGACAGAGACCCGCAGCCCTAGAAATAGAGGTGGGGACACGACACCCAGAGACAGGGATGTGGGGGCAAAAAAGGAGGCTCTGCATGTGCAGGGAACTGACAGAATTCGAAGACTACCCCTGCTGGGGGTTCCAGAAGTCGCTAAAGTGGAGGAAAATGTAAGAGAGGCATCTGTGGTAAGTGATATGCTCTGAAACCCAAAAGAGGCATCCTCAGTAGACAGGGCCAGGAGACTGCTTCCCATTCCAGAATTTTCTGGTTTTTATTTTATATTGTTTTATTTTACTTTATTTGCTTTTTAGGGCCGCACCTGTGGCATATGGTAGTTCCCAAGCTACAGGTGGAATCGGAGCTACAGCTGCCGCCCTACCCACAGCCACAGCTACGTGGGAGCCAAGCGCGTCTGCAGTCTACACCACAGCTCATGGCAACGCTGGATCTCTGACAGAATGAGGCCAGGGATGGAATCACATCCTCATGGATACTAGTCAGATTTATTTCTGCTGCACCACGATGGGAATTCCCCATTCCAGAATTTTCTAAGTGGCAGTTTATGAGGCTGTCATCTTCTGTGAGCTGATTTTATTATTTTTTATTTTCTTTTTTCAAGATTTTTATTTTTATTATAGTCGATTTACAATGTTCTGTCAATTTCTGCTGTAGAGCAAAGTGACCCAGTCATACATATATATATATACATTCTTTTTCTCACATTATCCTCCATCATGTTCCATCACAGGTGACTAGATATAGTTCTAGTCACTATACAGCAGGATCTCATTGTGTGAGTTAATTTTTTAAAATGTATCGCTTCTCGGCATTTTGGCTAAGATCAAGTGTAATTTTTTAAAACGTTTCCCTGGGAGATGCCTGGGTGGCCTCGTAGGTTAAGGATCCGGCATTGTCACTGCTGTAGCTTGGGTCACTGCTCTGGCGATGGTTGGATCCCTGGCCCAGGAACTGCGGGCATGGCCAATAAATAAATGTTTCCCTGAACATTTTTTTTTTGTCTTTTTGTCTTTTCTAGGGCCGCACCTGCGGCATATGGAGGTTCCCAGGCTAGGGGTCTAATCGGAGCCATAGCCACCAGACTACGCCAGAGCCACAGCAACGCAGGATCCAAGCCGTGTCTACAACCTACACCACAGTTCACGGCAACGCCGGATCCTTAACCCACTGAGCAAGGCCAGGGATGAAACCCGAAACCTCATGGTTCCTAGTCGGGTTCGTTAACCACTGAGCCATGGTGGGAACTCCTCCCTGAACTTTTTTGTTTGTTTTTCTTGGCTGCACCCTTGGCCTACAAAAGTTCCTGGGTCAGGGATCGAACCCCAGCTACAGCAGTGACAACGCTGGATCCTTAACCATTAGGCCACCAGGGCACTCCCTTGAACACTGTGTGTGTGTGTGTGTGTGTGTGTGTGTGTGTGTGTGTGTGTGTGTGTGTCTTTTTATGGCCACACCTGTAGCATATTGAGGTTTCCAGGCTAGGGGGTCAAATTGGAGCTGTAGCTGCAGGCCTACACCACAGCAATGCCAGATCTGAATTGCATCTGCAGTGACCTACACTACAGCTCATGGCAACTCCAGATCCTTAACCCACTGATTGAGGCCAGGGATCAAACCCATGTCCTCATGGTACTAATCAGGTTTGTTACCACTGAGCCACAGCGGGAACTCCTTACATATTTATTCACAACAACGCTCCATTTTTGGGGTTAAAAACATGAATTTTATGAATTTCATGAATTTTAACTTGTATAAACGCCAACACAATAAGAACAATAAATAGATCCATTGCATAAAAAACTCCTTCCTGCTGACCTCCTCCTCCACCCATAACCCTGGCAACCACTGATCTGTTTTCCTTGGCTGTAGTTCTGTATTTTCCAGAAGGTCATATAAACAGAATCAACAGAGTATGTTGACTTTTAAGATTGGCTTTTTTCCACTGAATATAATTCCTTTGAGATGCATTCAGTTCATCTCCTTTTATTGCTAAGCAGTATTTCATACTAAGGATATACCAGTTTGTTCAAACATTCACCCACTGAAGGACATTTGGGTCGTCTCCAATATTTGCTATTACAAATGAGGCTGCTATAAACATCTGTGTCAAAGTTTTGGTGTGAAATGTCCTAACCGTTCGTTTTTCTGGGCTAAATGCCCAAGAGAACAACTGCTGAAGTACCTGGTAAGCGCATGTTAACCACTGTAAGAAACTAGCACTCTTTTCCGGAGTGGTTGCACCATCGTACATTCCCACCAGCAAGCGAGCATGAAGTCGTTTCTCCACAGCCTTACCAATGTTTGACATTAGCGTTTTTTATCTGAGCCATTCTGATAAATGTGTGATAGTATATCATTACGCTTCTAACTTGCCTTTCCCTAACAGCTAATAATGTTGAGCATATTTTCAGGTTTAGTTGCTACTCGTGTATCTTCTTCAGTGAAATATCTGTTCATGTATTTTGCCCATATTCTAGTTTTTTAAAAACTGCTAGTTTTTGAGAGATCGTTATGTATTTTAAGTATGAGTTCTCTGACAGATATATGGTTTCCAAATGTTTTCTCCTGGTCTGTAGCTTGTCTTTGTTTTTCCTTGTCAGGGCCTTTTAGAACAAACAGTTTAAACTTACATGATGCCCCATTTATCAATACTCCATTTCGTGGATCATGCTTTTTGTGTCAAGTTTAAGAACTCTTTTCTAGGAGTTCTTGTTGTAGTGCAGAGGGTTACGAACCCAACTAGTATCCACGAGGATGAAGGTTTGATCCCTGGCCTCGCTCATTGGCTTAAGGATCAGTGTTGCTGTGAGCTGTGGTGTAGGTTGCAAATATGGCTTGGATCCTGTGTGGCTGGGGCTGGGGCTGTGGCGTGGGCTGGCAGCTGCAGCTCTGACCCCATATGCCGCTGGTGCAGCCCAAGAAACAAAACCCAAAAACACCTCTTTCTTTATAAGTCCTGAAGATTTCCAGTTTTACTTTTTATTTTTTAATCTTTTTGTGGCCGCACCCATGGAATACTGAAGTTCCCTGGGCCAGGGATCAAACCGGTGCCATAGCTACAACCAGTGCCACAGCAGTGACAACACTGGATTCTTAACCCACTGAGCCAGGAGTGAGTTCCCATGTTTTTAACATGTAAGTGTACAATTTAAAAAATATATATAAGTCAATCATCAATTTTTTGTTGTTGCCTTTTCTAGGGCCGCTCCCTTGGCATATGGAGGTTCCCAGGCTAGGGGTTGAATCGGAGCTGTAGCCACCGGCCTACACCACAGCCACAGCAACGCGGGATCCAAGCTGAGTCTGCAACCTGAACCATAGCTCACAGCAACGCTGGATCCCTAACCCACTGAGCAAGGCCAAGGATCGAACTCGCAACCCCATGGCTCCTAGTCGGATTCGTTAACCTCTGAGTCATGACGGGAACTCCAATCATCGATTTTAAGTTAACTTTTTTCTTTTCTTTTCTTTTTTTTTTTTTAGGGCCACACCTGTGGCATATGGAAGTTCCCAGGCTAGGGGTCAAATCAGAGCTGCAGCTGCCACCCTACACCACAGCCACAGCAATGCAGGATCCAAGCTGCATTTGCAGCCTACACCACAGCTCACAGCAACGCCCAATACTTAACCCACTGAGTGAGGCCAGGGACTGAACCTGCATCCTCATGGTTACTAGTTGGGTTCATTACCGCTTAGCCACAAGGGACTAAGGAACTCTTCCTTCAAAGAACTCCGTTGAGTTAATTTTTGTACAAGATGCGAAGTTTATGTTGAGGTTCATTCTGCCCCCCCCCAAGGATGTTGGGCGTCTTTTTTCTGACACAATATACATAGTTCTTTTTTTTCCAACGCTAATGAATTCTCTAACTCGAAAGGTGTTCAATGATTCAATTCTGAGACTAACTGCTTAGAATTCTAGAAGACTCCACAGGTCAAGGGCCCGGTGCCACAAGACTGTTTTCACTTCAGATGCCCGCTGTGGGCTGTGCACACTTCTGCTCAGCTGACTACAACCCCCGCCCCTCAGGCTGGAGAATTCTCTAGAACTCAGGAGAAGACTTTATATGCGTCAGCTTGCTGTAAAGGATATAACTCAGGAACGACCAGACGAAAACCGGGCAGCGTTTGGGAGCGGGGACAGTGTGCAGAGGTCCCACGCATCCGCCCGGTGTGCTGCCTCTCAGCACAACGTGTTCAATAGCCCAGAACCTCTCCCAGCTGTTAAAGACAGGCGGGCACACGTGCACACACAGAGTGGCTTCCAGAAGACACAGCGACGAGAACAATCACGGCAGAACACAATGTGTTTCCAGAAATCACGCTTTCCCCATCCCCATTAAATGTCTCTAGAAGGATACACAACATGTCAGCAACTGTGGTGTCCAAGGAGGGGCCTCATGTAAGACAGAGGCTCTTTTTTTTTTCCATCTGTTTATGGCCGCACACGTGACCTGTGGGAGTTCCTAGGCCAGGGAATGAATCCTACCTGCGCTGTGCAAGACCTACGCTGCAGCTGCAGCAACGGTGGATCCTTTAACCCACTGCGCTGGGCCAGGGATTGAACCCGCACCTCCACAGCGACCGGAGCCACTGCATTCAGATTCTTAACCCAGCCAGTTCCATGGCTGGAACTCCTGATTTCCTGCTTTTTAATTTTTTACCACTTTCATGGACTGCGTTTTCAAATAAAGTAAAAATATTTGGTTCCAAGCAGAGAACTACAAACCCAGACACAGGCATGTGAAAGCTCTCAGATGACAAATGGTAGGAACACAGCAGAGTGAGCCTTAGCGATACAGGAGGCTCTGCCAGCCATCTATTGGGCATCTCACAGCATAAGTGCAGCCCGACCCTGGGTGCCAGGGAAATGCCAGCTCTCCACCCCATCTGTCTCTATAAGGCCACACGCCCATCTCTGCCCCTCACCATCTCTGTGTTCTTACCCTGCCCGTGGTAGGAAGCAGCACCAGGTGGAGCAGCCTCAGCCCCCAGGATGACCTGTGCTCGCTAGTCTAGCAGGCACAGCTGACTCTGAGGATCCCGGAGTCCAGTTACACATCTGGGAGAGAAGTGCCCACACTGGGGCCCCAGCTCCCCTGGGAGGAAGTTCGGACCCAAGATTGCTGCTCCTCCAGCACGAGAATCCAACTGGGGCCCTGGTCATGACCCTGCCACGGGGCCCCCCAGGCAACTTGATCACGTGGAGCACATATCATTCTTCATGGGACCTCCAGGGGGGCCACACCTCACCAGAAGTCTTGCTCTGGACATGGTGGCTCAGTCCCCCGGGAGCAGCACGTAGCTGACTTGGGTTCAGCTGGGGCAGGAGCCGTGGGTGAGGAGGAGACACTGTGGCATGAGGCCCGGACAGGACCAGGCTCTCCCGACTGCTGTGGGATGGATGTGGACCACGGCGGAGGGAGCACTAGGCCACATCTTCCTTTTCGTCTCAGCATGTGCCACTATGCTGGGCTGCACCTGCCCGAGAGCTGGTCTTCTTGGTGCCTGGCACCCCACCTCCGCTCAGGTCCGCATCCACACACGCTGTGGGTCATCCTCAGCTGCCATCACCCACATCCTGGAGAGGCGAGGCCTCACTCAGGCAGCTCCTCTGGGGGGCCTCCAGCCAATCAGAACATCAACCACATCATCAACCACAAAAACGCCAAAGGCAAGAGCAGCAATAACAAGAGGCAGTACAGGGAGTTCCCGTCGTGGCTCAGTGGTTGCGAACCCAACTAGGAACCATGAGGTTGCAGGTTCAGTCCCTGGCCTCGCTCAGTAGGTTAAGGATCCGGCGTTGTTGTGAGCTGGGGTGTGGGTTGCAGACTCGGCTTGGAACCCGAGTTGCTGTGGCACAGGCTGGCAGCTGTAGCTCCGATTCGACTCCTAGCCTGGGAACTTCTGTGTGCCACAGGTGTGGCCCTAAAACAAAAACAGAACAGAACAAAAAAAACAAGAGGAGGTGCAGTAATAGCAACGGGTGGACACAGGAGCAGCTAATTCACACCCGCACCGAAACCTGCTGCGTCCCAGGCAATATGCACGCTCCTAACGAGGCAGGGCTTGTCCACATTTCATGAGTGAGGAACCAAGGCACAGAGAGAGTCAGTACTTCCCCTCAGATCACAATCCCAGGAGAAACCCAAGTATGACTAGGTTCTGACAAAAGATGTGCCCCTAACCACGACACTAACACTCACATGGTCTGGTCCACTGTTTCATGAAACTCCGTACAATTTTTCTTTAGCTGGTACTAGGTTTCCTGTATAGGACTTGTAAGCAGCCAAGGAACTGCCATCAACATGAACGTCTGCCCGACCGTGAGGCACAGCATTTTCCCAAAGTGCGCACACACGCATACACACGATACTAAACATGGAGGTGTTGTTATGTCTATTCCTGTAGCCCCATGAGGTCAATAATTCCTTCCTGTTTAATGGCCTTGTTAAGAGCCTGTGCACACTTCTGTGTTTGCTTTCCTCCACTTTACAAGAATATCCAATTTTACATTAAAGATTCAACAGGTGAGACAAACTGCAAGAAAGGAACCAGATGCTACTTAATATCCAGCAACATGAAAGGGACTGCATTGCCATCTTTTGCTCCCATACCTGTCATTAACCATCATCTCTTCCTTGAAAGTTCTAGTTTCCACAAATGGATGAATCTCAGGAGTTATTTTATTTATTTATTTATTTATTTTTGTTTTTTAGGGTCATACCCAAGGCATGTGGAAGTTCCCAGGCCAGCGGTCGAACCAGAGCTGTAGCCACCGGCCTATGCCACAGCAACACCAGATCTGAGTTGCGTCTGCAACCTATACCACAGCTCACAGCAACGCCAGATCCTTAACCCACTGAGCAAGGTCAGGGATCAAACCCGCAACCTCATGGTTCCTAGTTGGACAACAGATGAGGGTTTCCTAGATGCATTACACACACACCCTCTATAACCTCAAGTCTCTTGGGCAAGGGTCAGCTCCTTCCTGTGGTCCACACAGGGATGGTCCTTTTTCACTCACTGAGCAAATATTTTTTTTCTTTTAGGGCCGCACCCACGGCATATGGAAGTTTCCAGGCTAGGGGTCAAATAGGAGCTGTAACTACGAGCCTACACCATAGCCTTAGCAACTCAGGATCTGGGCCACATCTGTGACTTACACCACAGCTCAAGGCAAGATCACATCCTCAACCCAATGAGCAAGGCCAGGGATTGAACCCACTTCCTCATGGATGCTAGTCTGCTTTGTTTCCACTGAGCCACAATGGGAAATCCCTCACTGAGCAAACGTTTTACTGAACACCTACTATGTGCAAAGCAGGGACGATTCAGTAACAGATGCACTCCACAGCCACTAGGTGGAGGCAGACCTCCACCCACTGGAGATGGCACCCTAGAAGGGAAGGCACAAAGGACAAAATGCAAAATCTCTCACTATCAAACACTACTGCCAACACAGAAAGCACACAGATCTGGGTCACTTTTTGGAGCTAGGGCTGGTGGCCCTGGCGGCCTCAATCTCCACCCACTGTCTATAACTCAGAAACGAACCAGATTCAGGGAGCACACTGCCCAAGAAAGGAGGCAGGGCTCTGATTTTCACCTGTAGTCCTGCAGCAAAGAGCTGGTGACCAGCAGTCCCAGCCTCTGGAGGATTCTGGCTGTTGTGAAGCCAGGGAAGCCATGGGGGACTTGGAACAGAGATGGGACATGAAGCGACGCATGACCTGACAGGCTCCTACTGGGGAGCTCGTGGTGGGAGGTCAGAGGAGCAGGGAGGAGGTGCCCTTAGAGAGAGAGGGGTGGTGAAGTGGCTGAATTCTGGAAATATTTTGAAGGTACAGGCATGGGATTTTCAGGCAGAGATGAGAGAAACACCAAGGTGGGCTGAGGAATGCGGGCAGAAGAAGGACTGAAGAGCTTCCGCTGAGGCCCCCAGGGTCGGAGGTGTCTGTCTCAGGGGCTGGGGGTGGTGAGGGTGGAAGGCAGTTTCAAGGTATTAGCAGCCTGTGGGGAAGGATAGCTCAGTGCATGGCCGGGGTCTGGGGGTGAAGGAAAGTTCGCAGTGGGCCTAGCAGACCCGATCTTTGTTAGGAGAAATGGGGGGGGGGGGGGCAGGAACAGGGTTGTTGTACAGGAAGCTGGGAAAGAGGGGGAAACATCCCTGGGAGTGGGACAAGGGAACGGAAGAGGATGTGCAGGCCCAAGCTTGGCATCGGGGAGGAGAGGAGAGGGGAGGGCGGGTGCACCTGCGCACGGAGGAGGGGGGTGCGCACCTGAGCAGGTGAGGACGGCCAGGACCTGTTCCTGAGGAGGTTGGGAGTCGCGTCCAAAGGGAGGGAGAAAGAAGGGGGACCCGCTCATGCCGGAAGAGAAAGGAAGAGAAAAGATAAAGGAGAGGGATGCGGGGGTCTGAGCCTCACAGTGACGAGGGGAGATTGGGGGGCCCGCACCTCACAGGAGGGCAGCATAGGGTTCCGCGTACCTCACAGTGGGAGAGACTGGGGGATCCACGCAACTAACAGGAGGACAGAATGGGGGATCCACGCACCTCACAGGAGGTCAGAGTAGGGGGTCCACGCACCTGGGCAAAGATGTACCTGCGCCCCCGGCCTGCCCGAGACCCCGCCGTCATCCTCGCCCACCTGCTCTCGCCCAGCCCGGAAGCGGTCGCCCCGAAGCTCCCAGCCCCCTGCACTCCCCGACGCACCCCGCGGCCAGGCCTAGTCCCCGCTCGCCGCCGGAGAAGCTCCTGAAGGCTACTCACCCGCCCGGCGCCACCAGGTCCACCTCCGCGCGTCGCCGGGCTGCGCTCTTCCGGGACCGCCGGGGGCGGGGCTAGGGGCGGGGTCCGGGGCGGGGCTCCGGGCAGGGTCTGAGGCGGGGCTCCGGGCAGGGTCTGAGGCGGGGCTCGGGGCGGGGTGGGGGTTTAGGAGGTTTGTCCTTCACTTTTGGGGGGGAGGGGCTCCAATACTTTTTTTGTTGTATTTTGTTCTTTTTACCGCCGCCCCCGCGGCATATGGAGGTTCCCAAGCGAGGGGTCGAATCGGAGCTGCAGCCCCCGGCCTACACCACAGCCACAGCAACAACGCCGGATCCTTAACCCACTGAGCGAGGCGAGGGATGGAACCCGCAGCCTCATGGTTCCTAGTAGGATTCGTTTCCGCTGAGCCACGACAGGCACTCCAGTACTTTTTCTTTTTCTTTTTCTTTTTTTTTTTTTTTTTGTCTTTTGCCATTTCTTGGGCCGCTCCTACGGCATATGGAGGTTTCCAGGCTAGGGGTCGAATCGGAGCTGTAGCCGCCAAGCCTACGCAGGGGCCACAGCAACGCAGGATCCGAGCCGCGTCTGCAACCTACACCACAGCTCACGGCAACGCCGGATCGTTAACCCACTGAGCAAGGGCAGGGATCGAACCCGCAACCTCATGGTTCCTAGTCGGATTCGTTAGCCACTGCGCCAAGACGGGAACTCCCTCCAGTACATATTTTTAATGGGACCATGTTATACCGTGCTGCGGATGTCCCAGAGGAAGCCAAGGAGGCTTGCCCTTCACTTTGTACGTGCTTGTCTTGAAAGGCCAGTGGAAAGAAAATCCCTCTCTTGGAAGAGGCGACTCCCCAAATCACTCACGAGAAGCGGTCTTGATGCAAACAGCAAGAGGATTTTTATTCCAAGCGCGCTGGGGCCCACAGTCGTACACCACGCAGGGGTAGAGGACTGCGGCCCCGAGTGCGGAGTCAAGATAGTTTTTATGGGATTCATAACAAAGCCCGGGGTTCACAGCAAAGCTCACACTTCACAAATATCACAAACCAATCATTGTAAAACTTCGCGAGCCTGTGCTTCGTGGACCGATTAGTTGTAAATTGTTCTGGAGTTAGGTGTTTGGGCTTATTCCCGGGCGGGGGAGACATATTGTCGCCAAGATATGTTTACCAGGATATTTGACATTTTATGGCACAGCCGATCTTACTGGGGTCGGTTTAGCGATTAACTTCCCCTCCTTTCATCTTATGCAAGGGGCTTTACAGAGGCCAAACAATCAGTTAGAGACCCTTTTTCCCGTTATCTCAAGCAGTTTCAAGGAGTTTCCTGCCTAGAGGCACGTACTCAGGTGCCTATTTTTTTGTTTTTTGTTTTTTGTTTCTTTCTTTTTCTTTTCTCCTCCACATAGTTTTGTACAGAACAGAGAACAAGCCCTAAAATGGCAAGAAGTGTGGTCTTTTACCTGGGGAACAGGGTCCAGAATTCGAGGGCATGTAGAGCTTTTTATTAACTTCCTGGGTTCTGGGAGGGTTAAGCTGCATTTTCATCCTTTCAGTCTGAACCACGTCCTTGGTGAAATTAAATAAAATGTCAATGTGTCATTTCGATGAATGATCCTTTGGAAAATGTGTATGACTGTGCCTTTGACTTTTAGTAGATGGAACAGTTCTCAGAGCTTTCTGAGAGTCTCCAGATTATAATCCTCAATTGGGGAGATGGATAAAGGAGGAGGTTGGGGAGTTCCTGTCCTGGTGCAGTGGAAATCCGACTAGGCCATGAGGTTGCCGGTTCGACCCCTGTAGCTCCGATTTGACCCCTAGCCTGGGAACCTCCATGTGGCCTGGGTGCGGCCCTGAAAAGACAAAAGACAAAAAAAAAAAAATTAGGAGTTTGGGATTAAAACATATACAATATTGTATATAAAATAGATAATCTTAGTTCCTGCTGTGGCACAACAGCATCCACAGCGTCCTGGGAGCACTGAGATGCTGGTTCTATCACTGGCCTGGCACAGTGGGTTAAGGATCCAGCCTTGCCACGATTTCGGCTTGGAAATTAAAATAAAATAAATAGGAGTTCCCATCTTGTTGCAGTGGAAACGAGTCCGACTAGGAACCATGAGGTTGAGGGTTTGATCCCTGGCCTCGCTCAGTGGGTTAAGGATCCGGCGCTGCCTTGAGCTGTGGAGTAGGTTGCAGACGTGGCTTGGATCCCGCGCTGCTGTGGCTCTGGCATAGCCCAGCAGCTACATCTCCGATTAGACCCCTAGCCTGGGAACCTCCGTAGGCTGTGGGTGAGGACCTAAAAGACAAAAGACAAAAAAATAAATACATAAAATAAACAGAATAGAATAAAATAAAATAGATAATCAACAAGAACCTAGTGTATAGCAAAGGGAACTCTACTCAATATTCTGTAATAACGCGTATGGTAAAATAATATGAAAAAGAGTGGCTGTGTGTATATATATAACTGAATCCCTGTGCTGTACACCTGAAACTAACACAGCATTGCGTTGCTGTGGCTCTGGTGTAGGCTGGTGGCTACAGCTCCGATTCGACCCCTAGCCTGGGAACCTCCATATGCCACAGGAGTAGCCCTAGAAAAGGCAAAAAGACCAAAAAAAAAAAAATCCCTCAATTTGGTTCAAATAAAATACTTTTTTTATTTTGGTTGCTAATTGGATTTTCATTGACAGATTAAACACATAATTGCCTCGTAAACCAGCAATTCCACTCCAAAGTATCAATATCCATTGCATATATACTGAAAACATACAGTCATACAAAAACTTGTGCATGAACAATCATAGCACCCATATGTGTAAGAGCCTAAAAGTGGAAACAACCCAAATGTCAATTGGCTGAGAAATGGATAAACAAAATGTGGTATACCCAAATGATGAAATAGTATGCAGTCATAAAAAGGAACCAAATACTGATACTTGCTACAACATGGATGAACCGTGACAACATTATGCTGAGTGAAATAAGCAAGTTGCAGCCCATGCTGTATGGTACCAGGTATATGACATGTGCAGGATATGGAAAGAGACAGAAAGTAGATTAGTGATTGCCCAGAGCTGGAAGGAGGAAACAGGGAGTGACTGCTAATTGGTATTCATTTCTTTTGGGGGAGGGGTAATGAAATGTGCTGGAATTAAAGAATGGTGATGACTGCCTAACCTGGTGAGAATAATAAAATACACTGATTTGAACACTTAAAATTTTTTCAACTTAAAAATTGTTCAGAGTTCCCGTTGTGGTGCAGTGGAAATGAATACGACTAGTTACCATGGAGATGTGGGTCCCATCCCTGGCCTTGCTCAGTGGGTCAGGGATCCTGCGTTGCTCTGAGCTGTGGTGTAGGTCACAGACGAGGCTCAGATCCATGTTGCTGTGGCTGTGGTGTAGGCTGGCAGCTGCAGCTCTGATTTGACCCCTCGCCTGGGAACTTTATAAGCCTCGGGAGCAGCCCTAAAAAAGCAAAAAAAAAAAAAAGAACTTAAATCTATTTTACCAGAAATGATGCAGTAGAATTCCTGTGGTCACTCTAATACTAGACATCCTACACTTATATATTTCCTATTTTCTTCCTGGTTACACATAGTCTCAACCCATTCATCTCTTGAGGTGTTAAGTGCTGCCTTTAACAGATTTTTTTATTTGGCAAAGGCAGCCTTGAACCTCACACCCACCTCTTCTTCAGTGAAGCCACTTCTCCAACTCTTGCCCACAAGAGGATTCCACCTGCGGCCTCCTGCCCCTCCTCAGTATTCGACACAGTGGAGGGGTCTCTCTTCCCTCTCTTTTCTCTCTTGGCCGCATCGTCACCATGCCTGGCTTCCCTCCTACCTTCTTTCCCTTTTCCCCATGGGTGCTTGCTGCTTGGGTCTCCGCCCTGAGTGCTCCCCTAACACAGTCTGAGGTCTCAGACTCTACCTACCTCATCGCCCCACTCTCACTCTCATCACTTCGCTCCCCACCCTTGGATTAATGCCTCCTCTTCTGACAGCTCTGCTGTTATTTCAACTCTTCTTCCTACTGAAGTTCACACTGACGTTTTTTTGTGGGTTAGGTAAATGCCCATCTTGCTTTCTAGTTAGCCAGTTCCATGAGGCTGGACATACCGTCTGTCACACTCTCAGTTAGACTCTACAGGGACCAACATGCTGACATGTGAGATGCTCGTCAACTGTTTGTTGATTGAATGAATGAACTGGAAGACATTTTCCAAAATATAAATAACGATTGCTGAGACTGACGAGATGCAATTTCTTATTTTCATGTTTTTCAGAACATTGCAAGTTTTGGCTTTCAGTGAGCAAGGATTACTTTAGAATCAGAAAGCATAGGGAGGGGAGTTCCCATTATGGCACAGTAGTAACTAATCTAACTAGGATCCATGAGGATGTGGGTTTGATCCCTGGCCTTGCTCAATGGGTTAGGGATCTGGTGGTGCCGCCTGCTGCAGAGGAGGTCACAGCCACGGCTTGGATCCTGCATTGCTGTGGCTATGGCATAGACCAGCAGCTGCAGCTCCAATTCGACCCTGGGAACCTGGGAACTTCCATATGCCACAGATGCAACCCTAAAAAAAGAAAAGGAAAAAAAGGAAACAGCAAAGACATGCACCCAAGGCAGGTTGCCTGCCATTCCCTCATGCTGGCTCACCTCCATCTACCTCTTTTAGTTCAACACACATTCACTGAGCACCTGTTGCAGTATTCTAACAGCCAGGGATACAGCGGAAAACACAACAAGGTGTTTAGAGTCCAGCAGGGAAGATATAAACAAGCACAACGCACTGTGTATCAATCGGATGGTGCTGATGCCTTGCAGAGACAAAAAGCAGGGAAAGAGGATGCTGTGGGTGGGGGCCAGGGGGTTTCAATTTTAAATAGATAAGTTGGGAAGGCCTCACGGAGAGGGTGATGTTTGATGAACTGCAGGAGGTGAGGACATGAGCCTGAAGATGTTGGAGGAAGCGGATCCTCACAGATAGACAGGGATCACAGAGGCCCCGGACACGAGAACACGGGTGATGTGTGTGAGGAAGAGCAGGGAGGCTGCTGGAACAAGAACAGAGTGACCAAGGGGGAGATGGGACCGGGAGGTGACAGGGGCCAGCAACGGAAATGTTACAGACAGGCCAAAAAATTGAGACAACGGAGGTATGGCTGAGAATATTTGCTGCCTCTCCCCTGGTGACATCAGGCTTGGTGTGGACTTGTTTTGCTACTGGAAGGTGAGCTTTTGCAGCCTCTGCATGGGTCCACCTGTTTTCTCTTCCTCTGCCATGAGGCCTGCAATGCCTCAGGAGTGAGGCCAGCACAGAGTAGAGCAGGAGCTGAGCTGCCACAGATGTGGAATTTGGCGTCAGAGCCCCTGAGATGTTTGCCATCATTTCTCACTGCCCCATAAATTACCTTAAGCTGATATAACAAACTACCAAAAGTACTGCTTGTTTAGAGGCTAAAATTATTATTTTTTGTCTGCACCCACAGCATGCAGAAGTTCCAGGCAGAGGATGGAATCCATACTACAGCAGTGACCCAAGCCACTGCAGTGACAAGGCCATATCCTTAACCTGCTGTACCACAAGGGAGCTCTGAGGCTATAATTATTTTCATAGCCTCTCTACACTTGTCTGAATGGCTAAAAATAATAAAACAGAAATTTCAAAGGCTGGCCAGGACGCAAAGCATCATAAAATCTCATTTGTTACGGATGGAAAAGCAGTATGGTACAACCACTTTGGACAGGAGTTTTGCAGTTTCCTACAAATTTCAACATAGACTTACTGTATGACCCGCAAATACACCCCTAGGTATTTAACCAAGGTGCTGTTACGGACTGAACTCCCACCTCTTGTCCCATTCATGATGAAGCCCAAATCCTCCCAGCGGGGGCCTTTGGGAGGTGAGTAGGTCTGAGGGTGCAGCCCTCATGAACAGAATCAGTGCCCTTTAAAATGAGATCCCAGAGAGATCGCTCTCCTTTTCAGCTGCACCCAAGTCATTTGGAAGTTCCTGGGCCAGGGATCGAATCCCAGCAGCAGCTGTGACCTACCCCACATCCTTAACCCAGTGGACCACAGCGGGAAGTCCCAAAGCGCTCCCTTGCCCTTTCCACCATGTGAAGACACAGAAAGAAGACAGCCATCTATGAACCTTGGAACTTCCAGACATTCTTAGGAGATGGACTTTTCTTGGGATGCAGCAAGGTGCCTTTCCCTCAACCAAGAGGGTAGGAGGTGGGAGTACAGGTAAGCAGCATCTCTTCCTTAACTTTTCTGAGATTTCTTTCCACTAATACCTGTCCATTTAATAGGACTTAACTTTATAGACTAGTTTTGGAATTCCCTAAAGCACACCTGACTGAGCAGATGATATCTGCCCTCAAAGTGGATGCCTTCAGAGGTTTTGTTTTGTTTTTGGTCTTTTCAGTGCCACACATGCAGCACATGAAAGTTCCCAGGATAGGGGTCAAATCAGAGCTGCAGCTGCTGGCCTACACCACAGCAACACCAGATCCAAGCCACGTCTTCGACCTACACCACAGATCACGGCAATGCTGGATTCTTAACCCGAGTGAGGCTAGGTATCGAACCCTCGTCCTCATGGATACTACTCAGGTTTGTTTCTGCTGAGCCACAGTGGGAATTCCTGGGTGGTTTTTTTAAAATTTTTTTCTTTTGTAGCTCTGCTCGCAGCATGCAGAAGTTTCTGGGTCAGGGAGCAAACCCGGGCTACAGCAGAAACCAAAGCCCTAGCAGTGACAATGCCAGATCCTTAACCCCCTACATCACCATGAGACTTTTTTTCCCCCAAAAAAACTGAGTTAATTAACTTGCTTGTCAGGGGAATACACCAAACACTTCACCAGGCAGGAGCACAGAAAGTTAAAGTTCTATTTTTTTTTTTTTTTGTCTTTTTGCCATTTCTTGGGCTGTTCCCGAGGCATATGGAGGTTCCCAGGCTAGGGGTCTAATCAGAGCTGTAGCTGCCTGCCTATGCCAGAGCCACAACAACGGGGGATCTGAGCCACATCTGCGACCTACACCACAGTTTAACCCACAGAGCAAGGGGCAGGGATGGAACCCGCAACCTCATGGTTCCTAGTTGGATTCATTAACCACTGCACCACGACAGGAACTCCAAGTTCTAAAAGAACTACAAAGGGCAATATATTCCTTTCTTACGGCTGCCGTAACAAATTACTACAAACTGTGGCTTCAACCTACAAAAATGTATTCTGGAGGCCAGAAATCTGAAACAAGTCATATGGGGCTAAAATCAATGTATCAGCAGAGCTGGGTCCTTCTGGAGGCTCTGGGAGGGATATCAGCTTCACTGCCTTTTCCAGCTTCTAGAAGCAGCCCACAACTTCTGCCTCCATGGTCACATCTCCTTCTCTGACTCTGATCCTCCTGCCTCCCTCTTATAAGACCTCTTGTGATGACACTGGGCCCACGTGGATAACCCAGGATAACCTTCCCATCTCAAGATCTTTTTATTTTTTTGCATTTTAGGGGCGCACCCACAGCATACGGAAGTTCCCAGGCTAGGGGTCTAATCGGAGCTACAGCTGGCATCCTACACCACAGTAACGCCAGATCCAAGCCGCATCTGCGACCTACATAGAGCTCACAGCAATGCCAGATCCTTAACCCACTGAGCGAGGCTAGGGATTGAACCTCCAGGCTCATTGTTCCCAGTCAGATTCATTTCTGCTGCACAATGATGGGAACTCCCATCTCAAGATCTTTAATCACTCCCTCCAAGTCCCTTGGCCGCAAAAGTTATCAAAGGTTCCAGGGGTCAGGATGTAGACAGAGGTGGGAGGCCATTATTCAGCCTACCAATGAAGGTTCCTGACTGCTGTAATGAAGTACTGTAACCCAGCCTTCGGGAGAAAAAAAATTCCTGGGTCTGGACAGGAATGGTTAAAAGTAGCCCTACTGGCCATGAGTCAGGCAAAGCTTGTCAGAGACTACGCCCTGGGGTCTCTCCACTTCAGCCATCATCCCTGGTGTAGAGGAAGCCCAGCACCAGGTTGGGGTGTCTCCAAAGCAAGAGCTGCTGCCCAGGAAGAGCTTTCTTAATTTGTGTGAAAGTGAAGTGTAGCCTATCAGTGGCCCTGCTGGAGTCTCAGCCAAGAGCACAATGAAAGAGTGCAAGGTACGCCAGAAGAAAGAAGGAAGGGGCAGGCAGTTTTCTTTGATATTTGCATTAGTTCTCTATTGCTGCATAACAAATGACCAGAAACCTAGCAGCTTAAAACAACACAGATTTTCTCACAGCCCTAATGAACTCAGGGGCCTTCGATCAACTCTGTCTCCAGAGGAGCAAGTCAAAATTCCAAGGGGTGCCACCTGGGGCCTGCAGCCACGCCAAGCAGTGTGAGCAGCTCTCCTAGGGCCAGTACTGCACAGCCTCAGGAGAGACACTCCCAGGTCCTCCCAGGCCTTTCTGTAGCCTCCTATTCCCATTCGTTGAGACCCACCCTCTCTTCCACAGTAATCACCCTCTCATTATCTAAATCCCTAAGAAGGAAATTATTCTCCTGTCCTGAGCTGTGGGATGTTGATTCCAGAGAAGCATCTGCCTAGATGCCCCCATCCATGCTTGAGGCTGCCTGGTGACCCTGACCGAGGACCTTCTGGTTTAAAAAAAGTCCAAAAAGGAGTTCTCGGAGTTCCCATCATGGCTCAGTGGAAACTAATCTGACTAGCATTCATGAGGACAAAGTTCGATCCCTGCCTTGCTCAGTGGGTTAAGGATCCAGCGCTGCCATGAGCTGTGGTGTAGGCTGAAGATGCAGCCTGAATCTGACATTGCTGTGGTTGTGGCATAGGCTGGCAGTTACAGCTCTGATTTGACCCCTAGACTGGGAACCTCCATATGCCTCAGGTGTGGCCCTAAAAAGGGAAAAAAAAGAAAAAGTTCTCCTATGGCACAGCTGGTCGTGGAGTGGCTTGGGCTGCTGCTGTGGTGCAGGTTTGACCCCCTGACTTGGGAACTTCCACATGACATGGATGCAGAAAAAAAAAAAAAAGTTCAATGAAACCCCAAACTGCCTCCTGTTATCTCCACCTTTTTATTCCTCATCAAATTATTATAACATGATATGCTGTTATATGTATGATGATATGTATGACTTGTAATAGAGGAAAAATCATACGCAATTAACAGTCCCCTAGAAAAACCACATTTATTTCTCCATGATCAACGTTCAATCTACATTGTATGTGTGCACATCTTTACATGGCTGTAGCAACAGCAAATCTTCTATTTTATGCTTCTGGTTGTTGGCCATATTATAAGCACTTTCAGTATGGGGACAAACCTTTCATCATTATGGTTTGGCATGGCTGCATGGAACAAATCAGAAGTTTCCCAAATTTATAATGAGGGGTGACAATGTAAACATAACCCAATAACATGTTTTTTTGTTTGTCTCAATAACTAAAGCAACACATCACTTTTCTCAGCAGCAGATCTTTCCTTCTTGGTAGGAACCTGCTTTGGTCTCCTCTTAAGAGGGATAACATCACTGTACATCACAAGCAACTTCCTCATCCAGTTGCCCCTTCTGAAATGAGTCCTCAGCCTCTGGCAGTACTGTAACACAGAATACATTCAAATAGCAATCACTCTAATTCTGTGGTTGCTGTGGGGCAGAACACTGTGTGGGGTCTCTCACCAGGATGCCTTTGCAAGTAAAACCGTAAGGGCTCCTGCCCAAAAGCTTCCCTCATTGGATTCTAGTGAGTTTGCTTATGTACAGTAAGGCATACACTCCCTATTGAAGGACTTCTCATCCAGATTACACAGGTTTCTTCAGTTTGAGGACCCTGATGCACAGGTAGGTGGGTTCTCCAGGGAAGTATGGTCCTGATTTGTGCAGGTTTTATTCCAGTGTGTGCACTACTATGTTTGGTACAGGCTAAATCATCCCTGAAGGCTTTTCCATATTACTACCATCCTGTATTCTCTCCAAGAGTTCCCTAAGGTATAGACTTAACAGTATGATAAGGAATGTCTCACATCCATCAATTCACTGAAGAGCTCAACAAAGTCTTTTCCTGACTTTGACAGGGAGGAACTATCCCTGAAGATACTTCTCTTTCACACAGGTTTTTGAAAGCCTGTAGGGAGAGATAAATATGGCCCGCAAGCTCATTAAAGATCCACAGGCTGTTCCCCAGGGTGTGATCTTTGGTGTCGGATGAGGGAAGAGCTCCTTCTGAATGTTTTCCCACACTGAGGACAATGGCTGGGACCCTCCCTGCTGTGGAGTCTCTGATGTACTGCCAGGTGAGAGTTCTGCTTGAAGGACTTTCCACAGTCTGGACACTGGTATGGGGTCTCCTTGGTGTGAATTCTCTGGTGCTTGGTCAGACAGGAGCTGTCCCTGAAAGATTTGCCGCACTGATTACATTCATAGGGCTTCTCGCCAGTATGAGTCCTCTGGTGCCGGATGAGGCCGGCGATGTTCCTGAAAAGTTTCTGACACTGGTCACAGCCATAGGGCTTCTCGCCAGTATGAATCCTCTGGTGTCTGATGAGGTAAGCACTCTCAATGAAAGTTTTCCCACATTCTTCACACTCATAGGGCTTCTCCCCAGAATGGATTTTTTGATGCACAATAAGGTGAGAGTTACGGTTGAAGGATTTCCCGCATTCCACACACTCAAAGGGCTTCTCTCCAGTGTGAGTCCTCTCGTGCTGGGTGAGGTATGAGCCATCTCGGAAGGCCTTTCCACATTTGCTACATTCGTAGGGCTTCTCCCCAGTGTGGATTCTGAGATGCACTGTGAGGTGAGAGATGTCTGTGAAAGGTTTCCCACACTCATTACATCTATATGGTTTTTCCCCTGTATGAGTCCTTTGGTGCAGAATCAGGGATGAATTTCGATTGAAGGTTTTCCCACATTCTAGACATTCATAAGGTTTCTCTCCAGTGTGAATTCTCTGGTGTTGTGTCAGAGCAGACCCATCACTGAAGGCTTTCCCACATTTACTGCATTTATAAGGCTTCTCTCCTGTATGGATTCTTTGATGCACAATCAGGTTGTAGTTCTTGGAGAAGGACTTTCCACACTCATTACAGGTATAAGGTTTCTCTCCAGTGTGAGTTCGGTGATGTAAAACAAGAGAAGAGTTCCGTTTGAAGCACTTGCCACATTCAGTACATTTATACAGCTTCTCTCCAGGGCTGCTCCTCTTGTTTTCATTAAGAGATGAACTCAGGGTAAAGATGTCCCCAAAATCCTTACCTTCATACAATTTCTTTCCTCTTTTCATTATTTTTTGTTCACCAAGAGGGGCAAAAGGATTGAAAGACTTAACAGTCTCGGGGTATTTACAGGGTTTCTCTCTAGTTTGAGTTCTTCCAAATTGAATAACTTCTATGGAATGATTGAAGGTTTTCCCACAGGCATCACTGTCACTTGTTCTCCTAGCTACATAACTTTTGTGACAACTGTGTAAAGCTGGGTCACAATCCAGACTTTTAACATCTGAGCCACGTACACAGAAACCATTTATTGTAGGAACTCTTTGATATCGTGGAAGGTCTGGGCTCACACTCAAATGCTCCCCAAATCCAGGATATTCATGAACTGCTTTCTGAGCTCCTGGTTCCTCCTGAGTTAAGGCTGATTGCTTCAAACATCCCTCCTGGCTCTCACAATTCCAACTGTCATCTAAAATGGAGAAATGAGGACCCTGTCTCGTAAATCCTTCCAACTCCATGTCACAGGACAGTTCTTCAGGAAGGTCTTGAGCTGTCATTTTCAATCTTGTGTTCCAGGCTAGAAAGCAAAGAACAAAAAAGACAGATTAGGTACATGAAGCTGTGTCTAGAAAAGGAATGAGAAATAATAAAAGGTAGCACATGGGTGTGTATTTTTACTTGTTTTCTTTTTTTCTTTTTTTGCCCAAGAAGTTCCTGGGCCAGGGACTGAACCTTCACCAAGACTTGAGCCATTGCAGTGACACCAAACCTTAACCTGACACATCACAAAGAACTCCTGTTTTTTTTTTTTTTTTTTTTGAACTTTACATCTATACAAGGGGGAGAAAGTGAGATTCAAGGGATGGAGTTGCAAACAGGGTGAAGAAGCACCACAGCATTTGCATCCTCATAGAGAACAAGCAGCAGGAATGGTGTTGGGGGTAAACATCACCAAAAGGATCAGTGGAGACTAGGAAACCACAGTCAAGGTGTCACTGCTCACAAAGGAACACCCTCTCAGTCACTGAGCGCTTGTCCCCCATTTCCCCTACTGACAATCAGTAATCACTCCAGAGCTTCCATTTCACAAAGGGCTTGTGACTGCAATGAATGACAGTTCTCACCCCACCTTTGTTGGCAGAGTTCTGCCTTCATCGATGGGACACAGCAGATGCCTGGTGACCTGAAAGTTCTGAAATTCCTAGATATGTCAATGACTTCCTTGCAGGGTTATTACAAGAATCACCTCATATCTGAGGCTGGTTCTGAGCTGGGGAACAGACAGTTTTGTAAGTGGCTGCATGTCTTCACTGCTATGGATCTTTGACTTGATACTACCAGACAACTGGCTCTAATTTTTTTTTTAAGGTAAAATGAAATTAGACACTTAGAAAAAAAATTTTTAAACTTCAGATGGATAAACATTTCAACATAAAATCAAAGTTTATTTATTTATTTATTTATTTATTGTCTTTTTCAGGGCCGCACCCACGGCATACGGAGGTTCCCAGGGTAGGGGTCCAATCGGAGCTACAGCTGCTGGCCTATACCAGAGCCACAGCAACACTGGATCTTTACCCCACTGAGCGAGGCCAGGTATCAAACCCGCAACCTCATGGTTCCTAGTCGGATTCGCTTTCTTCTGCCCATAGCGGGAACTCCAAAAATCAAAGTTTAAATTATTTAGAGTACCTTCACAAATGGGGCAGTCTTCATCAAAAAGCAAAAACTATACACAAAAGGATTAACAACTTTGACTTTTAACCAACATTAAAAATTTCCAAACAACAAAAGACACAAGAATCAAAACACAGGTAGCAAGTGGAGAGAAAATAGTATGAAGCATCCAAGAGTCAAAGGAATAGTGCCCAAGATCTACCAAAAAATTTTTACAGAAAAGCACAAAAAGGGGGGGGGGTAAAGGATACCAAGAGGCCTTTCACAGAGAGAAAACAGAAATATTCTGAAAACATGAATTTTCTGCCCATTCTCATCATTTAGGCAATCACAAACTGCAAATTTAAGAACACAAAATAAGGAGTTCCTGTTGTGGCTCAGCAGTAAAGAACCCGACTAGTATCCATGAGGATGCAGGTTCGATCCCTGACCTTGCGCAGTGGGTTAAGGATCTGGTGTTGCCCAGAGTTTCATTGTAGGTCACAGTCGTGGCTGAGATCTTGCATTGCTGTGGCTGTGGTACAGGCTGGCAGCTGCAGCTCTGATTCAACCCCTGGCCTGGGAACTCTCATATGCCACAGGTGTGGCCCTAAAAGACCAAAAAAAAAAAAAAAAAGAAGCACATTTCATATGAGTAAAAGTAAAATAAATATAAAGCCTGGGCAGGTCATGCAGGAAAAGAGCTGGGGGGCATGAAAACGTGGTCAGTCCACTCAAGAGGGTGATTTGGTTGTGGCAACTGCAACATAAAACTGGCACATTCCAGTACCTTACAATTCCACTGTCAGGGTCTTATTAGACTCAGAAAGCCTGAGTCCCAAGCATAACTAGATATCAAGCTATACCTAAGGAGCTGGCTGTAAAGGCCAACAAGAAAAAGACACATCACTAGTGAAGGAATGAATAGTACTGATAAACTGGTAACAAAAATAGAACTCTGTGGTAATGAAGGTTACTTTCAAAGTGCTGAGGGAAAAACCTGTCAGGTACATGGGTGTTCAAGGGTGAAAGTAAGATTAAAAAAGCTTCAGAAAAGCAAAGCAGGAGTTCCTGCTGTAGCACAGTGGGTTAATGATCCAGCTTGTCTCTGTGGAGGCATGGGTTCTAGCCTGGGGCCAGCACAGTAATTTAAAGCTCCAGCATTGCTGCAGATGTGGCATCTGTTGAGGCTATGGCTGGGATATGATCCCTGGACTGGGAACTTCTTCGTGGTGCAGGTACAGCTGAAAAAGGAAAAAAAAAAAAAATTAAAAAGCAAAAGCAGAGTTCATCTCCAAGGACACCAGTCAAAAGAATTAGAAAACAAAAACAAAAACTGTTCTTCAGAAAAAAAAAATTTAAAAAAACCCAAAGGAAGGAATGGAGGGAACATGTATTTAAATCAAATGCAGCACTGATCATATAAAATGCAGCAACAGCAATGACTCATGGAGTTAACATCGGGATGAATTAAAATACCAAATGGCAGTGGGTCTGTTAGACAAAAAAGTTATGCTGATGGGTTTTTTTGAGGGGGGTGGCAGGGGCCATGCCCACAGCATGAGGAAGTTCCCAGGCCAGGGAATGAACCCGTGCCACTGCAGTGACAATGCCAAATCCCTAACCACTAGGCCACCAGGGAACTCCCCTGAAGGTCTTATATTGTTCATGATTCATGTTAGACCTGGTCAAATCAGGAATAAACGATTAAGTGCTGGGTAAAACTTCCAAGCCCACAGAGCAAGCAGTTTTCAACCACAGACAGTTTTACTCCCAAGAGACACTTGGGAACGTCAGGAACACTTCTGATTGTCATGACTGGTGGACAGATGCTACTGGAATCTAAGTATGCGGCTAAACACCCTTTTAAATGTTCCTGGTGGCGAAGTGGGTTAAGGATACAGCGCTGTGTTACTGCTGTGGCTCAGGTCACTACTGTGGAACAAGTTCGATCTCTGGCCCAGGTACTTCCATGTGCTGAGGGTGTGGGCGAAACAAACAAACAAACAAAAAAAAAACCCAAAACAAACAAACACAGACAGGCCCTCACAAAACAGAATGACCCAGCTTCAAATGTCAATAGTGCTAAAGAGGAAAAACTCTGCTGCAGGAGAAAATAATAATAAAAAAACCCCAAATCAATCCAGAAGAAGGTAGTAAGGGAGGAAAGCACTGAAAGGGAAGGTTAAAATAGAAAATATGAAATAGGACATCACCAATAATAATAAATATAAGTGGCCTTGATGGGCAAAATAAAGACACTGCAGAGCTCCCTCAGTGCAAGAGTGGGCTAAGGATCCATTTTGTCACTGATGTGGCTCGGGTCTCTACTGTGGCACAAGTTAAACCCCTGGTCCAGGAATATCCACATGCCATGGGTAGAGCAAAAAATAAATAAATAAAATAAACAAATAAATAAATAAATAAACTATGTCAGACTGCATTTTAAAATGTGTTTAGACAATGGAATACTACTCAGCCATAAAAGAGAATGACATAATGCCATTTGCAGCAACATGGATGGAACTAGAGAATCTCATACTGAGTGAAATGAGCCAGAAAGACAAATACCATATGATATCACTTATAACTGGAATCTAATATCCAGCACAAATGAACATCTCCTCAGAAAAGAAAATCATGGACTTGGAGAAGAGACTTGTGGCTGCCTGATGGGAGGGGGAGGGAGTGGGAGGGATCAGGAGCTTGGGCTTATCAGACACAACTTAGAATAGATTTACAAGGAGATCCTGCTGAATAGCATTGAGAACTTTGTCTAGATACTCATGTTGCAACAGAACAAAGAGTGGGGAAAAAAAATGTAACTGTAATGTATACATGTAAGGATAACCTGACCCCCTTGCTGTACAGTGGGAAAAAAAAAAAAAAGTGTAAAAAAAAATGTTTTTAGGAGTTCCCATCATGGCTCAGTGGTTAAGGAATCCGACTAGGAACCATGAGGTTGCAGGTTCGATCCCTGGCCTTGCTCAGTGGGTTAAGGATCCGGCGTTGCCATGAGCTGTGTTGTAGGTCACAGACAAGGCTTGGATCCCATGTTGCTGTGGCATAGGCTGGTGGTCACAGCTCTGAATGGACCCCTAGCCTGGGAACCTCCATATGCTGTGGGTGCGGCCCTAGAAAAGACAAAAAAAGACTAAATAAACAAATAAATAAATAAAATAAAAATGTGTTTACAACAGACACAACAAAAGCAAAAGATCACAGAGGATAAAAGCCAATGTCTGGAACAGATTGTATATTTCTCTGCTAAGAATAAATTTCAAGTATAATAATGGGGCAATACAACAATGGCAAAGATGTCTACATTAAGAGCATGCCTCCAAACGCTCTGCTTCAAAGTCAGGAAACCCAGCTAAACTGGGAGGGTTTAGTGAACCTCTTTCATAAACAGAAATTCAGAAAATCGGAATAGAGATAAGCATGAGAGAATATAATCAGCCAGCCTGGTGACATAGTTGGATGAAGGGTCACTATCAACAATTAGAGCCAAAGGGGAGTTCCTATTGTGGCTCAGCAATAATGAACCTGACTAGTATCCATGAGGATTGGGGTTTGATCCCTGGCCCTGCTCAATGTGTTAAGGATCTGATATTGCCGTGAGCTGTGCTATAGGTCGCAGGCGTGGCTCAGATCTAGAGTTGCTGTGGCTGTGGTGTAGGCAGGCAACTACAGCTCCGATTTGACCACTAGCCTGGGAATTTCCATATGCCACAAGTATGGCCCGAAAAAAAAAAAAAAAAAAAAAAAGACAAGAAAAAAAATTAGAGTCAAAGCACAAATGGAGTATTTGCTAACAATGGCCAGATATACCAGGCCAAATAACAAGCTCAACAAAGGCCAGAGCACAGTCTCTTGACTATAAATGTGATTAAGTTAAAAGCCAATAACAGAAAAGCAAAGTAAAAAAAAAAAAAAAAAAAACACCAGGAGTTCCTGTCCTGGCTCAGCAGAAATGAATCTGACTAGCATCCATAAGGACACAGGTTCAATCCCTGGCCTTGCTCAGTGGGTTAAGGATTTGCTGCCGCCATGAGCTGTGGTGTAGATGGTAGATGCAGCTCAGATATGGTGATGCTGTGGCTGTGGTCTAGGCCAGCAGCTACAGCTCCAATTCAACCCCTGACTCGGGAACCTTCATATACTATGGGTGCAGCCCTAAAATTAAAAAAAGACCAAAAAAAAGTTTTTTAATTAAAAAAAAATTTAAAAAATTAAAAGAACAGTAACAGCCAAATACAAAAAGTAAAAAATAATAAATTGAGCAGTTCCCGCCGTGGCGCAGTGGTTAACGAATCCGACTAGGAACCATGAGGTTGCGGGTTTGGTCCCTGCCCTTGCTCAGTGGGTTGACGATCCGGCTTTGCCGTGAGCTGTGGTGTAGGTTGCAGACACGGCTCGGATCCCGCGTTGCTGTGGCTCTAGTGTAGGCCGGTGGCTACAGCTCCGATTCAACCCCTAGCCTGGGAATCTCCATATGCCTCGGGAGCGGCCCAAGAAATAGCAACAACAACAACAACAACAAAAAGACAAAAGACAAAAATAATAATAATAATAATAATAAATTGAAAATCCTTACTGACTTGGAAAAATAAAAACTGGTTTTTCAGTAATTCACAAATCAAAGAGCAATCCTAAAAATCAGAAAGTATGGAGAACTGAGTAACGAATGGAAATGGTACCTCTCAAAACACATGGCAAAAAAGGATGCAGCTAAAGTAGTTCCTAGGTAGGAAATGTTGCTCTTTAATGCCTTTATTTTTTGTTTTTTAATTTTAATCTTATTTTATTTTTGCTTTTTAGGGCCACACGCATGGCATATGGAGGTTCCCAGACTAGGGGTCTAATCGGAGCTGTAGCTGCTGGCCTACACCACAGTCAGTGACGCCAGATCCGAGCCGCGTCTGCCACCTATACCACAGCTCACGGCAACACGGGATCCTTAACCCACTGAACGAGGCTAGGGGTCAGACCCGAACCTCATGTTCCTAGTTGGATTCGTTTCTGCTGTGCCATGACGGGAACTCCTTTAATGCCTATATTTTAAAAAGAAGACTGAAAGTCAATGGGCTCACTCTTCAACTTAAGACTTAAGGGAAAGAGGAGTTCCCATTGTGGCACAGCGGAAACAATCTGACTAGTAGCCATGAGGTTGTGGGTGTGATCCCTGGCCTTGCTCAGTAGGCTAAGGATCTGGCATTGCTGTGAGCAGTGGTGTAGGTCACTAACATAGTTCGGATACTGCGTTGCTCTGGACATGGTGTAAGCAGGTGGCTACAGCTCCAATTTGACCCCTAGCCTGGGAATCTCCATATGCCACAGGAGCGACCCTAAAAAGCAAAAACAAAACAAACAAAAAAACCCAGAGTCTGTTATTGGAGGGAACTCCCACTGTGGCATAACAGGATCAGTATCAATTGGGGAGCCACTGGGACATGGGTTCGATCCCTGGCCCAGCACAGTGGATTAAGATCCCACATTGCTGCAGCTGTGGCTTAGGTCATGACTGTGGTTCCTTTCTGATGCTTGGCCCAGGAACTCCATATGCTGCAGGACGGCCAAAGACGATTAAAAAAAAAAGTCTATTATTTGAAAAGACTAGGAATTTCTGAAGTGGCTCACTGGAAACAATCTGACAAGAATCCATGAGGACACAGGTATGAGCTCTGGCCTCACTCAGTAGGTTGAGGATCCAACATTGCTCTGAGCTGCGGTGTAGGTCTCAGACCCAGCTTGGATCTGGCATTACTGTGGCTGTGGCATAGGCTGGTAGCTACAGTTCTGACCCCTAGCCTGGGAAACTCTATATGCCAAAGGTGTGGCCCTTAAAAGAAAAAAAAAAAAAAAAAAGGAAATGAAAAGACTAATGAAATTACTTTTTGGCAAGCGTTTAACCATAAAAAAATGAACAAGGAGTTCTCGGTGTGGCTCAACAGGTTAAGGACCTGATATCGTTTCTGTGAGGATGTGAATTTAACTCCTGGCCTCCATCAGTGGGTTAAGGATCTGGTGTGGCTGTGGTGTAGGCCCCAGCTGCAGCTCTGATTCAACCCCTGGCCCAGGAACTTCCATGTGTTGCAAGTATGGCTGTAAAAATAAAAAATAAAAAAAGATAAAGATTGTACACATAGGTGATATTCGTTTTAAAATGGGGATGTAATTGAGATACAGAAGAAAGTCACCAAAATGGTAATGTTGGATTTATTCTAGGAAAGCAGGGACTGTGAAACATTAGAACATATACTGACACAATTCCCCACATTTTCGGATTATAGAAGACAGGCGCCTACATCCTGTCTTTTTTTTTTTTTTTGTCCTTTTTTTGCTATTTCTTGGGCCGCTCCCGCGGCATATGGAGGTTCCCAGGCTAGGGGTCTAATTGGAGCTGCAGCCACTGGCCTATGCCAGAGCCACAGCTACGCGGGATCCAAGCCGCATCTGCAACCTACACCACAGCTCACGACAACGCCGGATCGTTAACCCACTGAGCAAGGGCAGGGACCGAACCCGCAACCTCATGGTTCCTAGTCGGATTCGCCACGGCGGGAACTCCCATCCTGTCTTAATAAATTCAGAAAGTAATGTGAAGAAATTTCATCCAGCCTCAACATCAAAACGCTCTAAGATGAAAATAGTAGACCCCTATACCCTATGTCAATAAATTGATAAAGTATCTTAACAAAAGCTCCACTTCATGATGAACATTCTTAACAACTAGGAACATGGTGAATTACGGTAAATATCACACCCAAGGAAACCTCAGAACTGTTCACTCTGAAGCCAAGATCAAGACCTCAGATGCCTGCCGTGTCCACCGCATTCAACAGAGACGCAGAGGGCCAGCTGGTCCAGAGAACCACACCACCAGCTGTCAGTCCTGGACGCTCCTACGTTTCAGGCCTCCTGAAGGTACCCTGCTACAGGGCTACATGCTGCCTATACTGAGCCTTCTGCATAGACTGGGCCTATAGCTGTCCTGTGAAAATGAGATAGAGAGCCCCGTCCTGCAGGTCTGTAGGGGAAGGATATATGTGTGCATTTAAAGGAAGTGAGGTAAGTCAGACATATACAGGATGATACCACTTAGTACAATTTTTTAGACACACAAAATATTCTGGAAGTAAAAATACTAACATGCCCTGACCAAAGCCGTGACCATGACTGTCTTGGGGGTGTGGACGGGAAAAGGCCTTTAGGAGTGAAGGGAATATCCATTTCATCTATAATAGATATTTATTTGAATGAAATAAGACTTACAAACCATTAAGAAAGTGAAAAGACAATCTACCAAATGGGAGAGAATAACTACAAAGCATGTATCTGATAAAGAACTTGTAGAAGATATAGGTAACTCATAACCCAATAATAACAGGACAACCCAAATTATAACAAAAGGCAAAGGATCTGAATAGACATTTCTCCAAAGAAGACATACGGCTGACCAATAAGCACAGGAAAAGATGACCGGCATCATTAACCATGAGGGAAATGCTCATCAAAACCACAGCGAGACACCATCTCACACCCACCAGTGTGGCCAGTATCAAAAAAGACAGTAACATGTCTTGCGAGGATGAGAAGAAACTGGAACCCTCATACACTTTGGGGGGAAATGTAAAATGATGCAGAAGCTTTGGGAAAACAGTCTGACAGTTTCTCGAAAAGTTAAACATGGAGTTATATGACCCAACAATTCAACTCATAGATATTTACTAAAGAAAAGGGTAAACAAATGTCTACGCATAAATTTCTATATGAATTATGAGGTCAGAGCATACTATTCATGATAAACAAAAATAGAAACAACCCAAATAAATGTCCATTAAACCAAAGAATGGATAAACAAAATGTAGACATACACACTATAGAATATGATTCACCCTTAAGAAGGAATAAAGTACTATAAATGCTTCAACAACAAAGATGAATCAAGACTTCATATTGTATAATCCCATTTACATGAAACATCCAGAAGAGGCAATTCCATACAGACTGAAAGCCAACCAATGGTTGCCACGAGCTGGGAGAAGGGGTTATGGGGAGTGACTGCTAAAGGGTATGGGTTTTTTTTCCTTGGACTCATGAAAATGTTTTGGAATTACATAGTGGTGATGGTTGCACAACTTTGTAAATATTCTAAACCAGTGAACTGTGCACTTTGGATGAATGAATCATATAGTATGTGAATTACATCTCAAAAAAGCTGTGAATTTGCAGCAACATGGAGGGACCTAGAAACTATCATGCTAAGTGCAGTCAGTCAGACAGTGAGACACCATCACCATATGCTATCACTGACATGTGGAATCTAAAAAAAGGACACAATGAGCTTCTTTGCAGAACAGATACTGACTCAGACTTTGAAAAACATATGGTTTCCAAATGGGTAGAGGATGCTGTGGGGGTTTGGGTTGGAAATGCTATAAAATTGGGTTGTGATGATTGTTGTCCAACTAAATGCAATAAAATTCACTGAGTAATTAAAAAAAAAAAAAAGCTGTGATAAGTAAATTCGCACCTGTAAGGGGGGAAGTTTCGCCTAGCCTGACCTGCGGTGCTTGACCTTGGCAGTTCTTCCCGTGGGGTATGTGGATTTCCATGGAGGTGTCAGGTTGTCACAAAGACGGAAGCAGAAGGACCTGCTAGCATCTGCTGGGCCTTAGCTGGGGATGCACATTGTTCCCACGCTTGGGACTGCTGCACATGATGCTTGACCATTCTGTGGACCACAGACCCTACAGCTATCAACCTCGGGTACTTTCGAACAGAAAACACTATGTGTATTTTAAGAGCATTACAGGAAAGGTGCCTTCCTTTAGGAGAAGGAAGCTGAAAGGAAATCCAGATACAGCCCCGAATTCATGAATGCACTCCCTATTCCGCATCTCTCCCCTTAAGGAAAACTGGCCATTACAGCTCTACATCCAATAAATGACAGCATGAGTGCCATAGTAAGGTTACTGCAAAAGAACACACACCAGCATAGAGGAGGATATTAAGACAGACTTTGAGGGAACAGTATAAAATTAGAGTATTTAATGCAAGAATCCCATTCAATTTCATTAAGATTGTTTTTATTTTTTTGTCTTTTTTTTAGGGTTGTACCCAAGGTGTATGGAGGTTCCCAGGCCAGGGGTCAAACTGGAGCTGTAGATGCCGGGCTACGCCACAGCCACAGCAACGCGGGATCCAAGCCACATCTGTCCCCTACACCACAGCTCACAGCAATGCCACATCCTTAACACAGAGTGGAGCTGGGGATTGAACCCACATCCTCATGGATACTAGTCAGGTTCATTACCACTGATCCACAACGGGAACTCCAATTTCTAAAATTTTTAATTAAAAAAAAATTTCTTTTGCTATTTTTTTGGCCGAGCCCCCGGCCTGCAGAAGTTTCCCCACCAGGTAGCAAACCTGCAAAACAGCTGTAACCAGAGCAACAGCAGTGACAACGCAGGATCTGCTAAGCCACGAAGGAATGTCGATTAAGGTTTTTTAAAAAGTCTCATTATTACTGCCTTCATAAACATCAGTGTATTGCTTTTTACAGCAACACAATGACACAAAAACTATGTTATAAAAATTTCATCTTGGAATTCTTGCTTTGGCTGAGCAGGTTAAGGACCTGATACAGTGTCTATGAGGATGTGGGTGCGATCCCTGCCCTCACTCAGTGGGTTAAGGATCCAGCACTGGGCAAGCTGTGGTTTGGACTCAGATGTGGCTTGGATCTGGCACTGCTGTGGCTGTGGTGCAGGCCAGCAGCTGCAGCTCCAATTAGAGCCTGGCCTGGGAACGAACCCCTAGCAGGTGCAGCCTTAAAAAGGAAAAAAAAAAAAAATTTCATTTTGATGCTGTTCACAAACTTTGGGGGTTCTCTGTTTTTCCCCCACTCCTCCTCTGACCCTGTGCTCAGCCAGCCACAAGAGCACTTCTCTAAAACGCCAGTACTACTAATTTTCCTCATCATCATTCTCTTCTCCACGGCCACCAAAGCCTTTCCACCCTTTCCACGGTCTCCGACCGAGGCTTTCCACCCAGTGAATATCGCCCTAACATGTACTGAGACTGCTGGTCTGTCTGGAGAACTGCTTTCTGTGCTAATTCTTCCTGATGCTGTTCCAGTCATAGCAGAGGGGGTGACTGACCCTTCACCTGTCACACAAGATCATCCAGACAGCACCGGTTGCTCTAACTGCGTAAGTGCTTCAAATCCCCTTCCACCAAGGTAGTGTCTTGCTTCCCTTCCTATTTAACACACCTGGTCTGAATCCATGTCTGCAACACTTACTGTTCCAGCAGCATCCGGCCACACCTCATCTCATTCAATTTCATTGAAGACAATTATTCTGTCCTATTTCTTTTAATTCAAAATACAGTCTCTAGCACCAGACTGTTTCTTTTGTCTTTGAGGTAGCTGTGCCCAGCATTTAAACATAGAAATAAAATTTTTAAGACAAAGGTCTTTCCTTTTATTGATTGCAGCTACTGATCATAAAGAGTGAACATTACACAAAAATTAACTCAAACTGTATCACAAGCCTAAATGTAAGAGCTAAAATTATAAAACTTTTAAAAGAAAAACAGACATAAATCTTCAGAAACATGAATATGACACCCAAACCGCAAGTTGCGAAGTAGATAAATTGGGACTAATCAAAATTAAAACCTTTTGTGCTTCAAAGAATGTAACTAAGAAAGAAGAGCACACACTTCACTGACCTGATTTCTCTCTGTATGAGCACTGTTATTTCTACACAAATAAGTGAAGGTTAATTAGCAGTATAACTAAAGAGTAATGCCATCAGTCTCCCTCAGATGAATTAAAAAAAAAAAAAAAAGAAAGCAAGCAAGGAGTTCCCACTGTGGTCCAGCAGGTTAAGAACCCAACATAGGGTCTGTGAGGATATAGGTTCAAACACTGGCCTTGCTCTGTGGGTTAAGGATCCAACGGTTGGATCCAACGGTTGTCTCTGTGGAGGACTGGACTGATCCCCAGCCTGCAACTTCAGGCTGAGAGGAATGGAGGAAATGAGAAGTGGCTGCTAATGGGCACAGGTTTTTCATTTGGGGGATAATGAAAACATCTTAAAACTGATATTGGTAATACATGCACAACCTCCTGATTATAACGAATCATATAATGAATCACTCATGAGGGTGAATTATATGGTATGTGAATTATATCTCATTACAGCTGTTTAAAAAACTAAGCAGGTGCTGAACCTGCTGTGGTGGGAAATACTGGTCTAGACCCCACTTAGCATGTTTCCGATGCTACATGCTAGAAGTTAATTCTACAGGAACGTGACAAACCTGTGGAGAATTCAGAGGCACTACCTCTGAAGGGCTTTATCCCCGCTCTCAATGACCCTGCAGAGGGATCCACTTAGGCCGGATGACTGGGTATTTAATATCACTGGTTGCCGGACCTCAGCTTTCTGACTCTGTGTGTTTCCTGCCATCTCTGTGAACCACACACAATAATGTTTACTTTACCTGTTCAAGTGATATATTCTTTTAACAAAAATAGTTTGCCGCCAACTTCGGTCCTGTCCTAAAAAGCTGCCCATCTGGAGTTCCCGTCATGGCTCAGTGGTTGACAAGTCCAACTAGGAACCGTGAGGTTGCGGGTTCGATCCCTGGCCTTGCTCAGTGGGTTAAAGATCCGGCGTTGCCGTGAGCTGTGATGTAGGTCACAGACAAGGCTTGGATCCCGTTGCTGTGGCTCTGGCGTAGGCTGGCGGCTACAGCTCCAATTCGACCCCTAGCCTGGGAACCTCCATATGCCGCGGGAACAGCCCAAGAAATGGCAAAAATACAAAAAAAAAAGAAAGAAAGAAAGAAAAAAAAAACCTGCCCATCTGATTACCAATTGTGATAAACAGTCTGACTTTTTTTTTTTTTTTTTTTGCTTTTTAGGGCCACACCTGCAGCATATGGAAGTTCCCAGGCTAGGGGTCAAATCCGAGCTATAGTTGCTGGCCTACACCACAGCCACAGCCACGCCAGATCCGAGTCGCATCTGTGACCTACACTGGATCTCACGGCAACACTGGATCCTTGACCCCCTGAGCGATGCCAGGGATTAAACCTTCATCCTCATTGATCCTAGTCAGGTTCATTACTGCTGAGTCACAAGGGGAACTCCCCCAACTTTATTTTTGATGACCAACTGCTGACAGTTTTTAAAGCTCCCCTACCCCAACCACCTACTGCCCCTTCTTCTTCTGCCCCATCTAGCCAAACTAACAAGAAAGCCTGAGTGCTTTCTCCTTGATGTTGGCAAAAATTCAAGCCATGCAAGTTCCAACCAATGCAAGGCCACCCCCAGCCCGGATCCATTCTCTAATCACTTTCCTGCTCTCTCATGCTGTTTTTGGATCACATTGGGAAGCCTCTCCTGCTCTCCCAACACAGTCTCATTATGTGAGTAATAAACCTTTTAACCTCTTGGGGTAAAATATACAAAAAGAGTGTGTACACGTGTGTTTGAGGCAGGGAAAAAAGAAAGATTAAGCTAATGTAGCAAAGTGTTGATAATTTGATGATCTGGATGGTTTTACAAGTGTTCAATGAACTATTCCTGCAACATTTCTGCAGGTAAAAAATTTTCAAAATAAAAAGTTGGGGAGTTCCTGTTGTGGCTCAACAGAAACAAATGTATTATCCATGAGGATAAAGGTTTGATCCCTGGCCTTGCTCAGTGAGTTAACGATCCAGGGTTGCAGTGAGCTGTGGTATGGGTCCCAGATGTGGCTAGGATCTGGCATTGCTATGGCTGTGGTGTAGGCCAGTAGCTACAGCTCCAATTTGACCCCTAGCCTGGGAACCTCCATATGTCTCAGGTGAGGCCCTAAGAAATATTTATGTATATAAATAAAATTTAAAAATTAAAAAAATAAAAAGTTGGGTTGGAAGGGGGCGAAACAAGTAATAAAGTTACTTCTTGTGACTGAAAAAAAAAAGGCTTGATGTTTTCAACATTTTTTACAAGCCCAAGTCCCTAACAATCAAAAAAAAAATTTAATTGGCAAAGGATAAGGGATCTTTCTGGGGTAATGGTAATTTTGATAAAGCTTTCGATTGCATTTATCACAACTCATCCTGTGATACAATGAAGATTTGTGCATAAGTCAGTTTTCCCTCCAAAACTTAAAAAGCAATATTGAACTCTACTGATGTTACGCACAGTCAGATGTTTGACGGGAAGTGGAGTGAAATCTACCACTTTGGGTTTTTTGTCTGTTTTTTGAGGGGACCGCAGCATGTGGAAGTCCCAAGGCCAGGGATCAAACCGTTGACACAGGAGCGACCCAAGCCGCTGCAGTGGCAATGCCGAACCCTTAATCTGTTGTGTCACAAGAGACCGAAATCCGCCACTCTGAATGTGTCCTTTAAAAGACTGGTGGGAGTTCCCGTCATGGCTCAGTGGTTAACGAATCCGACTAGGAACCATGAGGTTGCGGGTTCGATCCCTGCCCTTGCTCAGTGGGTTAACGATCCGGCGTTGCCGTGAGCTGTGGTGTAGGTTGCAGACGCGGCTCGGATCCCGCGTTGTTGTGGCTCTGGCGTAGGCCAGTGGCTACAGCTCCGATTGGACCCCTAGCCTGGGAACCTCCATATGCCGCGGGAGCGGCCCAAAGAAATAGCAAAAAGACCAAAAAAAAAAAAAAAAAAAAGACTGGTGGACGGCTAAAAGGGTAGATAAATGGAACAAAGACAGGGGACTCGCAAGCATAGCAGATGTGAATGCGTTCATATAGGACGCACAAGTTTTTCAACTTTTCCATATAATAAACTATCGGAGGAAGAGGAGCTAAGAAAACGAACCGCTAAACAAGGGAGAAGAAAGCCAAGTGGCTCCTAACAGGTGGGAAAACGAAGCAAGACCTAACTTTGCAGCTATAAGTGGGCAAAAAGCGGGTGATCTGACACCTGCCAGACTCAGTGGGAAACGACACAGTCTGCGGGCCCAACGCGTCCACCTCGGCCCTCCCACCACCCCGCAGCAGAAGGGCGGCTGACGGGTCAGGACACCCCGTAGGCTGGGGCAAAAGGGTCCCTATGGCAGGACCGGCTCCACTGGAGCGCGGAACCGCGGGGGGAATCCCTGGGCGTCCTCAGCCCAAGAGGGCGCGTCCACACCCGCCGGGGGCGTCCTCACCCGCAGAAGGGCGACGTCCACACCCGCAAAAGGGGGACTCCCCTACCAGCTGGGGGGGCGTCCACATCCGCAGAAAGGGGGCGTCCTCACCCTTCGCCAGGAGTCTACACCCGCTGGGGGGCGTCCTCACAAGCCAGGGCCGCCGCCCCCCAGTGCGCCCTGCCGCCCAGAGAGCGGGGCGCTCCCACTGCCCGCGGCGGGCAGACGCGCCGCTCCAGCCGCACCAGGACCCGGCGGACACCGCCCCCCGCCACACACCCTCAGCCTGCGAGCGGAAACTGGAACCGAAATGCCCAGGGGCGAAGCCGACTCACCTCGGCCGGGCGGGCGGCACCGGCGCCGGCGGCGGCGGCCATGTTCGGCGCAAGTGCGCGTGCGCGCGCCAGGCCCCGGATGAGCGAGTCCCAGGAGGCGCCGCGGCCTCCGCCCGCCCGGGTGGGACGCAGACGGGAGCTCCCGCCTCGCCTCCCGCTGGAGCTGCCTCGGGGTCTGCGGCTGCGCGGGGTCGCCCCAGGCTGCCGGACGCCTTTCGGCAGCTCTGCGCCCACCCTGCCCCTGATGCGGGACTTCGGAGACGTGCTGTTTACCTACTCAGCCGCTTGCTGATGTCCGTGTTCCTTCGCTGGCGTCTGTTTACTCCTTTGGCTTTAATCAGAGGACGTTTTCGCCTGGCCTTGTTTTCATGTACAGTATAATTTACCGAAATTATTCTATACCATCATTCTTTTCGAGGAAAATATGTTAAAATTCAGTTAAGGGCACCTCAGTATTCATTGATAGAATAGTTATTTACTTAGAAATCCAAACAGAAGGTAGGCATTTTTTGAATTAATGGAACAGTTACGTAAAGATTCTAGATTAGGAATGGAACTCAATTTATGCGATGTGGAGAAGTCAGTGGATAAATTAGTAATACGCAGTTAGAAAATGTGCTTTGAAATGTGCTCAGTCTTAATGTGTGTGTATAAAATAAATCAGTCCCTGAAATAAATAATAATTCATATAGATACAAAAAATAATAAATACCCACACTCCAACCACGCAGCATGACCGCGGGGACGGGAAACCCCCAGAGGAGCCCAGGCAGGGTATGTGTGAGGCCTCAGCTACTGGGAACGTGCCTTCCCCACTTGGCCTAAGTCAAGGTCAAAGAGACAATTCTCAAAGGATCTCCCACGTACAAATATTATTTATGCTTCATATTGGTGATTGTCTTTTTTTAAAAGTTCAAGTACAGAAGTTCCCGTTGTGGAGCAGTGGAAACGAATCCAACTAGTATCCGTGAGGATACAGGTTTGATCCCGGGCATTGCTCAGTAGGTTAAGGATCCCACCTTGCTTTGAGCTCTGGTGTTTGCCTGAGCAAAAATAAATAAATAAATACAACTGAAGTATAGATGATTTGCAGTATCGTGTTAGGTTTTTTTGTTTTTCGTTTTGGATTTTTAGGGCCGCTCCTGAGTCATATGGAAGTTTCCAGGCTAGGGGTTGAATTGGAGCTGCTGCCAGTCTACACCATAGCCACAGCAGCATGTGATACCAGCCGCATCTGCAAGCTACACCACAGCACACAGCATCACTGGATCCTTAACCCACTGAGCAAGGCTGGGGATCAAACTCACATCCTTATAGATACTAGTTGAGCCACAATGGGAACTCCCAATATTGTGTTAGTTTTAAGCATACAGTGAAATGAGTTAGTTGTATATATTTTTCAGATTATTTTCCATTATAGGTTATTACTGTATTTTGAATATAGCTCCCTGTACTATACAGTAAATCTTTGTTGCATATCTATTTTACGTATCATAGTTTGTATCTGTCAATTCCATACTCCTAAATTATCCCTACCCTCCCCCCTTCTCCCTTGGCAACCATAAAATTGTTTACTCTGTGAATGTCTCCATTTTGTATATAGATTCATTTGATAATTTTTTAGATTCCACATATAAGTGATATGTTAATATTTGACTTTGTCTTACATAGTGTAATATTCCCTAGGTCCATCCATGATGCTGCAAATAGCAATATTTCATTTACAGCTGAGTAATATACTATTGACACACACACACACACAACATCTCAGTGTGTGTGTGTGGGGGGTGGGTGTGTGTACACCACATCTAAACCAGCCACCTCTTAATAAGCCTTTGGGTTGTTTCCATGTTTTGGCTGTTGTATTTGGTGCTGCTATGAATATTGGGGTGCATGCATCTTTTCATTAATTATTTATTTATTTGCTTTTTTCAGGGCTGCACCTCCAGCATATGGAAATCTCCAGGCTACAGCTGGAACCAGAGCTGCAGCTGCTGGCCTCCACCACAGCCACAGCAACACAGGTTCCAAGATGCATCTGTGACCTACACCACAGCTCACAGCAACACAGGATCCTTAACCCACTGACTAGGGCCAGGCATTGAACCTGCATCCTCATAGATGCTAGTTGGGTTCATTACTGCTGAGCCACAATGGGAACTCTGCATGTATTTTTTCAAATTGGTGTTTTTGCTTTTTTCCGGATATGTGCCCAGGTGTAGGATCGCTGGATTATAGGGTAGTTCTATTTTTAGTGTTTACTTATTTATTTACTTTTTGGTTTTTTTGGCCGCCCCACAGCATATGGAGTTCCTGGGCCTGGGATCAGCTCCAAGCCATAGCTGTGACCTAAGCTGCAACAGTGCCAAATCCTTTAACCCACTATGCCTATCCGGGATAGAACCTGCATCCTGGCACCACAGAGATGCTGAGGATCGCATTGCACCACAGCAGGAACTCCTATTCTTAGTTTTTTAGGAACCTCCAACTGTTTTCCATTGTGGCAGCACCAATTTACATTCCCACCAGCAGCAGAGGAGGGTGCCTTTTCTCCCACACCTTCTCCTGCATTTCTGGGCGTTCCCAGGCTAGGGGTCAAATTAGAGCTATGGCCTCCAGCCTACACCACAGCCACAGCAATTCAGTTTCCGAGCCACGTCTGCAACCTACACCACAGCTCACGGCAACGCCGGATCGTTAACCCACGGAGCAAGGCCAGGAATCGAACCCACAACCTCATGGGTCCTGGTCGGGTTCATTAACCAATGAGCCATGATGAGAACTTCTTTTTTTTTTGTCTTTTGTCTTTTTTTTTTTTTTTTTTTAGCGCCACACCTGCAGCATATGGAGGTTTCCAGGCTAGGGGTCTAATCAGAGCTGTAGCTGCAGGCCCACGCCACAGCCACAGCCACCCAGATCTGAGCCGTGTCTGTGACCTACGTCACAGCTCAAGCTCACGGCAATGCTGTATCCTTAACCCACTGAGTGAGGCCAGGGGTCAAACCTGCACCCTCATGGTTCCCAGGTGGATTCATTTCCACTGCACCACAACATGAACACTGGTACATTGTTTTTGTAAAGATTTGACAGGCAACAAAACACATAACAAGATAATTACATAATGCAACTAAGGTACCTGCTGTAGCCTCGAGGGGGTGTTCTCCTGGGAGCATCCCTAAACAGACTGCACGAGCCCAATGCACTGGGTGGGAGAGCTGAAGTTAACAGGGAAGCAAGGCCCGTCTTACTTCAGGGTGTGCTGGCAGCTTGGTAGGAGGCGGGCCTAGATTTGGAGCTAGGAGAGAGGCGGGAGGTCGAGGCTGCTGCTCACGCACTGCTTGAGTAAGTGCTGTCAGTGGCTGCTGCTGCCCCATGCAGCCTCCCGCCTGGGACCACGTTGCCTCTGTGCCCTACAGCCCAGGCTTCTCCCTGGCCTTCGCCACCTCAGATCTGGTGCAGCAGTGTGACATGGAGTGAGCAGGGCTGGAGTGCTGGCTTGTTTCGGCAGGCATGCTCTCGGAGACAGCCTGGAGTGGTCCTCCTCCTCCCTCTCCATCCTGCCTTGGGGGGAACCAGAATGCACCCCCTCTGCACGAGTGGCGTCCAGGCTTCCCATAGAGCCCGTTAGTACCGAGGTCGGCCAACCAGCCAAGGGTGCTCGCCTCCCCTGGATGGGACCCCAGGACTGGGGGACCCAATCGGAGGCTCTCGTCACTCAGGCCCCAGGTTGGAATCCACCTGTGTCATCATCTCCCTTTTCCTCTGGCTCTTCTCGAAGGTGCATGTGTCCCAGCTGAGTTCCTTTTCTTCCCTTCCTACCAGACGACCCGTGGCTGTCGTACAGCCTTGCTCGTACACAAGCCCTTCTGCCAGGTTCCCCTTAGTTTTCAGTGAGAACTGCTCCCCATGTAGATGAATTTTTGACGTGTTTGCCGGGGGAGGTGAGCTCCACGTTCTTCCTTCACCGTCTTGATCGATGTCCAATAATCTCCCTTTTTATTGAGTTAAAGCCAATGGATTTAGAACCTTCACTACATCTTCAAAATCTCATCTCTGCTGTACAACCTCATCTGATCATGCTGTGATGCCAGGAAATCATGGGCACCATCTTTGAGTTCCACCTGCCACAGTATCCAGCCTAGAATTTGAAATGCGACCGTGTAATCTGCATGCCATTCATCACCAGCAAGTCTGTGCATTTCCTTTACGTTTCTCTCTTTGGGGACTGGTCCATCTGTATGGTTTATCCATGTCTGTGGTGGAGTCTATCTCACGACTGTGTATGCACTTTTATGCAGCAGCTGCCCTGCTTCCTTGTGGCTTCTCCGGGTGTAGCTCAGGGTCAGCCAACTCTAAGACGGAGGTTCAAGTACAAAAGATTTTTGGGAATAACACTAGTAACAGAAAGAAAAGCGAAAAGGGAGGAAAGCAGGATCAGGCAGGAGGCGTTGTGAGACCAGCCTGCTGCCAGCCGTAAGCTCCGGCTCCAGGAGTCTCATGTTGGGTGCAAACATCCAGGGCTGTGGACCATGGCCTTGCTTACCTGGTGGCCCAAGGAATGTGACCTGGGCTCCTAAGGAGCCCGCAGCTGACAGCAGGTCTCTCTCTGCAGAGGAAGCAAGGCTGAACCCTGGCCTGGGAAAGTCCACATGCTCTGGGGGCAGGGGCTGGGGTGGGGAGGCTGCAGTTCTTCACTCGGGTTACCAAGCCTTGCCCTCAGCTCCCCCAGGTTCCAAGCCCCTGGAGTGCGGGCCTGATCCTCTGTCAGTTCAGTCCTAGACTTCTCCATCAGGAACAGAAGGCACAGTGCCCCGGGCCACGATACTTTTTAAAGGTCTGCCAAATTGGCATCGCTTTTTTTTTTTTTTTTGCTTTGTAGGGCTGCACCCGCAGCATATGGAAGTTCCCAGGCTAGGGGTCCAATCAGAGCTGCAGCTGCCGGCCACAGCCACGCGGGATCTGAACCGCGTCTGGGAGCTACACCACGCACAGCTCATAGCAACACTGGATCCTTAACCCACCGAGCGAGGCCAGGGATTGAACGTGCATCCTCAGGGATGCCAGTTGGGTTCGTTTCTGCTGCGTCACGACGGGAACTCTGGTATCCCTTCTTTGGTGCCTCATTTTTTCAGATTTTTTATTGCTGCTGCTGCCCAGGTGTGTAATACCAGCCAAGTGTCCTCTCTGTGCTCCAGACCAGCGCCGCCTCCGATGGGCTTCCTGGGCTTAAACGAGCATGTACATGCCCCAAATCAAATGCCAGTGCTTCCCCCAGCCCGAGCTCCTCCAGCATCGCCTGTCTTGGTTGCCAGCGTTTCCGTTCTTTCCCTGGTGCAGGCAAAATCTCCACTGGTGTCCGGACTCTTCTAATTCATGTCCTACATGTGACTGGAAATCAGGTCCTGCCAGTGCCACACTCACATCTACTTGGAATGCAGCCTGCTCTCTCTGTCTGCCTGGCTGTCAGCACCTCTTAGAGTGACCGTGGCACCAGCCTCCCTGCTTCCACCCCAGCCACCAAGTCAGTGTCCCCGTAACAGCCTGCGAGCTGCCATGGCTTCTCCCTCCTTTGCTCAGAACTTCTGAAGGCTCTCGGCTCCCTCAGGGAGTTCACACTACAGCCTGGGAGGCAGCCTGGGCAGCCACGCTTTTCCTTCCCGCTCTCTGCTTCGCTCCGCTACAGCCACACTGGTCTTCTCCCTGGTACTCAAGAGACAGGATACGCTCCCCCTCGAGGACTCTGCATTTGCTGCGCTCCCTTGTCTGGAATACATTTCCACCAGACATCTGCCCAGCTCCTTTCCTCTCCTATTTAAGTCTTTATTCATACCTGGCACATGCTAGGTGTTCAATGACTACTCACTGGCTGAAAACCAGTCGGTTGGCTTTTTGGCCCCAACTGTTCGTTGCCCCCGCTGAAAGAGGATTACATGTCCCCATGTGTTGTAGTGACTTGCACAGCCTTCCTGCGCGAGTGGGAAGGAGGCCTATTATGTCACCTGTCTATCCACCTACGTGTGTGATATACACCAATATCTGTATTTGTATATATTTGTATTTTTCCCCAGGTCTGAAAACTGGATTCAGAAACAGAGTTAACCAGAAAGCAGGGCATTTCTCTTAGAACCATATGCGATCCTCAAAACAGAAAGATTCACACAGGGTGAGCTACACCCTTCCACATATGGCCGAGACCAGGAATGCAAGGCCCTGGAGGAAACAGTGATTCAGGACACAGGCTTCAAGAATAATAAATTGGGGGAGTTCCCGCTGTGGCTCCATGAGACTGCAGATTTGATCCCTGGAATCACTCAGTGCGTTAAGGATCTGGTGTTGCTTGGATGTGGTGTTAGGCTGGCAGCTGCGGCTCCAATTAGACCCCTAGCCTGGAACATCCATGTGCCACAAGTGTGGCCCTAAAAAGCAAAAAAATAAATATAAAAAATAAAAATTAAAAAAAGAAGAAATTTAGGAAAAAGTTAATTAGAACTCAGTTCTTCTTCCACCATACGATGACATCAGAGAAGTCATACTCAGGAGAGATCATATAAATATAATGAGTGTACAGAAGTCTGAACAGAGCTGAGCCCTTAGAGCCATGAGGAACTTCACTCAGGAGAAAACCTTACAAATGCGTTGCGTGTGGGAGAGTCTTTACTGAGAAAATCGCCTTTCAGTACATTTTGAACTTGGAACTTATACAGGAGAAAAATCCTATAAAGGTACAAATGATCCCTTTTTCATATGAGAGAACTTATATGTATGAGAACCCTCACTTTTGCAGGGAATTCAGGAAATTACGTCCAAGGAGTGACTGTTTTATGCTACATCCAAGAATCTGTGATGGAGAGAAACCCCACAATGTGATCATGTGGGGGAAGCTTTCACGCTTTTCTCTTTTCTTGACATCACAGCACATACTGGAGAGGAGGCTATGGATATATTCCTCGCGGGAAAGGGTTTAGGCATAGTTCGGCACGTATGATGCCACATCAGAGAACTCATACTGGGAAAACCCTATACATGTAATCAGTATGGAAGAGCCTTCAGGAAGCATCCTCACTTTATCAAGTGCAAGAGAACTCATACTAGAGGCCATTGTAAGCCAATGTCATCCAGCTTTCAACTACGGCTTTCATCGTATTTAACACCAGGAAGTTCACGTAGATTAAAGAGATTCATTGACTACAATTCATATGAAAAAGCTGTTGGTTGGAATTACATTTTCCTTAAAGTCAGAAATAAACCACAAAGGAGGCAAAATCCACAAATTATCTTCGATCCATAAACATGTACCCAAATGTAATAAGACTCTGTACTTGCGGTTCCCTGCAGTCACAGATAAGGACGTGTGAGCAGCGACGCTCTTCCTATGCCCTTGATTTGCCATAGAAACATCATTTAATGAGACTCGGGGTCTGTACCTGATGAACAATGTCTCATAGAAATGACTACCATATGGGAGTTCCTGTCGTGGCGCAGTGGTTAACGAATCCGACTAGGAACCATGAGGTTGCGGGTTCCATCCCTGCCCTTGCTCAGGGGGTTAACGATCCGGCGCTGCTGTGAGCTGTGGTGTAGGTTGCAGACGCAGCTCGGATCCCGCGTTGCTGTGGCTCTGGCGTAGGCTGGGGGCTGCAGCTCCTATTCGACCCCTAGCTTGGGAACCTCCATATGCCGTGGGAGCGGCCCAAAGAAATAGCAAAAAAGACAAAAAAAAAAAGAAAGAAAGAAATGACTACCATAGAGAATAAAAGTGTTATCAATGACAACAGCATATTTTTTACATCACATATGAACCAGAGAACCACCAAATGTGGAGTGTCATGCAGAGACAATTTATCTTTAAATATCATGGGGATTCATATATGTACAATTTTATAGCAGTTACAGAGGAGGGCTGAAAAACATGCCATCCATTTCTTTCTTGCACAGTCCTGTCAAGCGAATCAGAGAGCTTTAAACTAACTCCCCAATGTTTCCAAAATGGTGTTCTACTACTAACTTTAAGACAGGTATCATAAAGCATCATTTGCATCTTCATGTTTCTAGGGGCATAGCCAATGTCCTAGCAGGATTCAAAAGACATACCACACGCAAAACTACTAGACCTCATCAATTAATTCTGTAAAGTTGCAGGCTACGAAACTAATATGGAGAAATGTGTTGAGTTTCTATACACTAACAATGAACTATCAGAAAGAGAAATTAAGAAAATACTCCCAGTTACAATTGCATCAGAAAGAATAAAATACCTAGGAATAAATCTAAATAAGGAGGTAAAAGACCTGTGCTGGAAAAACTATAAGATATTGGTGAATAAAATTGAAGATGACACAGAGGTAAAGATGCATTGTGCTCATGAATTGGAAGAAATTATATTATTAAACTGAACATACTACCCAAGGCAACTGACAGATTCAATTTGATCCCTATCAAAATTCCATGGCATTTTTCACAGAACTAGAACAAATAATTGTAAAATTTGTATGGAAACACAAAAGACCCCAAATAGCCAAAATAATCTTGAGAAAGAAAAACAAAGCTACAGGTACTACACTTCCTTGTTTCAAACTATATTACAAAGATACAATAATGAAAAAAGTATGGAACTGGTGCAAAAACAGACCAATGGAACAGAACAGAAAACCCAGAAGTGAACCCATGTTTATGTGGGCAATTAATCTATGACAAAGGAAACAAGAATATACAATGGGGAAAAGATGGTCTCTTCAATAAATGGTGTTGGGAAAACTGGACAGATACACACAAAAGAATGAAACTAGACTACTTTCTCAGACTGTGCACAAAAACAAATTCAAAATGGATTAAAGACTTATATGGAAGACCTGAAACAATAAAGCTTATAGAAGAAAACACAAACAGTACAATCTTTGACATTGGTCTTCATAATTTTTTTTGGTGAGGGGGGATATGTCTCCTCAGGCAAGGGAAACAAAAGCAAAAGTAAACAAATATGACATCAAACTAAAAAGCTCTTGCACAGCAAGGGAAACCATCAACAAAATGAAAAAGTAACCTACTGAATGGTTAAAGATGCTTGGAATTGATATTTCAGATAACGGATTAATATTCAAAATATACAGACCAAGGAGGTCAAAGACTTATATGCTGAGAAATGTAAAACATTAATCAAGGAAATTAAAGAGGATTCAAAGAAATGGAAAGATATTCCATGATCTTGAATTAGAAGCATTAACATTATTAAAATGGCCATACTACCCAAAGCAATCTACAGATTCAATGCAATCTCTATCAAATTAACCATGACATTTGTCACAGAACTAGAACAAACAATCCAGAAATTTATATGGAACCATAAAAGATCCAGAATTGCCAAAGTAATCCTGAGGAACAAAAACCAAGCAGGAGGCATAACTCTCCCAGACTTTAAACAATATTATGAAGCTACACTACTCAAGACAGTATGGTACTGGTACAAAAACAGACATACAGACCAATGGAACAGAATAGAGAGCCCAGAAATAAACCCTGACACCTATGGTCAATTAATCTTTGACAAAGGAGGCAAGAATATAAAATGGGAAAAGGACAGTCTCTTCAGGAAATGGTGCTGGGAAAACTGGACAACTACATGTAAATCAATGAAAACAGAACACACCCTCACACCATGCACAGAACAAACTCAAAATGGCTAAAAGATTTAAACATTAAGACAAGACACCATAAAACTGTGATGATTGTTGCACAACTATTAATGTAATAAAATTAATTGAGTAATTAAAAAAAAAACCTCCTAGAATGGAATACAGGCAAAACATTCTCTGACATCAACCATACAAATGTTTTCCTACGTCCAGTCTCCCAAAGCAATAGAAATAAAAACAAAAATAAACCAATGGGACCGAATCAAACTTAAAGTTTTGCACAGAAAACAAAACCATAAAAAAAAAAAAAGACAGCCTAAGGAATGGGAGAAAATATTTGCAAATGATGAAACCGAGAAGGGCTTAATCTCCAAAAGATGCAAACAACCCATACAGGATGACCTGCTTACCTGACTCAGAGTCACTCCTTCAGAGGTGGACACACAAGAAGCAGAGAGCCACTGTGGTCAGCAAGAAAGGCCAAGTGACCTCAGCTCTGGCCTCAGAGCCACTTCCAAGAGGCTACAGAAGAGGCAGAGAGACACTCCAGAGTTCCAAGGATATAAGGGGAAAACACACAGTGGGGCCAAGGACATGTGGATTCATCAAATTACACACGGAGACCTACATACAGGTCTTTCCTTCACTCTTCACAGGGGTGGCCTGAGCCCTATTTGGTGAAAAAAAGGTGCTGGAAACAAACCATGTACCTCAATTCAAAATAAACTGTGCCAATTTGCTGAAGTACAAGATGAATCCCCTGCCACCACGCACACAAAAAAGCTCTATGATTATTACTGTATGGTATTGATACCTGTTAAGTCTAAATTTACTGGAAAGAAAAATAATTTTTTGAACTAGCACTTTACAGGGCATTTCTCCTTAAGATGAGTTTGAATCCAACTTGTTTGCTCTTGTGAAGAATGACAGTCAGTTCCTTCCTTCACATTTTGAGGAAGAAAGTACGAGGTCCAAGGGCAGGCTCCCAAAGCGTCCTGTGCAATCCTGTTTGCTCTCGTGTTGAGCCTACTGATGGCTTGGGATTTACAGCTGGCCTTCCTATCCTGGACCTTTGATAGTCGTCTTCATTTATTCATTTTACTTGTGTGTCTCTTCAGAAGTGTATCTTCCCATAGGTTTCTTCCATTTCCCAACGACGAATCCCAGATATTTCGTCTTTACGCTTCTACTGTGAAAGGAATCTCCTTTTTAATATACTTATTAAGATTACAAAGACTTTGTGTGTACTTGATTTATATAACTTTATTCCTATTTGTCTGGTTTATTGCAATCTTACTGATTTATTTTATTTTTATTATTTTTTTTTACTGATTTTTTTTAAAATTCCAATCAGATTTTTTTTTTTGTCTTTTTGTTATTTCTTTGGGCCGCTCCCGCAGCATATGGAGGTTCCCAGGCTAGGGGCTGAATCGGAGCTGTAGCTGCCAGCCTACGCTGGAGCCACAGCAACGCGGGATCCGAGCTGCGTCTGCAACCTACACCACAGCTCATGGCAACGCCGGATCCTTAACCCACTGAGCAAGGGCAGGGATGGAACCCGCAACCTCATGGTTCCTAGTCGGATTCGTTAACCACTGCGCCACGACAGGAACTCCCCAATCGGATTTTTAAAAGTATTCTAATGTTATCTATTAATGAAAACATTTTTAGGACTTCTCCTGTGGCACAGTGGGTTAAAGTTCCTGTGTTGCAGTGGTTTGGCTTGCTACCGTGGTGCAGATTGTATCCCTGGCCACAAACTTGCACATGCTACAGGCATGACCAAAAATAAATACATAAAAACATTTCAATATTTTGTTTTCCAATAGTTTTAACTCTTAAATCTGTTTTCTGTCTCATTTGCAGTAACAAGCATATCTAGAAATCTTAAGACTGTTGAAAGTATCTATTCTTCCATTTTGGATGTGCCCATCAATCCTCTATTCCTCAACAGAGGAGCGAATAAACAGAACGACTCAAGAAGAAAGATGGGGGTCAATTTCCCAAGGTAGAGAGAAATGTTGAAATGGGTTGTATTCAGGACCAACAATACACAAGTGGCTGGCTTGTCCTTTGTCCTGGAGGAAGGATGAGACATTCCCCTGCTGAGGAGAGCAAGAGGGAAAGCAGGAGCTGGTCCTGGGTGACACTGGCGGCACCTTCATCAGTACTAGAAAACTAGTTAGAGACTTTCAGTTTTGTGAGGAAATGGTGTCTATTTATGGTGGTAGAATTTTCAGTTATTTACAGTCAAACGCACCATATGGGATACAGCACACTCAGATCCAAACTGGATGACTCCAAATCCAACTTACTGGTTTGTCCAACAATCTGTGGACTTCCTGTATTCCTCTGGGAAACAGTTCACTTTCTGGATGCTGTCTGTGGTTGGTCTGCTCAGGTTCTTCACCTTTTCTCCATGTGCTATACCAGGTCTGCATTATCTTGACTTTGACCTTACATTTGATATTGAGGAGAAATGCAAAGAACTAATGTATAGCAGTAATAAACAGACCCCAAAGCCTTTTTTTTTCCTTTTTTCTTTTTTTTTTTTTTGTTAATTTTGCCATTTCTTGGGCCGCTTCCGAGGCATATGGAGGTTCCCAGGCTAGGGGTCGAATCAGAGCTGCAGCTGCAGCCTATACCAGGGCCACAAGGTTCCCGGGCTAGGGGTCGAATCAGAGCTGCAGCTGCGGCCTACACCAGGGCCACAGCAAAGCGGGATCCAAGCCGTCTGTGACCTACACCACAGTTCATGGCAACGCTGGATCCTTAACCCACTGAGCAAGGGCAGGGATCGAACCCGCAACCTCATGGTTCCTAGTCAGATTCGTTAACCACTGAGCCACGAGGGGAACTCCAACAAAGCCTATTTTCTAGGTAACAGTTATGATAGTAATAATTTACAGGTAAAATGTTGACTCATTCATTCCTGCTTCTCCAATCTCAATTTCTGAAGCTCCAAGGAGTTCTTAGAGGTATCCTAGAGGCTCATGTTTTAAAAAGAAAAATATACATCTTTTTTTTCTTTTTTTTAGATTTTTATTTTTTCTATTATAGCTGATTTATAGTATTCTGTCCATTTCTACTGTAAAGCAAAGCGACCCAGTCATACAAAAGAATATTCGTATATATATGACTGGGTCGCTTTGCTTTACAGTAGATTCTTTTTCTTCTTTTTAAAATGACTTTAAACTTGTGTTACCCTTCACATGGAACACTTTGAGATGCGCTGTGTGATGAGCTAAGAGAACAACGGTGAGTGGAAATCAAGCCACAGGTCTACAATTCAGGTGACTGCCATCAGCTGCCACAGTGATTTGGTCAATATGTAGTTTTATATCTCTTACTTTCAGTCATACATTGTTTAAATTAAACCAAAAGGAGTTCCCATCATGACACAGTGGGTTGAGAATACATCCACAGTGGTCTGGGTTGTTGCAGAGGCACAGGTTCAATCTCCAGTCCAGTTCAGTGGGTTAAAGGATTTGGCATTGCAGCACCTGCAGCATAGCTCACAGCTGTGGCTCCTGGTCTGGGAACTTCCATATGCCACAAGTGCAGCCATAAAATTTAACACAAAAACAAAAAAACAAATAGTAGACTACTGCTTTTAAAAAGCATATGAATAAATGTTAATATATTTTGGAACTCCCAGGTGGCACAGCAGATGAAGGAGCGGACACTGTTTCCGCCATGACTTGGGTTGCTGCTGTGTCTCAGGTTCTACTCCTGGCCTTGGAACTTTTGCATGCCACGGACATGATCAAACATCTTAAAAAAGAAGGTGAATATACTTCAACTATTTAGTATCTCAATAAAGAGGTTTGTCAGACTATATACAGAGTATATTAGGAGAAGAAAAATGCAAATTAAACTCTGCAATTGAATGAAGCAATTAGTACTGCTAATCCAGCCTTTTTTTCTTTTTCGGGCCCCTCGGGGCAGCATATGGAGAGTCCCAGGCTAGGGGTGGAATCAGAGCTGCAGCTGCCATAGCAATGCAGGATCCAAGCCAAGTTTTCGACCTACACCACAGCTCATGGCAACACCAGATGCTTAACCCACTGAAAGAGGCCAGGGATTGAACCCAAGTCCTCATGGATACTAGTCGGGTTTGCTACTGCTGAGTTATGACAGGAACCTCCAATGCATAATATTTTTGGTATTTTACATGCAATTAATATTTAACATTTGTTCAGAATTTAAAAAAAATTTTTTTTAGGGCTACATCCATGGCATATGGAAGTTCCTGGGCTAGGGGTTGAATTGGAGCTGTAGCTGCCAACCTACACCACAGCCACAGCAACCCCACATCTGAGTCACATCTGCGAGGAAATGCTAGATAGATCCTTAACCCACTGAGTGAGGCCAGGGATCAAACCCATATCCTTGTGGATATTACTGGGTTTGTTACCACTCAGCCACAACAGGCTGAATGAAATGTTTGTAATATAATCAAATAGCACGCTTTATTCGCTAAGTGAGAAAAATAACAGGCAATTCATTATTAAAGGTTGTATTAAAGTGGCATTCATGAGTCAGTCCTAAATAACATACTTATTTAAAGTCGCCTTTTAACCTCAAATCTTGTTTTAATCCTATATACAGAAAGAATTGAAAAAACCTCCACGGGGGCTTGCTTCCTTAATATGTCAAGGCCCCACTTAATGGTGAACCACCAGAGGCATCCCCAGTCACATTCAAAATGATACAATAATTTGGCCACCTAATTGCCATTACACTGCCTGGGGCTACACAACATGAAAAACTGAATGTCAAAATACAGAAAAGAGGCCTAAATTATTAAATGAATAGGGGTGTTTTACCTACAATAGCTAAAAAAATCCTAGGAAATGCTGTTAGAATAAGAAACACCTGTATGGTCTCTGGCTAAGTACGAACACGAAAAAGTCAACAGACTTAAGGTCTTAATAGCAGCAAATACGATGAACAATGTGATGTGCAGCCTGCACATGGATGTGTCCCACAGTGACCACAGAACTTAACAACTCCTGGAACAAATTTAGTACGTGGTGGACAGAATGACCCAAATAGAGCACAGGGCTGCTGGAACCTGCTAGGAAATCCCAAGGAAGTGAGGAGAGTACACTGGGCCCGCGCTGAGGAGGAGAGGAGAGCCCCAAGCAGCAACGGGAGAACATCAGAGCTTAGACCCTGGAACCTGAGACACCAGACACTGGACCCTGAGGAAGACATGAAAATATTTTGTCCCAGATGCTTCAGTATGATGAAAGGGGGAATGCATCCAAGGAAAAAGAGCAAACACCACGTCTGAGGCAGCCAAAGACTTCTTTCACTTCCTAAACATGGACATCTAGCTCGCAAGTGAGGACACTGGGCAGAGCATCTTGTCCAGCGCCCTCCAACTGCCTGACAAAGATCCTTTGCTGAACCTTTTCCCCAGGAAGGCCCATGCGTGTACTTCCTCGTACACACATTTCCTCCACTTTAGCAAGAATCCTAAGTCAGTTCATCAAGAATTCCTTACTTCTCACATCTGATCAAAATCATCGTCCCCAGTATCTCTCCCAGGTGATATTCCATCACCCCAGCCTGCCTTCAGTAAAAAAATCTATCAGCTTGTTTCAAAATACCCCTAGACTTGATGTCTCTTCCTAATTTTCTACCCACCAACTACCCCCCACCTCCACCCCCCTCCCCAATCCTTGACTATAAAGCAGAATTCAGCTCAGTTCTACAATGAACTCACCCAACCCCTGTTAAAACAGTTGAGTAACTACCGTCCTGCTCTGGTTTATCGTTGACAACCCCCACGCCCCATGCCTTGAGTCCATGTGACAATGCCCTACTCCCCACAACTTGGGTGGACAGTTAGTCCTGGCCCCTCCGCACTGTCCATGGGCCCGACCCCGCTCCCCTCCCTGGGCCTGGCGGACGTTCAGCTTCGTCCTCTGCACACTTCCGGGCAGGCCCGTCTCCCCTTCCCTCCTCAGGTATATACATATATGTGAACATATATATATACTTGTGTCTTTTTTTTCAGGTCTGCACGCTGCAACATATGGACGTTCCCAGAATACAGGTGGAATGGGAGCTACAGCGGCGGGCCTACAGCACACCCACAGATAGGCCAGATTCAAGCGGCTTCTGCAACCTACACCAATGCTGGATCCTTACCCCACTAAGCGAGGCCAGGGATCAAACCTGCGTCCTCAGGGATACTAATTAGGTTTGTTACCCCTGAGCCAGGATGGAAACTCCCCTTCTCTGGCATATTGCCCGCTCCGCTCCAGAACACCTCCCACCATTCCAAACCGCCCCTTCTTCCTCTCCATTAGGCGTGGATGCCCTCCAAGCCCCGCCCCCTTCTCGGAACTTGGACGTCTAGCCCCGCCCCCAAGCACTTCCGGCCCGCCCCCCTCCCTCCGTTTTGGGTGTGAGCTGCAGCCCGCCCCACCCCTCTGCATTTCCGCCTCAGCCCCGCCCACGCTCCCCTTTCTCCACTTCCGGCCCTCCCCACGCGTGGTCGCCCATATGTCAGGGCACGGCTCCTTCCTGGCCTGCGTCGCCGTCCTCTCCGGTACTGGAGCCCAGCCGCTTGACGGGTCCAGCCCGAGGCCTTCTCTAGCCCAGCGGGACTACTAGGGCGCCCTTCCGTCGCCCGGGCTTCGCGTGCCACCCAGAGTTGGCCCGCCAAGATGGCCGTCGCCTTCAAGGTGGGGCGCGCCCCGCCGCGGGGGTGTCTGGGAGTTGTAGTCCGGACCGGCGCGCTGACGCACTTCGCCACGGACCGACGGGCGCCATAGTGCGCCGCGCGCGGGGTGAGTGCGGCGCCAAAACCGCGCCCGTCGGGGACTCTGTTCCAGGCCGGCTCTGCAGGGCAAGCCCAGCCGCAGCCCCCATTTCCCCAAACACAAGAGGAGCTCAGAACCACCTCGCCTGCGGTCCTTCCGCCGCGGGGCCTGAAGGGGCAGTGGGGGTCGGGGACTTGGGGCCCAAAAGATGCGGGGACCGGGCGGACCGTCCCCCCTCAGGGCTCCTGAAGGGTGAGGAAACGGACCGATTCCTTCTGGGTGTGGAGGATGGGGAACCGGCCCTCTGGGTGTTCCAGAGCTGCTGGAGACAGCCCTCCAGGGCGTCTTCCGAAGTGGGGGATGGAGCTGTCATTTCCCGTTGTTTGGGCTGAGGGGAGCGGGGGCCGTGACTCCACCCTCGCGCCCCTCCCACCTCCAAATTTGACTTTCTCAGGACTCTGCCCACTCCCCCGAGACACCTCCAGGAAGAGGAAGGCATGGCTTCCGGGCTTCCGACGGCCTGGTTCCCTGTGAGTAGAGGGTTTTTTTATGAGTTTTAGAGTCCATCCCTGAAATGCCCCTGGGACGCGCAACATCTCGGGGTTGGGAGAGGAACTGGCTGGGAAGGAGAGACCTTAGTGGACAGAGGAATAACAAGTTGTTTAGCCTTCCAAGGATAAAGGTCAAATTATGGGGGATTCTCATTTACCCATTAAACTAGGAGAGTGGGAGCTGGGGAGGGAGACGTTGACAGGTCTAAGCAGGAATCAGGCTTCTATTTAGATTTCAACAGCTACTTTAGCATTAAAGCTTAGTTATTGGGGGCTAAGGATCCGGCATTTGCCGTGAGCTGTGGTGTAGATCGCAGACGTGGCTCGAAACCCACTGTGGCTGTGGTGTAGACCAGTGGCTACAGCTCCGATTGGACCCCTAGCCTGGGAACTTCCATATGCAGCAGGTGCGGTCCTAAAAAGCAAAAAAAAAAAAAAAAAAAACTTAGTCACTGGGAGAGAAGAGAGATGAGGATGGATCCTTGAAGGGTGAAGGAAATATAAATAGTATGGGCAGTGGGTGGGAGCTGAAGCCTGGAGTGTGTGATGATTCAGCTCATTGCGGAATCCCGTAGCAGGAGGTATACCCAGTGTTGGAATCCCCAGGTTAATAAAAAATGGAGAGGTTTTCAGAGAATGAAGAATCTCCTTTGGCCTTACTGGGTAGTCCTCCATGCTGTGACCAGAATAGGGTCAGCCTTGGGTTTGCTGTTTCAGACAAAAGCAAGAACTCATGATGAGATACCTGCATGCTTTCAGGTCACCTTGTTGACTGTGCCCGCATGTTCTCAGTCAGCCTCTCCCTCCTGTCAGTGTGGGTGACGACAGGCCCTGACTGAACAGGCACCTGTGGGTTTTAGGAACCAGTGACTTTTGAAGATGTGACGCTGGGTTTTACCCCGGAAGAGTGGGGAATGCTGGACCTTGAACAGAAGTCCCTGTACAGGGAGGTGTTGCTGGAGAACTACAGGAACCTGATCTCAGTGGGTAAGGATGGCCTGTGTGTCAATAAAGATTTGCGCTTTGCAGCATAAATGTGGTGCCTCTGCAGTGTGTGTCAGCTTGGGCTCATCCTGGAAGTTCAAGCGTCAAGGTCTTTGGAGCCTGAGGGAGAGGACTTTGTACACACAGGACAAAGACAACCTCACAGATAACTTCTGAAGCATTACCTGGTCCACCCCTGAGGCACTGAATGCTGGGGAGGTGGGTCAAACAGGTTTTCAGCTAGCAGAGGCAGAGCTGAAACGAATTCCAAAGGACATGGCATCAGGTCTGACAGCTCAAGAGTATCATGAAAGACCCAGCTCGTTCCATCGCTCCCTGGTTAGTGTGAAGTTTTCCATTCTTAGGTTAGTAGATGCCGGACTGTGACATCAAGTATCACGTTCATGTTGGAGGCAGAAAGAAAGGGAGGCGGCAGCCCTGGCCAGTTCTCTTTTTACAGCCTGACAGGGAGGAAGAACAATGCCTGGGGGCCCTAGCTGGCAAACTTCCCTTTGTGCCTTGCTGGCCAGAACTGGGTCCTATTGCTCCTTTACTGGGTAGAGTCCGGAACTGCCAGCCGATAGCTAAAGGGAGGGGGCGGGAATATCAGCACCGCCCATCACCAGCAGTTAGGCCCCGAGGGGAGAACACAGGACCAGAATTGCTGTAGCCGGAAAGTATTTTCTCCCGAACACAGACCCCCAAGCCCTCTCTCTTTTCCCTTGGGCAGAGCATCAGCTTTCCAAGCCAGATGTGGTATCTCAGTTAGAGGAGGAGGAAGAGCTCTGGTCGGTGGAGAGAGGAATTCCTCAAGACACCTTTTCAGGTGAGAACCAGGCACAAGGGATCCTGGCAGGGAGTGGGCCGACTGGGCAGTCAGGAGCTGGTGGCTAGAAATTGAGGTGGCGGGGAAAACACCCAGAGGGGGTGTTGTGACGAGTAGCTGCAGACCTGCTGGATCAAGCTCTGTGTTCCTCTGGCCCGAGTTGGGTGTACCGCTTAGCTGAACTTGAACCTGTTGCCAGTGCCTGGTTGGCAGTAAGGCCTCCCTCGTCGTGCTTCACACATCATCTGCTGCCCTTCCCATATGTATTCAGCAACTGGTGTGTGTCTCCAGCCAAGTTTTAAAATATGTTTACACTTCTGGTTATGTGTTTGTGCCCCGAGGGTGTTCCTGTACTCAGTGCAGACAGGTGCACTTCTTTAACAAATACAGTGCAGACAGCACTTGACTTGTTCCTCCTGATGGACGTTCAAGTTACTGCAAAAAGTGTCTCGCACACATTTTTTTTTTTTGCACATTCAGGTTGGTTTTTTGTATGTAGGATTTCTAGAAATGAACTTTGGATCAACCAAGATGTAAGTAAAAAAATCTGGTAGCGAGAAACTTCTAAGATCCTTTGAAATACGTATGGCTGAACATGCGAGCTCCTATTCCTCTTTGTAAGATACGAGTGATTTAGAGTCCGCTTTTTAAGGTTTGCACATCTGATGGGAAAAGGTATGTTCAGTTTAGTTCACATTTCTCTCATGGAGTTACGTGTATTTTCGTAAGTTTACATGTCATTTGTGTTTTTTCTTTTGTGGATTTATATATTTTCCTTTTTTCCCCTTTGCTTTGGTTTTTTTTTTGGGGGGGGACTCTACACTATATTATGGATGTTAATATTGCAAATATCAGGCCAATATTTCTCTTCTACTTTAAGTCTTTGTGAAGAAATTCTATAGATTCAGGTATTTTTTCCTTTTAGATCCGTCTTTATTCCTCTTCCTTGTTTTTTCTCATACTTAGGCAGATTGTACAAATATTTTCCTACATTCTGGTATTTTGGGGTTTTGTTTTCATGGTGTGGGACACAAGTTTTTTCAATACCATTTTCAGACTCAGTTCTTCCGATTATTGGAAATGCTATTTTTTGTCATGGATATAATTCTCATAGTCATCATCACGTGCAGGCCTTCTTGGCCCCTTAGGCTCCCTTGATCTCTGTTTGTCTCTGAGTAAATGCCATATTTCTTTACTTATTGTAGCTTTATAAGTAACTTGGATGAGTAGTAGTTTCTCTCATAATTAAAAAAAAAGGAGTTCCCGTTGTGGCGCAGTGGTTAACGAATCCGACTAGAAACCATGAGGTTGTGGGTTCGGTCCCTGCCCTACAGCTCTGATTCGACCCCTAGCCTGGGAACCTCCATATGCCGCGGGTGCGGCCCAAAGAAATACCAAAAAGACAAAAAAATGAAAAAATAATTTAAAAAAAAAAGGCGAAAAGGACCTATTAGCTGTTCTCAAACAGATGAGCACTGAACCATCAGCTTGTCAGCATTCATTGAGAAAAATCCTGTTAGGACAGTTATTACTTTTGGGGTCGGGATGGGGGGAGGGGGCATGAGCATGGCTTGTAGAAGTTCCCAGGCCAGGGGTCAAACCTCCACAGCAGTGACCCAAGTTGCTGCAGTGACAGTGCTACTACATTCTTAATCTGCTGCACCACAAGATACCCCGGAACATATATTGCATTGATTGGATTTGGAAATTTCTCGATGTAGAACTCGTCTCAGTTGAGTTCTGGTGCAGGTGCACAAAGGGGTCTCCTCTCACTATGCTGGCCAGGCCTTCCAGTGCTGTTGTTGGGCATCTACTGTAATTGCTGTTAATCCAGAGTAATCCTACCTTGAGGTCTTGCATAGTTGTTGCAGATGAACCTGTTATGCTGCTAAATTCTCTTATTTGTAACAGTTTTGTTAGATTCTCATGAATTTTCTTGGCACAAAGTCATTGTACTGACAACTGCAGAGGAGAAGGCAGGTAGTTCTTGTGTGGTACAGTGGGTTAAAGGATCCGGTATTGGTGCACCTGCAGTGTAGGTTGCAGCTGTGGCTTGGATCCAGTCCCTGGCCTGGGAACTTCCACGTGCTGTGGGTGTGGCCATTAAAAAAAAGGGAAAAAAAAGAGGCACTTGTATTATTATTTTATGTTTTTTGAAGTTATGAAATTACAGCCATCCTAGCTAGTACTTCAAAACACTTAGCTGAGAGGGAAGATTTGAGTGGTCTGACTTAAATTGGCAAGTTTCTGGGTTTTGACAGGCATACTGCTTGATTCTGTTTTATTTCGAATCAGTTTTATCTGGATACAGAAATTCTTCTCATCCTTTCCAATAAAGGAAAATTAGTAATGGCCCCAATTTCCCCCCTCCAAGGTGATCATGGGGTTTTTTTCATTTGAATCGTCAACAGTGACATAATCATAGACGTGCCCTTGCTGTAATGTGCTGTTGGCATCTGTTAGTTTTTTAGCATCTTTGCATCAATATTGATAAATTGGGTTGGGGAAGTGGGTGGTTTTCCTCCTTGTGTTTATTATTTTGGGACATTTCTGTATCAACGTGTTGGCTTTGTAAAGAAAACTTGAGATCTCTCCCTTCCTTTCTTCTCTGCGCTCTTTTGCAAGCGACTTGGTAATTCCTTGCTTCTGGAAGGCTTCAGCTGTGAAAGCTGCATGTTGCCCCCACTTGTGTTTTTCTTTTCTATGTTCCAAAGTCCCTCCTTTCATTCTCTACATTGAAAACCTCCCCTCCCTTCTAGCCATTGGCACAGGTCCCTAAACTAAACCCACAGGAAAGGTTCCCAGCAACTCAGACACTTTGTATCCACCCAGCATGGTTTCTGTTCCTCCCGTTGCCTTGCTCCATCCAGCCTTGGCTGTGGCAGGTCTGGGACTCATCCTGTCTGGAACTTAAGTCCCGTGTTGGCAAACCTTCCAGCCTTGCCCCTCTGGATGATCTCGTGGTTTCTTAAATCTAGCTTTGTGGGGGGCACTGGGCACCAGTGTTTCTGCACCTCTTGGGAGCCTTGGCTTGAATGTGACAGGAGGCTCAGGGTGGTCGTCCAGAAGCAGAGACCATGTGCGGGGAAGCTCACCAGGACACTCCTGCAGGCTAGGCCTAGGGCTCCAGGTGCCTAACACGGTTCTGCTGTGTCGCACAGACTCCTTCACGTGGTGTCTTTCCTCCACTGCCTCCCCTCTTATCTCAGATACTTGTGTGGAAGGCCTCTTGTGTCCAATGCAGTATAAAAAAGAAAAAGTGTGCATTTTAGTAGTGAGTCAGAGGCCTCACATCACCCCTGCCATTGCAGACTCCTGAGTCTAGCAGCTGACAGCCTCTGCACACAAGCCACACAGATTTCACTGTGTAAACACGAGGGAACAGTGGCACACGGAGGGGATAAAGAACATGGGGTAGGAGTTCCCGCTGTGGCACAACAGGGCGGCCAGCATCTCTGCAGTATGGACGCAGGTTCCATCCCCGTCCGGGCACAGTGTTAAAGCATCCCGCTTCGCCACGGCTGTGACGCAGGTCACGACTGCAGCTCAGATCTGATCCCTGGCCTAGGAACGCCCTGTGCCTTGGGGCAGCCAGAAATGAACAGGGAGAAAAAGGGCAGAGGGTAAAGGAGGGAGCAGTGTAGGGGGGTGCTCTAGAGGAGACGCTCAGGGAGTACTGCTGGGGTGAGATTGAAGCCAATTACTGAAGAAAAGAAAGTCAGAGGCCACGTAAGAGTGGTGGTGAAGGGAGCTTCCAGGAGAAAAAACACCATTTGGATGGAGCCAACTTGGCACGTTCAGGGAATGTAAAGTCACCCACTGGGCTGGGAAGAGCTAATGCGGAGATGGGAGTTACGTTGATCAGAGCACACAGGGCCTGCACCGTGAGGGGAGTTTGGTTTTCATTGAGCAGGTGTGTGGTGTGCTTTTCATAGCTCACTCTGAAGATGGCAGAAGCCAGGGGGCCATGGTAGCGTCTGGGGAAGAGGTGGTACTACCTGGCCTGAGACAGTAGCATTTGTAAGTGGATTCAGTGGGCTAGTTGAGTAATGACCCAAGAGGGTAAAGGAAGCTGCCAAGAGCTGCTCGTAGGTGAAGGCTTCAAGAGATTTCCTGGGACTGTCCTTTGTGAAAATATGTATTTACTCTATACTTTTTTTTAATGTATCAATGTCTTATTTTAAAAATACAACCAAGGAGTTCCTGTTGTGGCTCAGCAGACCCAACTAGTATCCGTGAGGATTCAGGTTCGGTCCCTGGTCTCACTCATGGGTTAAGGGGGCACTGCTGTGAGCTGTGGTGTAGGTCACAGACGTGGCTCAGATCCCATGTTGCTGTGGCGGTGCTGCAGGCCGGCAGCTGCAGTTCCAATTTGAACCCTGGCCTGGGAGCTTTCATTTGCCCCAGGTGCAGCCCTAAAAAAGCAAATAAATAGGGAAATAAAAGTAACAGTAAAGGAGAGCTATTACTACTAAATTTTTGGCATTAGTGACATGAAAATCTGGTTAAGGCATAGACTTTTGAAGTGTGGAAACAGAGGTTTTCTTTGGTTTTTATGTTGAAATATTTTACGTGAACAGTACAGAGAACTACCTAATAAGCTTTCACCTAGATTCAGGTGTTTTTGGAACTGTCCCATATCTTGACTGGTTTTATTAATAAAGAAGATTGTTTTGTTGAGAGGAAGAGAAAGAAATTCTTCTCAAGATGTCATCCTTTGTGTGGCCTGAGAGGATACAAATGGGTTATAAAGGACGCATGTGGGGGACATAGGAAATCAGTTGTTTTATACAAAGGGTAATTCTTAGAACAAGACTGAAAAAATATGTGTCGTTTCAGACAGCCTGTTTTCTGCCTAGCTCAGCTTTTATGAGAAGGCTCACCTGGGAGCCTTAACATGCAGAAACCCTGAATGGAGGAAGTCCCTTTCACTCAAACATGAATGATGATAGCAGGAAAGGCTTCTGGCCTGACACAGTCTGATTTGAGAGAATTCATACTGGATAGAAAATTCCAGTTGTGTTCAATTTGGAAGCATTCTTACAGCAAATAACTGTATCCAAGAACTCTGAAGTCATGGGGACATGATGGCTGTGGAAAGGTTTCACAGACAGCTGTCTTCTTCCAGCTCACAGAAGTCACACTGGCGAGTGTCCAAGAACAGACTCAGTGTTAGGAAGGCCTCAGGAGCCACGGCACCCGCAGCACAAAGCCCTTCAGTAGGAGTCCTCGTTGTGTTCAGCATCAGAGGACTCATATGAGAGCAGACGCCCAGTGTAATCGGTGCAGGCAAGTCATTAGCCTTAGCTCAGGCCTTATTTGCCAGAACAACAGAAAACCTTACACTGAAGAGAACCACACTGGATCATAAAAATGGAGTAACTCATCCTGTTTTACACCAGATAGGTCGTAAAGAAGGCAAAGTACACCAAGCTTGGATCACAAGAGGATAGCGGTTGCTTGGTATCCCTGAGGGACTGTTTCAGGACCGTCATGGATACCAAAACCTGCGGATGCCCAAGTCCCTTCTGTAAAATGTCACAGTAAGCACTTCAGCAGCACCTCCACTAAAAGTGGAACCACACAGAGATTAAGCGTTGTCCTTGCACAAGGATGACCCATATACATCCATATTTTTTAAAAAATATTAAAATGGTTAGTACAGTCAGATGTGTGGGTCACCTGTACAAATGTATACTAAAACAGGTGCTGTTTTGTCACCTTGGGTTCTGCATCTGACTTGAACATCTAGAACAAATATTCAGTAGCATGGGGAGAGCAAGCATCCTTATTTTAGTTTTCCTTGTTCGTCTCCAGATGCTAAAACAGTGACTGAATTTCTAGCTCAGGTAACTGCTAGGCGAATAAATCATTGAAAAAATTTCAAGAGAGCAGAGGGCTTCTTCAAAGAGGAGACTCTGAACACTAGTCCAAGCTGAGACAAGAGGGTAGGTAAGGAAAATCTTGAGAGGGGGTGACAGAGAACTCTGAGAGGGTCTTATCCTTGGGGACTGGCTAAGAGTCTGGAATCCTGCATGAATATCAGACGTGTTTTGGCAGGAATCCAGCCTGTCGGTGTGGTCACATACTGTGCCGTCTTTATCCAAGAACACTTTATGTCTTCTGTCACCATCCGTGCATTTAATCTCTAGGACCCCTGTGATCTTAATCCTCTTAATCCTTTTATTTGGGGATCTCGCTTCCTGGTGTCCAGATACAGTCCCCGGAGTAATTTCAAGGCCTGAAGGGCTTTAATTATCAAATGAATAAGAATGAAAATAAATGAACTAAGCATTTGACTCAGATATGGGGGGGAGGGGGAAATACTCCCAAAGTCCTGAAGAGACGTGAAAGCAGGAATAAATGAGTCAGAGACAAAAAAAAAAGAATGCAAGAGCCCATTTTCTGGATAGACAATAAATAAAAGCCAAGCTAAAATCTTATACAGGAAAGAGAAACTCTACACAGATAGACAGCAGTACGTGTAGTTGTTCCCACTGTAGTACTTTACACAACAGTCGTAAGGAATAAGCAGCTCTGTGACTGAAGAAACAATCTCCGAGAGAGACATATTTCTTAAAATATGTAAAATACACATGTTAACATACATAAAGATCCCCTTAAAGACGCACACATGAACACATGCAAGTTTGAACATGCCAACTGGTTATCATTGGGAGAACACAGAAACTAACAGGATGTGACCACCTCGTGGGAAGGAAGCTGGGTGGGAGGATACTTTCCATGTTTAGAGGGTCTGCCCATAACTGTGCTCCTAAAATGGAAACAACGGTCGTCTTCCCGCTGTGTCACCAGTTCCTGACATAGCATAGGTACTCAGTAATTATTTGTTGAGTACATGAATGAAAAAACAATAAGATGGAAAGCTTTCTAGAAAAGTGTAAAGATGGCAAAATTGGTCCCAGGAGAAGTGGGACTTTTTCTTAGAGCAAAGTGACCAGTTGGTTGCATTTCTGTATTGACCTGGGCAGTGAATATTTTCCAACTTCTGTTAAAAGATATTTTCCATGGAACGTGAGCTATTCAGTGACAAAACACAGGGTACTATGTTAATAGGTTTTTTCTGCAACACACACATAGCATTGTTCTCACTAAAGCACAAAATGAGAAAAATACCAAAAAAGAAGAAATAATGGTAGCTCATAACAATTAATACCTTAAAAAAAGCCAATGCTCTGAAATAGTTATGAGTCAAGCAGGTGCAACAGATTACAAAAATACAGAAACAGCCTTGACTTATACCAGGAATAACCAATTTAACAGATGGAGGAAAGATTTTGTTAACAATGCTTTTTCAAAATGATACCTAAGAAAAACAGTTAACAATTGTTAAATTGTTAAGAATTGTTTATTCTTAGGTATCATTTTGAAATGATACCTAAGAATAAATTAAGTTCAGTTAAGTACTGTAAAGTCGGCTCTATTTGAAGAAAGTTACATTAGAAGGCCATGGAAGGGAGTTCCCGTCGTGGCCCAGTGGTTAACGAACCCGACTAGGATCCATGAGGATGTGGGTTCGATCCCTGGCCTCACTCAGTGGGTTAAGGATCTGGCGTTGCCGTGAGCTGCAGTGTAGGTCACAGATGTGGCTCAGGTCCTACACTGCTGTGGCTCTAGCGCAGGCCGGTGGCTACAGCTCCTATTAGACCCCTAGCCTGGGAACCTCCATATGCCACAGGTGTAGCCCTAAAAAGACTCCCCCCCCCCCCGCAAAAAAAAAAAAAAAAAGGCCATGGAAGACTTATGTACAAGCACTGACTTTTTAGGGCTCATTGACGCCTGAAGTATATGAAGTCCCTTCCTAAGTTCTACTCTCATCCCAGCCAGCAGACTCCATAGAAATGCTGTGGGAGCATGAATGCAAGTCCCTGGCCTGGCTGGTCTGAGAGGAAGCAAGTCCAGTGAAAACCAAGCGTTCTCTCACCCCAGGCCCGCTTGGGCTCCCAAGTGAAAGACAGGAACTTGGCGGCGGCGGCGGCAGCTGTCCTCCCATGATGACATACAGATAGGACACAGTTGCAGTGCCAGTGAGAGGCCCTGCAATTTGGAATATGACTATATCAGACCTGAAGGCCCACATGTCCCTTGGTGAAGCGCTCACCAAGGCTCTCAGGCTGCACTTGTCAAAACACTGCTTGAGCACCTGCCAAAAGACCAAGGGTAGAGATGGGTCACCCTGACGAACAGGACGGAAAGGCCCGGCTCACCGGGCTTGGTTCATGCCAGAGCAGCCACCAGCGTGTATGGCTGACTGAAGTGAACTTACCAGTTGCTTAGTCACACGGGTCACCTGCCGCTCACGGCTGCAGTGCTGGACAGTGCAGATAGAGGCCACTTCCTTCACCAAAGAACGTTCCACTGCGCAGTGCTCTTCTCGACAAGGTGGGGGAGTGAGTCAGTTAATGAACCAGGTACTTGGAGATGGCGGGCAGGGCTGTGAAGGAAAACACAACAGCAGGATGTCTGGAGTAGCTGGGAAGCGTGGGTGGCCAGTGTTAGCTCAGAACTGGGCAGGAAGGCAGCTCTGCGGTGACGTCGAACAGAGCACGAGATGGGGAAGGAGACCCAGGTGGAGACTGTGGGGAAAGACCATCAGGCGGGCAATGGCAAGGGCAGTGACTTCTGAGGCAAAGATGGTGGCTGGGGGGAAGCCCTCTTCGCTGTGAAGGGTCTGAAGGAACAGGGCGGGGATTCCGGCTGCTGCCTTCCCCGGAGTGTGGCCTTCGGCAGGTCCGTAGCCTCTCCCAGCGTGATTTCTGTTGCCTAAAGCTAGGATGCTGTCCTTAGTGGGGCTGTGGTGGCATAAAAGCCTGGGTGCTGGGGCCTTTCACGAAATGCTAGCTGCTGGTGCTGATTCAGAGACTTTGAGTGAGGTCAAGATGCCCGTCAGGGGCTTTGGTATATCCTCCTTTGGGCCTGGCTTTGGAGTTTCTGATGCACAACAGTCAGCAGCCTTAGGAGACACATTTCAAAGGCGATGTTGCAGGGCACCCAGCAGAGCTGAGGCGTAAGGGGTGGGGAGAGCTGGGGGCATCCGGGACAAGGAGTAAGAGGAACGGGAGCATGCAACAGGCTAGGGGGAGCAGACCCTGCCCACCTCCCCCAACAAGCTGGCAAATCGTCACTGTAACCAGTTACTATTATTTGTGCACTGGTAGCCCTGGTATACCTGGTTAATCGGTCAGCATTCACTAGGAAACTGCACTGTGAGGGAGAGAGCTCACCTGGAAGGGAGGGAGCAGGGAGACTGAATTTGAGAGAAGAAAACTTTAATTAGAAAACAGCACACACACAAAAAAAAGAAAGGGTTCCCTTTGTGGCACAGTGGTTAACGAATCCGACTAGGAACCATGAGGTTGCGGGTTCGATCCCTGACCTTGCTCAGTGGGTTAAGGATCTGGCGTTGCTGTGAGCTGTGGTGTAGGTTGCAGACGTGGCTCGGATCCAGCATTGCTGTGGCTCTGGCGTAGGCCAGTGGCTCCAGCTCAGGTTAGACCCCTAGCCTGGGAACCTCCTTATGCCGCGGGAGCAGCCCAAGAAATGGCAAAAAGACAAAAAAGAGAAAACAGTAGTTTCTATCAGTCTTTACTACATGCAGTACCTGGCTTTAGGTCCCTAATCACTTAGGGTGGGGAAACTGAGTCCCAAAAGATGTAAAACACCTGTCCAGGGGTCTGTGCCTTTGTGTAATAGCCCCCTAGCTAGGTGGGGAGTTGCAGGTAAGGGGACCGAGTTCCCCGGGGGGTTATTCATATGGTTGATTGAAAGCCAGTACTTGGAGCTGCAGTTGATAGGGATAATCTTATGCGGTCCCAGGCAGGTGGGTGCATCAGTGAGTCCTGGCCCAGTAAGGTGAGGATCCACTGTCAACCTTGTTAGCTGGTAAACACAGCTTTTATTTTCTGTCAAGTGGGCACACACCTCTCCGGAACAGATAGCAGTGAAGATGACCTTAGAGGCTTGCGAGTGGTCCAAGAGATGAGTCAGAAGATAGAGGTGCCTAGAATGACACTTACCCAAGGGGATTCCAGGGTTGTGGCCGTCTCACTCACTGCATAGCACCCAGTAGGTGCTTTGTAACTGCAGAACCAGCGCCCACTTGAAGGGCTGCTATGCAGGGACAGCTGGCTGGCTGGATGGCGGATGTGCTCGGCTCTCAAGACCAAAAGATCTACAGAGTTTGTGATATCCAAACCCAGACACACTCGACAGTTTAAAAGTTAACTTTTTCCTTTTTTTTTTTTTCTTGCTGTTTAGGGCCACACCTACAGCATATGTAAGTTCTCAGGCTAGGGGTTGAATCGGAGCCACAGCAGCTCAGATCTGAGTCTCATCTGCTACCTACACCACAGCTCACAGCAACACTGGATCCTTAACCCACTTAGCAAGGCCAGGGATCAAACCTGCTTCCTCATGGATACTAGTCAGTTACTTTCGGCTGTGCTACAGTGGGAACTCCCTAAAACTGTTAACATTTTTGAGTGAGCACTTGATGCAAGATTTTAAAACATCCGGTGCCCCTAAGGATAAGGGGAGTAACTAAGTACAAGGTCAGTATTAAAGGAGAAATAATTAGAAATGGAGGGGGGGTAGAGACGATGAAGTAGAATAAAAAGAATCCAGCTTTTTTTTTTTTTTTTTTAAGGGAGAAAGCTGTATATAAAAATTTCTCTGGTTATCCAAGGAGTACAAAATGGAAATTTCAGAAATTTATAGGCTAGGAACCAGTTATTAAGAATTAAGATTGGAGTTCCTGTTGTGGCGCAGCGGTTAACGAATCCGACTAGGAACCATGAGGTTGCGGGTTCGGTCCCTGCCCTTGCTCAGTGGGTTAACGATCCGGCGTTGCCGTGAGCTGTGGTGTAGGTTGCAGACGTGGCTCGGATCCCGTGTTGCTGTGGCTCTGGCATAGGCTAGTGGCTACAGCTCCGAGTAGACCCCTAGCCTGGGAACCTCCATATGCCGCGGGAGCGGCCCTAGAAAAGACAAAAAAAAAAAAGAATTAAGATTGTTATGCATGATTATTGCTCAAAATGGTGACTGTGGCCAAGCATGAAGCAGCTGGGGGGAGCCCCCCCCGCATATCCTATATCGGGGATACTTCGTAGGCTAGTGCTGATGGGACTCCGGTAAATTTCTATCCCTGGCTTCCCAAGTTACCCTCAGAGAGGGTTCAAGCCTTAAGAGTTGTAACTAAAAAGTGAACTATGCTTTCAAATCGAGAAGGGGGTGGGGGAGGATAAATCAGAAAATCTAAGGAAGGATAGTAAATGCTCAAGATGGTTGCAGCTGTCAACTGGGACGGGCAAGCGCCCCAAAGAAATTAATTCAAAAGTTTATTTGGGAGAGAGTGGAGGGAAGACGTTGGAAATGGGAGATCAAATGCCTGTCAAGGTTGTTATCCAAGAAAAAGTTACTTTAGATGTAAGTGAGGGCATGGCCCAGGACCTGTTTCTCAACCCTGGAGCGCCCAAGGCCAGTCTCGGGTGGCCAGGCGGCCCCACCCGGCACAGGGCAACTCCTGACCCCGAGCTGACTCACTCCTCGAGTCGCGCGCCAGCAACGGGAACACCCGTGGTGGCCGCCGAAGAGCGGAGGTTTGCCGTCAGGATTTCGAAGGAAGGACAAGGCAAAGGCCCAAGGAGACAGAGATAGAAGGTAGGGGCGGGGGCCGAAAGTGGGTCGGAATCCGAGTGCTCGCGGCTCCGGGCAGAGCGGCCGCGCTCTCCACACCCAGTGTTGCCCAACCGGAAGGAGTTGCAGCTCGAGAGGATGTATGTAGAGGCTGAGCCGGCGCCGTCCCGGACACGTCCGCCGTTGCCGGGGTTCGAGGGGAGGAAACGCGAGCGGGGGAGGTCGGAGGCGACGGCCCCGCAGCAGGCCGAGCGGCCGCCAGGCAGCCAGCGCCCTGAGGGGTCGTCCCAAGCCTCAACATGGCGGAGCCGGAAGTCCGTGCCGCGGAGGCTCCTGGGAGTTGTAGTGTCTTCGGTGCCCAACCCACTTCCGTCCAGGCCGGAAGTCGTGACCGTGCGCTCCCGGAGCTCAGAGGAGAGGGACTGGTTGTGTAGTTGGCCTAGGCGGCTGTACGCTTCGCTGCGGGGTGGGGCCAGCAGGGCCTGCTCCGGAGCCTTACGCAGACGTCGTCTGTGTTCAAGGACTCCGCCAAAGGCGGCTCCCTGGGCCCGGACCCCACGCTGTCTGCCTAGTGCGTCTGGCGGCAGGTGCTTAGGAAGCCGCAGACGGCGCAGACACAGCCTGTGCAGGCAGCTGCTGCTCCTAATCGCTTCCGGAATCTCTTGTCTTTTTTTTCTTTTTTAAAACGCACCCGCAGTCACTCCACTGGAATGAGCAAAGTTGCTCTGTTCCCCAGGCGTAGAAGGCCAGACCCTGACAGCAAGAGTTTACAGCAACGTGTGGGTTTATTGCGTGGAGACAAGTCTCAGATGCACTCCAACTTGATCTCTGACTTAGGAGTGTTTTAAAGAGAAAGAACAAAGAGGCAGGGGTTAGTCGTTGCTTTATGACAGTTCTTAATCTGTGGTTTTGGAAGTCATAGTGTCTCTGGTTCAGGATTCTCTGGCCAGGTGGGCCCATGGCTATGGGACCTGTTAGCTCTTCTTGCCCTGGAGAGACAATCTGAGTTTGTACCTTAACAGTGTCACAAACAAAAGCAATTTTGATCATCCAACGGTTGGTTGGTGATCAGTAAGCACAGGACTGAGGTCAGAGGGGGACAAGAAAGGGAATAAAGCTTTGAAATGTGAGGTAAATCATAAACTCAGCAGGGGATTCGTTTTGAGTAGTAGTTTCCTGTTGTGCGTCTTCACTGTTCCTGTTCACTTCATGTGACAGGAACATTCCTACCTTGCCATAATCCCCTTAAAACCAATGTCCCAATTTTTTAATGCTAATGTGGGAATCTCACTTTTTTTTTTATGCCACACCCAAGGCTTGCAGCAGTTCCCAGGCCGGGGATCAAACCCACACCACCACAGCAACTGGAGCTGTTGCAGTGACAACACCAGATCCTTAATCCTCTGAGCCTCGAAAGAACTCTGACAGTTTTCTTGACGTCTTTCAACACTATTTGTGTCTTCCAGTTTTACTCCATCATTTACTACATTGCTCAGGGAGCGTTGTAGAAATAAAAACCAGTCAAATGAGAACATGCAAGAGCTGTGTACTCAGAGCTTTGCTCTAGCAAGGGGGTCAGCCACCATCGCCTGTGCTTGGTCGAGACTAAAGTACACTGATAGTTGGCTGGTTCAGATTGGAGATAATTGGTGTGGAATCAAAAAAGGAAACTTGAGGAGTTACCGTTTCGGCTCAGAGGGTTAAGGACCCAAGAGGATGCAGGTTCAATCTCTAGACTTGCTCAGTGGGTTAAGGGTCCAGTGTTGGTGCAAGCTGCAGCTGCAGCCACTCTGATGCAGCGTGGCCGTGGCATAGGCCTCAGCTCCAATTTGACTCCTAGCCCAGGAACTTGTGGCCGTAAAAAGGTAAAAAAGAGAGAAAGAGAGAGAAACTTAACTTGAGTCATTACTAAGTCCTGATCAGCTGGGCTTTTTGCTGCAGAGGTTCTTGGTCAGAGTTCTCTTGTATGTGATGTGGCCTTTGTCTCTGAATCCTCCTTCTTTAGGTAGAACAGCAGTCATCTGTCTTCATCTCTGGATAGCTCCCTGCTCATGAGTAGATTAATCTTGTGAAAGTTCCTGGCCATTTATGGTTCAGGCTTTGTGTTCATGCTGTAAAATCCTTCCCGGGCAGAGCGGTGCTCACCGTTTATACTCACAACAGCAAGGGTCAAAGGGCAGGTTTACTTTTGACATAAGCCCCACAATTTCTATTTTTATAAAACATAAATCTCAACAAAAGTAAATCATAATCCACACCGTTCATCTTTCATACATTTACTTTTTGAAGCCTCCAAGTCATAGCATTTCTTCGTGCAGTTGTAGAGAAAATATTTGCTTCCTGTTGCTTTATGAGCCTTCCTTAGCATTTCAAGTCCATCCTGGCATTCTGTTCAGCAGATGCTCTGCAGACTCTGCGCCGGGACACAGAGTCTCTGCTTTTCCCAGGCATCTTCATTCTTAGCTCCCATGGAGTTGAGATCAGATTCTCGGCCTCTCATGGCTGCAGATATATAGAGCATCAGAGGTCTTGTTGATGCCTGTTCTTTTTTTTCTTTGTGTGTTGAGATATAATTTATATAACAAAGTTAATTCTTTGAAAGTGTGTAATTCAGTTGTTTTACTGTATTTCACAAGGTTGTGCAGCCATCACAATGATCTTTTTTTTTTTTTTTTTCTTTCAGGGCTGCACCTGTGGCATATAGAAGTTCCCAGGCTAGGGGTCCAATCGGAGCTGTAGCTGCAGGCCTACGCCACAGCCACAGCAATGCAGGATCCAAGCCAAGTCTGTGACCTACACCACAGTTCACAGCAACACTGTATCCTTAACCCACTGAGTGTGGCCGGGGATTGAACCCCCATCCTCATAGATACTAATCAGATTGTTTCTGCTGCATCACAACCGGAACTCCCACTATGATCTAACTTTAAAACATTTTCATCATCCCAAAAAAGAAGTTCTGTATCCTTTAGGCATCACACCTCAAAGCCCTCAATTCCCCTGGAATCTCCTGGAAAGCACTCAACTACTTTCTGTTGCTGTATAGTTCGTATAAATGGGATCATGCAATATGTGGCTTTTTGTGTTTGGCTTCTTGAGCATAATGTTCAAGGTTCATGCATGCGGTAATATGTATCAAAACTTCATTCTTATGGAATTCTCCCTGTGATGGAGTGGGTTGAGAATGTGACTGCAGTGGCTTGGGTTGCTGCAGAGACACAGGCTCAATCCCCAGCCCAGTACAGTAGGTTAAAAGATCTGGTGTTGCTGCAGCTATGGCTCAGATTCAATCCCTGGCCTGGAAACTTCCATTGCTATGGTTGTGGCTGTAACATGGGGAAAAAAAAGTCCCCGTTGTGGTGTAGCAGAAACAAATCTGACTAGCATCCATGAAGATGTTGGTTCAATCCCTGGCCTCATTCAGTGGGTTAAAGATTCAGCATTGCTGTGGCTGTGATGCGGGCCGGCAGCTGCAGCTCTGATTTGACTCCTAGCTTGGGAACTTCCATATGCCGCACATACGGCCCTGAAAAGAGAAAAAAAAAAGAAAACCCTTCATTCTTTTTTATTGCCACATGAAAATCTATTGTATGGGAGTTCCCATCGTGGCTCAGTGGTTAACAAATCCGACTAGGAGCCATGAGGTTGTGGGTTCAATCCCTGGCCTTGCTCAGTGGGTTAAGGATCTGGCGTTGCTGTGAGCTGTGGTGTGGGTCCCAGACGCGGCTCAGATCCTGCGTTGCTGTGGCTCTGGCGTACGCTGGCAGCTCTAGCTCTGATTAAACCCCTAGCCTGGGAACCTCCATATGCCGTGGGAGGGGCCCTAGCAAAGGCAATAAGACAAAAAAAAAAAGAAAAAAGAAAATCTATTGTATGGATAGACCATATTTTGTTTATCCATTTACCATTTGATGCACATTTGAATTGCTTTCCCTTTTTGCCAATTATGAATAATGCTGCTGTGAACATTTTTATACAAGGTCTTGTGTGGATATGTGTTTTCGGTTTTTTTGCACTGGAATTCCTGGATGGTGATATACCTCTGTGTTTAAGTTTCTGAGGAGTTGCCAGACTGTTTTGCAGAGTAGTGCAGCATTCTGTATTCCTGGTAACAGAATTTCAGTTTTTTCACATCCTCACCAAGAGTTGTTACTGCCCATGTTTGATAGTAGCCATCCTTGTGAGTATGAACTGGTATCTCACTGTGGTTTTGGGTTTTTTCTTTTGTTTTTAATAAGGATTTTTTTCCATTATAGCTGATTTACAGTGTTCTGTCAGCTTTCTATACAGCAAGGGGACCCAGTTACACATACATGTATACATTCCTTTTTCTCACATTATCATGCTCCATCATAAGTGACTAGATAGAGATTCCATTGCTATACAGCAGGATCTCATTGCTTATCCATTCCAAGGGCAATAGTTTGCATCTCTTAACCCCAAATTCCCAGTCCATCCCACTCCCTCCCCCTCGGCAGCCACAGGTCTGTTCTCCAAGTCCATGATTTTCTTTTCTGTAGAAAGGTTTATTTGCCCCATATATTAGATTCTAGATATAAGTGATCTCATATGATATTTGTCTTTCTCTTTTTGACTTACTTCACTTAGTATGAGAGTCTCTAGTTCCATCCATGTTGCTGCAAATGGCATTGTTTTGTTCTTTTTTATGGCTGCGTAGTATTCCACTGCATCTATATACCACATCATCTTAATCCAATCATCTGTCGATGGACATTTAGGTTGTTTCCACAGTGGTTTTGATTTGTATTTTTCTGGTGACTGGTGAGGTCACACAACTTTTCCAGTGTTTCTTGGCCATTTGCCTTGCTCTGCTTTCGACTTACAGAGTGTCCTGAGGCTCATCTGGACCCTCAATTCGATCCTTTTCCTGCTGAGAGTCCCCTGATGAAGATCGAGGTCGTCGAAGTCCTCACACTGAACCAGGAGGCAGCTCGTCCGCGGAACGCCCAGATCCGGGCCCTCTATGCTGAAGACGAGGCCCTGAGCCCAGGCATCCTCAGGGAGCCCACTCAGCATCTGGATACGCATCCAGCTGACCCTGAGACCGCTCGACAGCAGTTCCGGGAGTTCCGCTTTGAGGAGGCGGCCGGGCCCCGCGAGGCCCTGGCCCGGCTGCGGGAGCTGTGCCGCCAGTGGCTGCAGCCCGAGATGTACTCTAAGGAGCAGATGCTGGAGCTGCTGGTGCTGGAGCAGTTCCTGGGCTTGCTGCCCGGGAAACTGCGGATGTGGGTGGCGTCGCAGCACCCAGCAGACTGCCAGGAGGCAGTGGCCCTGGTGGAGGATGTGACCTGGATGTCAGAGGAGGAGGGTGAGTGTGGTGAGGGTGGGGGAGGAGCCTTAGCCTTCCCAGGAGGTGAGTGGGAAGGGGTGCCCACCCCGTCCAGGCCAGGGGCGTCCCCCTCCCCCGCCTGGTCCTGCCTCCTTGCTGCCATGTCTGCCCCGTCGTCTTAAAGCAAGAGGAAGTGTTATTCCAAAGCATTGGGCACTGGACCCCAGAGTGTACGGGCAGGTGGCACGATCTGCTGGTGCTTTCAAACTTCACCGGGTTAGGAGCTCCCATTATGGTGCGGTGGGAGTGAATCCGACTAGCACCCCTGAGGATGCAGTTCCAATTTCTGGCCTCGGTCACTGGGTCTCGGATCCAGCATTGGCGTGCGCTGTCGGTTTAGGTCGCATTTGCAGCTTAGATCCCAAGTTGCTACGGCTGTGGTGTAGGCCGGCAGCTGTAGCTCCAGTTAGACCCCTACCCTGGGAACTTCCATGTGCTGCGGGTGTGGCCCTAAAATGCAAAAAAAACAAGAAAAAGATTCACCGGGTTGTGGAGTTCCTGCTGTGGCTCTGTGGGTTCAGAATCTGACTGCAGCAGCTCCGGTCGCTGCAGTGGTGAGGATTCGATCCCCGGCCTGGTTCAGTGGGTTAAAGGATCTGGCGTTGCTGTAATTATGGTGTGTAGTTTGCAGCTGCGGTTCGGATTCGATCCCTTGCCCAGGAACTGTCACGTGTCACAGGTGCAGCCATTTAAAAAAAAAAAAAAAGGGAGTTCCCGTAGTGGCACAGTGGTTAACGAATCCGACTAGGAACCATGAGGTTGCGGGTTCGATCCCTGGCCTTGCTCAGTGGGTTAAGGATCCGGCGTTGCCGTGAGCTGTGGTGTAGGTTGCATATGCGGCTCGGATCCCCCATTGCTGTGGCTCTGGCGTAGGCCGGCAGCTACAGCTCTGATTGGACCCCTAGCCTGGGAACCTCCATATGCCGTGGGAGCGGCCCAAGAAATAGCAAAAAGACAAAAAAAAAAAAAGGCTCAGGGGTTGCAGTGTGCTGTTGATGGAGGCCGGAGAACAGGGGCAAGTCTAGAAGCAGATCCGCCACCCAGAGCTGTTACCATGCCTGCCGAGAGGCCTGGTGGCCTGGGCAGGGATGATGACAGGGGTTTTGGGCCAGGGAGGGGCCCCAGGTGTGGGATGTGTTTGGGAGCCAGCTTCCGTGAGACACGACGTCTGTCAGGCTGAGTTCCATGGGACTCGACACTTCTTTGCACACCTGCACCTCCCATGTCTGTGCCAAGTGCCCGGCTGTTTCTTGAGTGAATGAATGATTGACCGATGGACGTTAATGCTTGGGTGGGGAGGGGACATGGGAGGCTGGATGCAAAGAACGGAGCCTCTGGAGAAGCAGGGAGGGAGCTGGCTGGGCAGCGGCAGGAGTGGTCTCTCCCACTCGCACTGGGTCTGTGGTGCTATGGTCAGCAGGTGGACGGCCCCAGAGAAACCCACCTTTGAAGCCCTTCAACCCCTCATGGCAAAAGGGACTTTCCTTGTGTGACTAAGTGAAGGTTTTCAAGATGGGGAGATTATCCTGGGTTGTTGAGATGAGTCCAGAGCCATCACGAGGGTCCTTAGGAGAGGCGGGCGGGAGGGTCAGTGTCAGAGCAGATGTGACAACTGAGGCAGGGGTGACACACAGAAAGGACCGCAAGCCACGTATTTTAGGGAGCCTCTGGAAACTGGAAAGAGCAAGACATACATGCTTCCCTAAGCCTCCAGAAGGAACGCAGCCCTGCCAACACCTCGATTTTAGCCCCCGAGGCTGGCGTCAGACTTCGGATCTCTGTAATTGTAAGACAGCCAATGTGCGTTATTTTGAGGCACCATCAGGGCAGCTTGTCACAGCAGCATGAGGCACCCGAGGCAGTGCCGGGAGACAGCTGTTGGGCTCATGAGGTGAAACCCCCTTGGGGGTGAACGGAGACAGTCAGGGTCACGGACGGTGATGGACGAGGCCTTCCAGGGAGCCCGGAGAGTCCTGCACTTGTGGCCGGCATGTCTGTTTGGGCCTCGTGGGTGTGACGGCCACAAGGCCTTGCACAGAGGGGCCAAGGGAGAAGGACTGCTGATTGAAAAAGTCCCAGGGCGCCCCAGCTCCAGGCGTGGCTGCACCCCGGGCCTCTGCATGTCTTCAGGACTTGTTCTCTTGTCTGTGACATCCTTCTGGGGGCTTCACTCAAGCACGTTTCCTCCACACGTGAAATCTCTCCTTCCTAAATGGTCTAACAGGTGCCTCTTTGGCTCTGATTGGCTGGCGGTGGGCCCGGCGTTCATCCCTGAGCTGGTCATCGTGGCCAGGAGGAAGCCGTGGGGGGCCAGCCTGGGTCATGTGGTGTGTTCCTCTTGATGGCGGGGGTGGCATCGTCATCACAGAAGCCCGCGGACCATGTGGTGGCCTCTAGGGCAAGTCAGACGTTAAAGAGCTGCGATGGAAGCGGGTGGAAGGGGCAGGAAGGCTCCGAGGGCTGTTTCCTGAGGTAGAAGAAGCTTGGTAGAATTTGCATGAGGATGGGATGGGGGGGGTCCCACGCTCTGTAGGGGTGGGAGGGGGGGCAGGAGCATGGAGGACGCAGAGGCCAGAGAGGGGGCCTCTGTCCCTGGGGAGAAGGTGTGAGGCCAGCCGCGGAGATGAAGCAGCTGGAGCGGTCCTGGGGGAGGGAGGGGTGGGACCAGCAGTGCAGACACTGGTGCCCTGTGGTCTCTCCGTGGGGGTTTGGGTGTGGGTGGTGTGAGAAGAAGGGGGCGCTGTTCGGGAGAAGCCGTGGGTGTGCGCTGGCCCCAGGGTTCGAGACCAACATGGGCTGTCTGCGCCTGCCCAAGGCCACCTGGCACACTGGCTGACCCCGCGTGCCCTCTCCTCCCAGCTCTGCCCGCCCAGGGCCCCAGCAGCTCTCTCCAGACCACAGCGCAGCACGAGGAGGACGTGGCCTCTTGGCCAGCGAAGGCACCGCCTGAGGTAAGTGGGTGTCACCCTTTCCTGCTCTGGTCCCAGCATCCCTGCAGGCCTCCCACGGGCTGGGCCTTTCAGAGTCTCTGGGCAGGAAGGGCAGGCCTGCCCTCCAGCCATCCTGGCGTCATTGGAGGCCACACAGGGGCGTGGCGACCAGGGGTCAGGAGATGGGTAGCTGAGGGCAGGGGCAGGAGGTACCACAGCCCAGCCTTCATCCATAAACTTGAGGGTTTGTGACTGCATCAAGACCTGGGTTTTGCTTCAGAATAACCCAGAGCTGGGGTGTGCACGAGGCAGAACCAGCCCTGTCTTGCTGCCTCGAGGCTCACAGGGCAGCCACTGATGGTGTGTATGTGGCCTCGGTCAGGGCTTACCCGTGGCCGTAGCGCAGGACTGAATTTATTGGCTCTCCTGCAATGAGTGGTGTAGGACGGGCTTCAGGCATGTCTGTATTCAGGGGCTCCAGCCTCCTCTCAAGCAGCCTCTGCCCCTTGTGGGCACAGTGCCTCCCAAATCCAGGCAAAGGGTGCTGGGAGGCCGCCTCCTCCCCGAGTCCTGGGCGGCCCCTGGGAAAAGACTGAGCGCGGTGCAGCCCCCGTCCCGCAGGGAGGAACTGTCCCTAGAGGACGTGCCTAGGGAGGGGCCAGGCTGGCTCAGGGATGGTCCCCTGTGGAGGCAGTTTGTTCATGGCACTGGCAGTTCCCTGTAAAGTTGGGGCTCTGCCTCCAGCCTGGGCCCGATACGCTGGTCTTGTGAGAATGAGACGCTGGGTCTCTTTCAGGCCCCAGCCCGTGCCTGCAAGCAGACCCCCAAAGCCGGGGCACCCACAGCACAGCGGACTCTGTTGGAGTGTCCCCACCAAGGACTCCCTGCCCCTCTGGCTGGGACACGAAGTGTGACATTGCAGGAACCCGTGACCTTCCTGGACGTGGCCGTGGACTTCAGCAGGGAGGAGTGGGGGCTGCTGGAGCCGACGCAAAGGACCGAGTACCACGACGTGATGCTGGAGACCTTGGGACACCTGGTCTCCGTGGGTAAGGCCACCCCCTTCCGGGGCCGGGTCCCCGGCCGTGCCCTCGGGGCCCCCCTGCACCGTCCAGGGTCCCGAGCAGACCCCGCGGCCGCGGAGGGGCGGGTGCTGTGGGCGCCGAGGCGGCCTCGGTCCCGCTGCCGGGCGCTGCTTTGCCGTCACGCTGAGGGGGGACGGCAGCCCCGCGCCTCTCGCTGCCGCCGCCGCTGCCCCGCCTCCAGTCTCGCTCTTCTGCTCATGAACGTTTACTGGTGTCACACTGTCGCCTGCGTCGGCGCCCTGGCCACGCCGCTGGGTTTCTTGCAGGCTGGGAGACGACCCTGGAGAGCAGCCGACTGGCTGCGCCGACGCCCGGCGCCCCCGAGGAAGAACCGGCCCGAGACCTGCAAGTGGAGGAAGTCTCCGGGGCCGCCTCGGGAGCCGCCCTGCAGGCTGGGGCCCCGGGGGGCTCGGACTCCGCGGCGGCGCCCGTGGCGCCCCCCCAGGAAGCGCCCCTGCCCAGGAAGCCGCGCGGAGCAGGCCCCGCCGCCGCCGCCGCCCCGGCCGGCCCTGGGCCCAGCACAGGCCGCAGCTCCCTTCGGCCCACGCTGCCTCGGAAGGGCCCGCGCCGGCGTGGCCCGCGGGTTCGGACCGGGCCGCAGGCTCCGTGTGCGCGGCTGTCGCAGGGGGGCGGCGGCGGCGGCGGCGGGGGCGGCGGCCCGCAGGTCACGTTCACGCGCATCCGCAGAGGTAGCCAGGTGTGCAGGTGCAGCGAGTGCGGCAAAACCTTCAGCAACCCCCGCTACTTTTCGGTGCATAAGAAGATCCACACGGGCGAGAAGCCGTACTCGTGTCAGGCCTGTGGCAAGGCCTTCGTGCAGAGCTCCTCCCTCACGCAGCACCAGCGGGTGCACACCGGGGAGCGGCCCTTCGAGTGCCCGCAGTGCGGGAGGACCTTCAACGACCGCTCGGCCATCTCCCAGCACCTGCGGACCCACACGGGGGCCAAGCCATACCCCTGCCGGGACTGCGGCAAGGCCTTCCGCCAGAGCTCGCACCTCATCAGGCATCAGAGGACCCACACGGGCGAGCGCCCCTACGCCTGCGGCAAGTGCGGCAAGGCCTTCACCCAGAGCTCGCACCTCATCGGGCATCAGAAGACGCACAGCGCGGCGAGATGCAGGAAGAAGCATGCCGCCTCGTAGCCCCGGGCCGGCTGGAGAGACATCGTCTGTCTTGGCCGCCCGATGCCGCAGTGTCACCGAGCGGGCCAGGTTGGGGTACCGCCTGATGGGAAACGGGTGGAGCTGGAGCGAGGAAGTTCTTAAGAGCCGAGGATGCCCCCGGCGCAAGGCAGTAAGAAAACCAGTGGGAGTCGCAGCTGAGGAATCCATCAGTTGGAAAAGCAGAGTTAACGTTTTACTCCGTGGATTTGGTTGTTCATTTGGTCATTAAAATAGATATTAATGAACCCGCAAACGCTCCTACTGTAAGTTTTTAAATCCAGGTACTAAAAAGTCTGTGCACTGATGTATTTGTGGTAAAGTATTTATTTGGAAGAATCAGGAGAGAACACGGATGAATAAACTATATTTCTGTGGTAGAATCTGTGTCTTTTCCCACGTATTTAATTGTCTCTTCAGTAATGATAATTAGAAGACGGAACGTTAGCAGTTCCTGCTGTGGTGCGGTGGGTTGCTGCAGCTGTGGCTTAGGTCACAGATCTGTCTTGAATTTGATGCCTGGCCTGGGAACCTCCATAAGCCGCAGGGGTGACGGGGTGGATTGAGGAATGTTCAAATGAAAGGGATGGACCACGGGTGGACCTGGGCAGTCATGCCGTGTGGGTAAGGGGAGTGGGTGAGAGGCAGGTGCAGTCAGCTGCTGGGGGTATGCCCAGCCATGGAGGGCAGTGGTTGCAGGCACCTCCTTCTTGCGAATGGATCTCCCAGGGTAATTATATAAGGAGCCTGGACCGTGATTTGGAGGATGATGGGGGGTGGTACGTGATAAATGCCAGGAGGGCCAGCAGTCTGATTCATTTCTGCTGCACCACAAAGAGAACTCCCTCTTTTGTTTTTGTTTGTTTTTGTTTTTGCTTTTGCTTTTTAGAGCTGCACCTGGGGCATATGGAAGTTCCCAAGCTAGGGGTTGAGTCAGAGCTACAGCTGCCAGCCAACACCAGAGCTGACAGCAACACTAAGTCCTTAACCTACTGAGCGAGGCCAGGGATCGAACCCACATCCTCATGGATACTTGTCAGGTTCATAACCTCCTGAGCCACAAGGGAAACTCCACAGTGGTTCTTGGAGCCAGAATTTAATGAGACAACCATGAGAGCCCTCATTCAATTTCAATATTTTCTGAATGCTCATGTTAGCCTTCCCAGGTTGTCAGTCTTCTTCCTGACTTGTGGATGAGCAGGAGGAAACTCAGAGCAACTCATCCAAAGGGGCAGAACCTGAGAGTGGCAGAACTAGACATGTATATGTACTTTTATCCATTTCCTCGACAAGCAAGTCCTTAAATGCCTGCAGAAAAAAATTCTAAGGCCACAGGGTAGTAATCCACCAGTCCCTGGGGCTTAGATTGCAAATAGAAAAATACTGCCAATGAAAGATCGTAAAAGGTAAAACTGAAACATAAAGGATTAAAGCAGTCCCTCAGAGCTCTATTTAGGGTCAGATAAGGACTTTGGTGTAAGAGAGTGTAGCATCTTCAGAGCAGGGAATGAGCCAATGGAAGACCAGTTCCTGGAGACCTTCATCCACCAGTGTATGGTCTTCATTCTTTTCCTGCATCTACATCATTCACAACGGCCACCACTTCCAAAATCGTTCACGGTGTTTGGGTGTGTCAATACCTGCTGGAAGTTAGTGTCAAATTTAAAACACTCAAGGAACACTTTGAAAATTGGAGGTGTGTGTTTATGTCTAGGACTAGAATTATAGGATTTAACTCCTACTGGAGACATATCCTATGGACATAATTAATGTGGTAAATCTATTAAACGGATTTCTCCTCTCTTTGCACATTAACAAACTCATACCTGGAGTTCCCGTTGTGGCGCAGTGGTTAACAAATCTGACTACTAACCATGAGGTTGCAGGTTCGATCCCTGGCCTCGCTCAGTGGGTTAAGGATCTGGCATTGATGTGAGCTGTGGTGTAGGTCGCAGATGCGGCTCAGATTCCGAGTTGCTGTGGCTGTGGTGTAGACTGGCAGCTACAGCTCCAATTCAACACTTAGCCTGGGAACCTCCACATGCCATGGCCCTAGAAAAGACAAAAAGCCAAAAAAAAAAACAAAAAAAAACAAAAAAAACCTCATACCTGAGACAAACTGTATAAATAATCTATGTGGGAAGTCTTTCAGCAGGTGCTCCCAACGTGTTGACATAACTTGCATTGGAGAGAGACCCCATAAATGTCAGGAATGTCGAAGAGCTTTTGGGAGGAGGTCTTGACGAATTAGGCATCGGAGGACTCATGCTGAAGAAAAACTCTTCTGGTTTGTAATCAGTGTTGGAATCTTTCTGTCACACCCTTGATTTTAATGTGTATCAAGGAAAGCCATCTGGGGAGAAGCCTAATGAATGTAGTTAACACGGGAAATCTTCCTTTCAGAGCTCTGAGTGTATTTCACATCACAGAACTCACGTGGAAGAGAAGGAAGCCTCTGAGTGTAATCAATGTGGGAAATGCTTCAGTTGGAGTCCTCACTTTGTTACTCATCAGAGGACTCACACTGGTGAGAAACACCAGGGATGTCATAAGTGTGAAAAGTCTTTTAACCGGAATTCTCACCTTGCTGAACATGAAAGAATCCATATTGCAGAGAACCCCTATAAATATAAGCAACTTGGGAAATTTTAGACACATCTTTTATCTTATTGTGAATCAGAAAATTCACATGAGTGAAAAACCACATGAATGTGCTGTGGAAAAGCCCTCAGTAGACCATCTTACTTACGGGACACCAAGGAATTCATAGTGAAGGAAGCCCTATGCAGATAATCAGTGCAGAAAGCCTTCAGATGGTGCTCTCCACTGGTTGGCCATCAGGGAACCCTTCTTTTTTTTTTTTTTTTTTGCCTCGGCATGCACCAGCTTAATGTGGGATCCCAGTTCCCAGACCAAGGACTGAATCAGGCTGCAGCAGTGAAAGCTCTGAATCCTAACCACTAGACCACCAGGGAACTCCCAGAGAACTGTTTCTTAAAGAAAACTGTTAAGTAACATTCCATGTAATGACATATGGTCCATCTCTGCTCTTATGACACAATCCCTCAAAAGCTGATCCCCTAGCACAGATCATAATACCACCGAGGCCCAAATCTGAGAAGGAACAAGGACAAGAAAATGAATAATATAAACTCTGACATGGGGAAATTTGTTGTTCAAATGAGTACATTATTGGTACAGAGATTGAAACAGTTGAAGGAAATGTCACATTGATGTTCTTTTTTACTTAGATGTTTTACCACTTGGGGCCATTTGTGTAGTTTCTAATCTATTTTATGCAGATTCTGTAAGAAATATTTATGTAAAGTGAAAAATGCATGAGGTCCATGTTTGTGCTGTCATATTAAAACATGTTTGGGAGTTCCCGTCGTGGCGCAGTGGTTAACAAATCCGACTAGGAACCATGAGGTTGCGGGTTTGGTCCCTGCCCTTGCTCAGTGGGTTAACGATCCGGCGATGCCGTGAGCTGTGGGGTAGGTTGCAGACGCGGCTCGGATCCTGCATTGCTGTGGCTCTGGCGTAGGCCAGTGGCTACAGCTCCGATTCGACCCCTAGCCTGGGAACCTCCATATGCCGCAGGAGCGGCCCAAGAAATAGCAAAAAAAGACAACAAAACAAAACAAACAAACAAACAAACAAACGTTTGCCCATGGACGAGAATAAAAGTGGAATGGATTGTTGATTTTTCCTTCTTAAAACTATTTAACTTAATATTCCTGTAATAATTACTTGACAACAAATAAAAACCATCCAGAAGAAATGTAGAATCTAAAATTAGAAACCGTGGGACTGTTTACCCCTTTTGTGTGAGGATTTCAGGAAGATGAGAACACGGAGCTAAGAAGCAACGTGCTACCTGGCTCCAGGGAACTATTTCTAGAAAGATGTGTGACATCCACACTTTCTCTCATCCTGGGTTCCCTGGGGATTCACCACTGAGGACGCAGTGGTTTCTCAGGAGGGGCCTGAAATCCACTGGAACATCTCAGCACGGACTCGAGAGTGCTGGGGCCGCACAGGAGGTGGGTGTGCTCAAATCACTGAACACACGGGGGCCATCTCCCCAGAACTTCCTTCGCCTTCCTTCCTTCTGCCTGGGGAGAGTGACAGGGATGCAGGAAACAGAGAGATGGGAGGGAATAGCTCCAACTCAATGACCGGCTCCTGGTTCTGTCTCACTGCAATGTCTGACATGAAACCAGAGTAGGGTCCGTTGCGTGAGCGGCTGTGGGTTTCCTAGTGTCGGTGTCAGCTGCTCTCCCTTGATGAAAGAAAATTTATACATTAAGGCAGGACAAAAAAATTGAGCATACAATTCTCCACATTTGTTGCCCCCCCTGCCCCCCGTGTGCAAGCTGCCCCTGCAACCGCAGGGACCAGGGCTCCTCAAAGGTGGACGTGCCTGCTGCACCTTTCTGCTGACACTAGCAATGTAAGGTCTCAAGGGAACGTCTTTCTTCCCAGCTCCGCAGGGGCCACGGGGATGTGCTGATCGCCTCGTAGGCGCTTATGCGAACGAGGTCACCACGGAGAAGCTTATGTCAAGGATCAGTATGTTGGAGTTCCCGTCGCGGCGCAGCGGAAACGAATCCGACTGGGAACCATGAGGTTGCAGGTATGATCTCTGGCCTCGCTCAGTGGGTTAAGGATCCGGTGTTGCCATGAGCTGTGGTGTAGGTCGCAGATGTGGCTCAGATCTGGCATTGCTGTGGCTCTGGCGTAGGCCGGCGGCAACAGCTCCAACTAGACCCCTCACCTGGGAACCTCCATATGCCACGGGTGCGGCCCTAAAAAGACCAAAAAAAAAAGGATCAGTATGTCATTTTGATGTCCCATCTGTTGTCTTAAAAATGTATGTGATGGGAGTCCCCTGGCCGCTCAGCAGGTTAAGGGCCTAGCATTGTCATTGCTGTGGCTTGGGTCACTGCTGTGGTGTTGGTTCCATCCCTGGCCTGGGAGCTTCCACATGCCATGGGCACAACCAAAGAAAAAAAGAAAAATGTGTATCATGATGCCCTCGACTTCTAACAGGTAGAACAGTTCTCAGATCATCCCGAGAGTCTGTCTCCTGGGTTAAAACTCTCAGATGCAAATAAAATGCCCTTTTACAAAATCTTCTTGATAGTTAACTGAATTTTCATTGACATCCTAGGCAGAGGCTCTTAATGTGTGTCTAATACAGTTCCTGGGGCATGGCTGAGCCTCGGCAGCAAGCTGGGGCTCCCCAAGGCTACTGACAGCCCCTCTTGTTAGACTTCTGCAGAAATTCCCCACCCGCGTACCGGGATGCCGTGCAGAGCTTGAAAAATACCCATACTGGGGCCCATGTCCAGAAAATCCTATGTTAGTTCTGTACTTGCTGCTGTAAGAAATTACCACAAACTTTGTGGCTTAAAACAATACAATCTCATGATTTTAAAGTTCTGGAGGTCAGCGTCAGGAGGGGCTGAAATCAGGATGAGGGCAGGTTTGCAGTCCTTCTGGAGGCCGGTCTCCCCCCTCAAGATCCTTGCCTCGCTCAGCTCTGCCATGTTCCTTTTCCCATGCAGGTAACACAAGCACATTATAAGGTGCAGAACATGGATACGCAGGTTGGTATCATCCTGCTTACCATGGAAAGTTCCAGAAATACTAGGAGCAGAGTCTGGACATGCCTCTAGGGGGCCAGGGCCAAGGAGGGCATCCTAGCCAGAGGTCTCTGCCAGTGCTCCCCTTGATTCCAGCCCTTTTCCTGTCCACGCTACTGCTCCAGCTCCTCCTTGTCTGAAATCCTGCCACCCAGGGCCCTTTTCTGCTCAAATCAACCACCACTGTTTGCTGTCCGTTGATACCAAGGACATCCAAGTGGACAGAGAAGATGTGAGGAGGGCTTGAATGTCCTGCACAGAGTCAGCAGGTCCAGAAAAGACCAGAAGATCCTCCCCTACACCAATTGAGAGGGTCCTGTTGTGCCCTACAACCAAGCTCAGCAGCAAGGAGCTCTGCCCTGTTCACTCTGCACCACCCGAGGGGCACCTTCACTGTTAAGATGGCATGAGGCTCTGACTTTCTTTTTTTTTCCGGGCCACACCCGCGGCACATGGAAGTTCTCAGGCTAGGGGTCGAATTGGAGCTACAGCTGCCAGCCTACACCACAGCCACAGCAATGCGGAATCCAAGCCACATCTTCGACCTACACCACAGCTCACAGGAATGCTGGATCCCCGACCCACTGCTCAAGGCCAGGGATTCAACCGCATCCTCAGGGTTACTAGTCGGATTGGTTTCCACTGTGCTACACTCCCAAGATCTGCATCTCAAAGGTGGGGCAGAAGGTTGCTTTGCATTTGCAGGGATGCTAGAGCAGCAGCTCTCGGGCGGTTGATCAAGGAATGTCTCTCTCTTTTTTTTTTTTAGCTGATTTTCTGGAGTTGTTGTTCAGGAGGGTGCTCCACATCCTGATGCTGGCCCAGGCTGATGTGCCTCGAAGGGCAGGGTCCTGTGGGAAGCAGAGAAGATGAACCAAACTTGGTCTCTTCAAGGTAAAGAGATCAGTGCAACAAACGGTTCGGCTAATCACATGTGAGACAGAGACAGGGACGGGGTCTGGTCTCCTGGATACACCAGGGCGCATCGGTGAGTTTTATCTAAGGCGGGGGGAGGGTGGTCATTTGCAGGAAGAGGTTCCGGGAGCACAAGGGTGGACAGGCTTCGGGCACTGCTGTTGCTTCCCGGAAGACAGGGCTGGGTAGCAGGTTCAACATCCTCACGGTGTTGGAGAGAAAGCCGGTGACAGAAGTATGTCACCACGGTGACACTGGTGATGAGGCAGAAGCAGAGACTGCACTTAGAGATTAGCGTTCACTCACAGGGTGCGCCTGGGCAAGTGGTCCTGACACAGCAGAGCAGCCGCTGCAGCGCCAGTGGCCGAGACTGTCCCTGCTGTCATCTCTCTGGGAACAGCCACAGCAAGAAAGGGAAGCTGGCTTGAAAAGCTGAAAACTCCCAGAGGGCAGGAGAGGAGGCGAGAGCATGGGAATCGATGTCCTGCAAGGCACTGGCACCCCTGGAGTGGGCCGAGGGGCTGCCCAGCAGGCGGGACCCACTGGCGGAAGGAGAGCTGGCCAGCGGTGCTCCCTCTGGGCCTGGTGGGGTTGCTGGGCTGCTCCCCTCATCCTTGGGAGGCTGAGGGGGTCCTGCCAGAGGCACCGACCCTCAGCTGGGACACCCTGACCGTGCGGACTGGCCCAGCGGCAGTGGGGAAGCCAAACGTCCAGAGGCGAGGAGACCAGGCCCAGACCCCTCTTTGAACTGGTTACTTAGCCAGCTGTGCCTCAGCTTTCCAGCTGTTCCAAGGGAAAGTTAATACCGTGTCTTCCCTTATAGGGTTACCAAGAGCAGTACTGAGTCCATACCCGCAGGGAATTTACCAGGCTGGTAGTTAATAAGCCCTGAATCTACTACTATTACGACTGCTATTACTAGCTCCTCTTTCAATCCTCAACAGTTTTTAAGGGCTAAAGAATAAACAAGAGGGAAAAGCCTAAAACACCCTGAAAAAGAAAGGCAGTGAGGAATGGCCAGCGTTACCTGATAGTAAACCATATTATGAAGCATCTATACTTTTTAAATTGTAGTATTCGCACATAGATAGAGCAATTCAACAGAAAAGAAGATCCAGAAATAAGACTAAATTGCATATGGAAAGTCAGTGATAAAAGGAGCACCTCAGGGAGTTCTCGTCGTGGCGCAGTGGTTAACGAATCCGACTAGGAACCATGAGGTTGCGGGTTCGATCCCTGGCCTCACTCAGTGGGTTAAGGATCCAGGCATTGCCGCAAGCTGTGGTGTAAGTCACAGATGCAGCTCGGATCTGGTGTTGCTGTGGCGTAGGCCAGCAGCTGCAGCTCCAATTCAACTCCTAGTTTGGGAACTTCCATATGTTGCAGATGTGGCCATAAAAAGAAAAAAAATTAATGGTGTAAAAATAAACATTTGTGGGAGTTCCCATCGTGGCGCAGTGGTTAACGAATCCAACTAGGAACCATGAGGTTGCGGGTTCGATCCCTGCCCTTGCTCAGAGGGTTAACGATCCGGTGTTGCCGTGAGCTGTGGGGTAGGTTGCAGATGTGGCTCGGATCCCGTGTTGCTGTGGCTGTGGTGTAGGCCAGTGGCTACAGCTCCGATTTGACCCCTAGCCTGGGAACCTCCATGTGCCGCGGGAGTGGCCCAAAGAAATAGCAAAGACAAAAATAAATAAATAAATAAATAAAAATAAACAATTGTGTGAAAAAAACCCATAATACTATTAGCAACATAAAAAGATTAAAATGGGAGTTCCCGTCATGGCACAGCAGAAACAAATCTGACTAGGAACCATGAGGTTGCGGGTTCGATCCCTGGCCTTGCTCAGTGGGTTAAGGATCTGGTGTTGCTGTGAGCTGTGGGGTAGGTCGCAGACGCAGCTCGGATCTGGCGTTGCTGTGGCTCTGGTGTAGGCCAGCTCTGATTAGACCCCTAGCCTGGGAATCTCCATATACTGCAGGTGCAGCCCTAAAAAGCAAAAAAGAAAAAGAAAAAAAAGATTAAAATGAAAAATTACAATTTGCAAGGTGAAAATTGCTCTTAAGGAACTTCCAAAACTAGAGTAAGACCAACAACCACACAGAACAAGAAATTAAATGACTCTTATACATACTAAAGGTGCCTGTAATTAGAGAAACTCTCATTCACTAGAGAAATGCAAATTAGAACTACATTGATATACCATTTCTTACCTATCAGATTGGCAAAGATTTAAGTTTGATGCCACACCCAGCTGATGAGACTGTGGGGAATAGGTCCTCCCCAAAACACACCCAGCTGATGAGACTGTGGGGAACAGGCCCTCCCCAAAACTGGTGGCATGCAAGAAGGTATAACCCCAAAGCAGAGGAATTCGGCAAAATCCCTTTGACGCAGCAATCCTGCTTCTAGGGATCTAATCCAAATATACACCGGCAAAGGTGCAAAATCACATAGGCACAGAAATACTGGTTGCAGCACTGCGTGGAAGAGTAAAATGCCCAATAGATTTTACGTGTCATCAGTAATGGCTGATAGATGGAACTGTGGACCTGCCACACGGTGGTGCCCTGGGCAGCTGCCGGAGCCTGATCACCAACCAAATGGTTAGCTGGAATCAAAGAAGTACAGAAGTACATGATAGCGCTAAGCGTGGTTATGGGAGCTTATAGTGTGAGGCACACATTCAGAGGTATTTGCTAATGTTTTTTCTTTTTCTTTTTTGCTTTTTAGGACCATACTCTCAGAATATGGAGGTTCCCAGGGTAGGGGTTGAATCTGAGCTACAGCTGCTGGCCTACGCCATAGGCACAGCAATGTGGGGTCTGAGCTCTGTCTGCGAACTACAGAACTACACCACAGCTCATGGCAATCCTGGATCCCTGACCCACTAAGCAAGTCTGGGGATCAAACCCACATCCTCATGGATACTAGTCGGATTAGTTTCCGCTGCGCCACGACAGGAATTCTTACTTGTGTGTTTTCTTTTTTTGTTTGTTTGTTTTTTGTCTTTTCAGCTATTTCTTGGGCCGCTCCCGCAGCATGTGGAGGTTCCCAGGCTAGGGGTCGAATCGGAGCTGTAGCCACTGGCCTACGCCAGAGCCACAGCAATGCGGGATCCGAGCCACGTCTGCAACCTACACCACAGCTCACAGCAACGCTGGATCGTTAACCCACTGAGCAAAGGCAGGGACCGAACCTGCAACCTCATGGTTCCTAGTCGGATTCGTTAACCACTGCGCCACCACGGGAACTCCATGTGCGTTTTCTTAATGGACAGATAATTTGTGTAAAAGGTTACCAAAGGGAGAGGGCAGGATAGAGGGAGGAACAGGCACAGAAGCTTATTTTGTTTTTCTAGTTTTTACTTTGGAACCATGGAAGTGCTTTGCAGAATTGTAAATTAGGTTATTTATTTATTTATTTATTTAGTCTTTTTGCTATTTCTTTGGGCCGCTCCCGCAGCATATGGAGATTCCCAGGCTAGGGGTCGAATCAGAGCTGTAGCCACTGGCCTACGCCAGAGCCACAGCAATGCGGGATCCGAGCCGCGTCTGCAACCTATACCACAGCTCATGGCAACGCCGGATCCTTAACCCACTGAGCAAGGGCAGGGACCGAACCCGCAACCTCATGGTTCCTAGTCGGATTCGTTAACCACTGCGCCACGACGGGAACTCCAAATTAGGTTATTTTTAAGTGATCCCTAAAAATTGAAAGTATACAGTGAAAAGCTTATCCCATGGATAATTACTTCCATTAACTTTTGGCCATACCCACAGCATGTGGAAGGTCCCCAGACCAGGGATCGAAACCGCACCACAGCAGTGACCCAAGCTGCTACAGTGACAACGCTGGATCCTTAACCCACTATTGGAACTCCTTCCATTAACTTTATTTATTTTGCTTTTTTTAGGGTTGTACCCTCGGCATATGGAGGTTCCCAGGCTAGGGGTCGAATTGGAGCTACAGGTGCTGGCCTACGCCACAGCCACAGCAACGCCAGATCCGAGCTGTGTCTGCGACCTACACCACAGCTCACAGCAACACTGGATCCTTAACCCACTGAGTGAGGCCATGGATGGAACCCGAAACCTCATAGTTCTTAGTCGGATTTGTTTCCACTGTGCCACCATCGGAACTCTTCCTCCACTGACTTTAAAACACAGCCATCCCACTGTGGCACAGTAGGTTAAGAATCCAACTGCGGTGGCTCAGGTTGCTGCATAGATGCAGGTTCAATCCCTGGCCCACCACAGAGGGTTAAAGATCCAGCACTGTCACAGCTGGGGCTCAGGTTCAATGCCTGGTTTGGTGACTTCCATATGCCTCCGGTGTGGCCCTAAGAAGCCAAAAAAAAAAAAAAAAAGGCGGCAGGGCTCCTCAGAGAAATGGCAGATTCCAGGGCTGCAGCTGGAAATTTATAGAACGAGCATGCAACATCTTCTCAGACAGGAAATCAAAGAAACTATCAAAAGCTACTAATATCATGCCAGGAATTCCTGTCATGGAGCGGTGGAAATTAATCCGATAGGAACCATGAGGTTTCGGGTTCGATCCCTGGCCTCGTTCAGTGGGTTAAGGATCTGGTGTTGCCGTGAGCTGTGGTGTAGGTCACAGACGCGGCTCGGATCCAGCGTTGCTGTGGCTCTGGCGTAGGCTCACAGCTACAGCTCCAATTAGACCGCTAGCCTGGGAACCTCCATATGCCATGGGAGCAGCCCTAGAAAAGGCAAAAAGCCAAAAAAAAAAAAAAAAATCATGCCAAAGGACACAGGAGCCAGACTGAAGGAGCTGATCCTGGCCAAGATTTGGACAATTGAAGTATCAAATTATCCACTGCAATAGATTAAAACACAGAATATGGGAGTTCCCGTCGTGGCGCAGTGGTTAACGAATCCGACTAGGAACCATGAGGTTGCGGGTTCGGTCCCTGCCCTTGCTCAGTGGGTTAACGATCCAGCGTTGCTGTGAGCTGTGGTGTAGGTTGCAGACGTGGCTCGGATCCCGCATTGCTGTGGCTCTGGCGTAGGCCAGTGGCTACAGCTCCGATTCGACCCCTAGCCTGGGAACCTCCATATGCCGCGGGAGCGGCCCAAGAAATAGCTAAAGACAAAAAAAAAAAACCCAAAAACCCACAGAATATGTTTAAAATTCATGAATATAAAACACATGGATCACCTTTGAAGGATTCTAGCACTTCTATTTTCTCAAAGCAAAGGGAAAGAATGAAGCGTTTATCCTCCCTCTCCTGAGCAAACTGTATCTTAGGGTAACAAAAGTTGGTAAGGGGAAGTTTTCCAACAGATCTATGCCGAAGGAATGATATATTAGAAAAACACCATTTTGTAATTTCTAATGAAATAATGAGTGTTGGAGGCAATGATCAGTGTATCAATGCATCAATGGTCGCTAAAACCATTCTGTGAAAAACGTTGAACTGTGTAATAGATGCATCAGGCTGTCAACACTTGAATGATTAAAAACAACATCACCAAAATGCACCAGACATCATTTGCATTCTGATATGATGAAAAAGGAAACATATGCACCACCTCTGACTGTCAAACACACATACAAATCTGAATCTAATTAAGCCTCAAGGTCCAACTACCAGTTTACAGGAAAACCAAGGGGAAGAGAAATGACACCAGGAGATACCACTTTTAAAATCCAAAATGTGACAAATCTTGCAAGAAAAATATACCTAGTTTCAACAAATAAATAGAAATAAAAGGAAAAATAATATGTGGAGGTTTTGAAATCCATAAACTGTAAGACTTAAGCACACATGAATGAAATGCAAGGTGTGAACTTGTTCAGATCCTAATTTGAGTAAACAAAATATAAACAAAACTACACAATTTAGGTTTTAAAAACTGGATATTTGGGGGTTTTTTTCTGTCTTTTTAGGGCTGTACCCTAAAAAGGGCGGCATTTGGAAGTTCCCAGGGGTCAAACAGGAGCTATAGCCACTGGCCAATGCCACAGCCACAGCAATGAGGGATCCCAACCACTTCCGCGACCTACACCACAGCTCATGGCAATGCCAGATCCTTTAATCCACTGAGCGAGGCCAGGGATCAAACCTGTGTCCTCATGGATACTAGTCGGGTTGGTTAGCTCTGTGCCACATTAGGAACTGCTTGATATTTGATATTAAGAAATTACTGCTAATACTTTTAGGTGTGTTAATAATTTAAAAGTTACATATTTAAAAGTCACTTACCCCCATTATATCTTTTTTTTTTTACTAATAGGTATTGGTAATTGTATGTATTGATTAACAGCTTTACTGAGACATAATTCACACACAGTTCACCCACTTAAACTGTACAATTCGATGGTTTTTAATATACCCAAGAATTTTACAATCATCACTATAATCAGTTTTAGAATATCCAATTAGCAGTTTTAGAATATCCATCTACATAGTCACATTTCCTTGAAAACTCCTTCAGCACCCCAGACACGAGAGCACAATCCAGGAGCTTAACGATGCCTGAAGTTTCGTAGGGCCAGAGTGGTTCCAGCCATTCGGCCAGCCTGGGAAAATTTCCTGTGGCCTCTCCCTCCTTGAAGAGCCAGGGCAGGTTAGACGGTGTGTGGGCCTCTGCTCTGCAAGGCAGTGAGACTGAATATAAATGGCCAGACCATATATAGCAGAACTCTGACCGACAACCTTTGTAGCAATAGGCCTCAAACAGTCAAGACTTGGTCGCTAACTGCCAGCTTCCCTACTTTTGGTCCCTGTCCCACTCAGGACCAACCGGAGAAAGCCAAATAAGCTCCCGTGAACTATCACATAGGATGACCGATTCTAGTTAGCAGGCCTCCAACTGCAACACTCCACCAAGAGTCACCAGGACACAGCTGAGGCCTTTCCTTTTGTCGCTGTCAAGCTTTCCCTCTCCTCTGTCGGCCTCTGAGCTTCCGCACGCCCTTGCTATGGTGGGCTCTGAGAAAACAGCTTCTGTGGGCTTCATCAGGTGGGCTCGCTTTACTTCCACTGCACGTGAGCGCTGCAGAGGCCCACGAGGAAAACGCGAGGCCGCGCAGGGTTCTGAGGCGAACGTCCCGCCCTCGATCTGCGTCGCAAACGCCCAGGAGGAGATCAGAGCGTCCGCTAACTTGAGCCAGAGGGACAGAGCCCCCTGGGGAGCAACGCTCTCAACCACAACACCAGCCGTTGCAACAGAAAGAAAGATGCGTCGCCTACGCTCAGACGCCCAAGGCCTCGACGCTCCCGCGGCCGCCGGGGGCGATGGCGGCTACAGCGCTTGGAGGAACTGCCACCGAAGCGAGAAAAAACAAAACAAACAACAACAACAAAAAAGCCGCCCGCCGCGATGCCTTCTGGGACTTGCAGTTCGTCGCTCTGAGCGCGCGCACTTCCGCCGACCACCGGAAGTGCCGCCATTGGCCGCGCGCGCAGGTGAACCTGCCCCTAGGGAACCTGCCCCGAGGCTCCGCAGTGCCCCGGAGGCCACCGGAATACGGAGAAGGTTTCTTCCACTGGTACGTGGACTTTGAACTCAATTTGAAGAGAAAGTATCTGTTGTCCAGATGAACAAAGAATTAAGGGAAGTCCTAGCAGAGCGAATGGCTTTGACATGTGTTGGAGGCCTATGTTTGTTATTTTTGGTGATGCCCCAAGTGAAGACTCAGGAGTTTGGAGGTGTGAAGAGCAGGGACCCCAGTTGCCTTGTTCATGAGGCTGGCGTTTGGATTTCAGAGCCTGGGGAGTAGAAGCTTCGAGCGGTAGAAATAACACAGTGCCAGGGGCAGCGCCAAAGAAATAGGAGTGAGGACTCCTGCGTTTCCACTAATAGTGAGGAGGCAAGATGAAGGCCGCTGTGCAGGAGATGAGAAATCCGTGGTCATTGGCAGCTGTGTTGCACTGAGGAGTCTGTGGGTGAAAGAATCAATTAGTAGTCAATCTAAAAAAGAAAGGGAAGGTTTTCTTCAATTTGAAGAGAAAGTATCTGTTGTCCAGATGAACAAAGAATTAAGGGAAGTCCTAGCAGAGCGAATGGCTTTGACTGATGTGTTGGAGGCCTATGTTTGTTGTTTTTGGTGATGCCCCAAGTGAAGACTCAATTACATGTGTTCTCTCCCTGGCCTCGCTCAGCGGGTTAAGGATTGGGCGTTGCCATGAGCTGTGGTGTAGGTCGCAGATGCCGCTGGGAACTTGCGTTGCTGTGACTCTGGCATAAGCTGCCGGCTGCAGCTCCGACTGGACCCCTAGCCTGGGAACTTACATATGCAGCGGGTACGACCTTAAAAAGACAAAAAGACTGAAAAATAAAGAAAAAAATGTTTTAATAAATAAAAGCAAGACAATTAAAAAAAAAAAAGAAAGACCTGTATGTCAGATGATGACTTGACAGTTTTATATAATCCAGAAGTGCAGTAAAGTGGGGGAAGGCTCATTGTGACCCCTCACAAAGAAGGAAAAATTCCCTGTGACACAGTGATTAAGGATCCGGCATTGACACTGCAGTGGTTCAGGTTGCTGCTGTGGAGTGGGTTCAGTCCCTGGCCTGGGAACTTCTACATGCCACAGGTATGGCAAAAAAAAGGAAAGGCCATCTCCTAAAGAGGTCTGGTTAATGCAGATACACAAGGCAAACTAAAGAAAGGGGAAGGATGAGGCCTAACAAGCAGACAAAAAGTTTGTTTAAATTTTCATTGACTTGTTATAAGACATGGATTTTATTTCATCAAGTCTTTGGAGGTATGGCTGTTTGTAGAGGAGGCAATGGCAGTGGCAGGAAGCCTGGGAGAGAGGTCTGGGCTGGACATGAAGCCTGGGCAGCACCTGAAACCCCATCTTCCACTGGCAGGGAAAGGAAACTGGAAAAGGAAGGTGAAGGAGAGGCCTTCTCCCTACCCCTGCACACAGAGGAACCCCTGCTGGACCAGCCCACTCCTGGGCCCAGCATGAGGAGAAGAGGTGGAGTTTTATGTCCAGCTATGACCAATGTAATTAAATCTGCTGTGCTCCTACATTGTGTCAGCTCAGCGTTAAACTCCATAAATGCAGCTCGTGTAATCATCGCAGCAGCACCACAAGGCAGGGGGCTGCCTTTCTTCCAGATGTCTACTGAGAGGTAGGAGGTTAAGGAAGCCTCTTCAGGGTCCTATCGAGGCAGGTGGCGGAGCTGGGACTTGGAAAGGAAGCAGTCTGGTTGCAGAGGGAGTATTTCCCTCACTTGTCCTGGGATGTCTCCAGACAAGGAAGAAGAGAATCAGAGGGTGGAAGTGGACCCAGGTAGTAGGAGAGGGCCTGTGGCTGGACAGGAATGTCAGAATGAGAGTCTTGGGCAGCCACCTTCTTTTTTTTTTTTTCCCTTTTTCTTTTTAGCGGCACACCCGAAACATATGGAAGTTGCCAGGCTAGGGGTCGAATAGGAGATCCAGCTGTCGGCCTATGCCACAGCCACAGCAGCACAGGATCCGAGCCCCATCTGTGACCTGTACCACAGCTCATGGCAGTGCCAGGTCTTCCACCCACTGAGCGGGGCCAGGAGTAGAACCCACATCCTCACGGGTACTAGTCGAGTTCTTAACCTCCCAAGCTACAGTGGGAACTCCTGGGCAGCCTTCTTAGTGTGGTATACGTCTGTGTGTACGTGCTTTTGTGGCATGGGTACACTTTTGATACAGGCAGGGTGAAAGGTAGTTAAACATAGCGAAGGGTTTGGGGCATGATTCGGGAGGATTTTTGCCCGGCCGTCTAAGTGGGACTGTCGCCATGCTGCTAGATGAGCAGAGTGTGGGAAGCAGTGACACAATAAGTAAAGCAAGGCTTAATAGGTGTGCTCCCCACTTCCCCTGCCCCAGGCAGTGGGACAGCATCTCAGCAGCTCCAGAAGGATGATACACCCCATCTCAGAGTGCCCTTGACTCTCCTCCTGGGGAGTTTCATATCCTTTGTCCCATCCACTCCCACTCCATTTTTATAAACTAGCTGAGGTTTCTTTGGGATTTTTTTTTCTTTTGGCTGTGCCTGTGGCATGTGAACATTCCCAGGCCAGAGACTGAACTTGCCCCACAGCAGCAACCCAGGCCACCACAGTGACAATGCTGGATCCTTACCCTGCTGTGCCATAAGAGAACTCCATCATTGGGATATTTTTTAATTGTACACTTTATTGTTTTGCCATTGCCTCCACCTCCTCCTACTTAGTATCTTGAGATGATAGGAAAAATTGGCCCCTTCCCGACTTGAATATTAAGGGACTGCTGTGTATCTGTGGGCTCATGGTTCAGACACCCCAGCACATGCCTCAAGGCATTTACCTTGAGCCTGGGGTTGCACAGGCCCAGACCCAGGCACACTGGCTGTCTCTGCAACCGGAAAGCTGGCTTGGCAACCTCAGTTGACCTCAGGGCCTTGAACAGGGAGACCACGTGGTCAGAGCCCCAACTCCCTGCCCCATACTCCCCAAGGGCAGCTCCTCAGCTGGCACTGGCCACCCTCTCCTTTGGGGCTGGGGGGAACTCGAGAGCATGGAGATGCTGAGGTGGGGCTGAATCCCTAACTGTTCCCCCAACCCCAGCCCTGCCTTCTGAGGACCTCTGCCCTCTCCACGACGGCTTCTCCAGGTATGAGGAGGAGATGGAGTCATGTTCTCAGCAGATCCCATCCCAGGTGAGTTGGGGATCTTTGCTCTCGTTGCCTTGGTCTCCTTGGCTCTAAAATGCATCCAGGAGTTCCCGTCGTGGTGCAGTGGAAACGAATCCGACTAGGAACCACGAGGTTGCAGGTTCGATTCCTGGCCTCACTCAGTGAGTGAGACTCTCCACTGTGAAAGGCTGTCTTCACAGTCACAGCACGACAGCTCCTGCGAGAAGTTCAGGGACACACCCAGGTGTTCAGTTACCAGCTAATGAAACTGAGATGCCAACTTGGCCAGGACCCCAAGGACAGTGTGTGTGACCCCTCGCCTGCTGCCTCTCTTGAGTGCAGGCTTCATCAGCCTTTTCTGTTAAGGGCCAGGTAGGAACTATTTTGTACTCTGCAGGCCACCTACAGCTTCTGTCTCATATCCTTTTTTTAAATTTTTACGTGGTGCTTTTTTTTTTTTTGTCTTTTTGCCTTTTGTAGGGCCGTTCCCGCGGCACATGGAGGTTCCCAGGCTAGGGGTCGAATCGGAGCTGTAGCCGCCAGCCTATGCCAGAGCCACAGCAATGCCAGCTCCAAGCCGCATCTGCGACCTACCCCACAGCTCACGGCAACACTGGATCCTTAACCCACTGAGCAAGGCCAGGGATCGAACCCGCAATCTCATAGTTCCTAGTCGGATTCATTAACCACTGTTCCACTACGGGAACTCCTACGTGGCCTTTTAAAAAGGAAAAATCCCATCTCAGCTGTATGACTCTGCTTAGGCTGCTGTAACAAAATACCACCTGCTGAGTGTCTTGGACAGCAGGTGTTTGTTTTCCCACAGTTCTGGAGTCCAAGATCAAGGTGCTGGCAAGGTTGGTCTCTGGTGAGGACTCTTCCTGGCTTTCAGATGGTGTTCTCTCTGTGTCTCCCCAAGGTGGGGAGAGGGGCTTCCGGTGTCTGTTGTAAGGACACCGGTTCCATTGCGTTAAGGCCCTGCCCTATGATCTCCATTAACCTTAATTTCATCCATAAAGACTTTGTCTTCAATAGTTCCCATTGTGGGGTAAGACTTCAACATGTGGATTCATGGGGAAAGAATTCAACTTGTGGCATTAGCCATCTAAAAATACCACACCTCTGATTGGTCCCTTGGCTCATAATGAGCTGACCCCCGATTTAGAACATCCTTTTTGACTGGCTTCCAACCTGTGACTTTGTAGAAAAGCTGGTGCAGGGATCTCCAAAAAGGGTCCCCTTTGTTTCCTAGAATAGAAACGAACAGGGAATTCCCACTGTGGTTAAGCAGTATCAAACTTGACTAGTATCCATGAGGACGCAGGTTCAATCCCTGGCCTCGCTCAGTGGTTTTAAGGATCCAGTGTTGCCATTAGCTGTGGTGAAAGTCAAGAAAAGAAAATCAGCTGTGACCAGTGGTAGATGATCTACTCAGAAAGAAGGGAAAACGCCAGGGTCTGGGTCTGACCTGAGCTCTGGTCCAAAGTCAGGCCCTCTGGGTTCTCCCTCCCCAGTGCTGTCCTGTCCTCCAGCCTTTGCATCAGGACAGCAGGGCTGCATGTTAACACCAATGATGTTTCAGTCTCCTCTGAGCTTCAAGGATGTGGCTGTAACCTTCACGTGGGAGGAGTGGGGACAGCTGGACCCAGCCCAGAGGACACTGTACCGTGAGGTGACTCTGGAGACCTGCAGCCACCTGGTCTCCTTGGGTAAGTCGGGTACTGCCCATTGCCGGCCCCAGAGCTACGGCTCACCTCTAGGGTGTGCCTGGCCTGGGCTGAAAGGTGCTCGCACTGGGTCCCTTTGAGATGCAGGTCCAGGTGTTGCCGATTATTCCACCTCCAGGCGGGTCTGTGGTTCAGGGAGTGGGAAGTTTCCTGGGGTGGGTGTGGGGCCCTCCTTGGCCATCCAGTGTGACCCCAGGTGGGCGAGGGCTGAGCCTGTCGCCAAGCAGAGCACCAAGCCCTCTGTTCTTCCTCCACTGACCAGGACTTCTGCTCACCAAACCAGATGTGATCTCCCGCCTGGAGCAAGGGGAGGACCCATGGAAGGCGGAGTGGGGACCTCCTCGAGGTGAGAACTGGCCAGTGGCCCAACTGTTAAGGTCTCAGGAGCAGGGAGGCTGTCTGGGGAGCTCGCTCAGGTGTCCAGCAAGGCAGTCACCTTCTCGTGCATGTCAGCCCACGGAGGACATACATTGCTGTCAGAACGTGTCTCCCCCGTGGGTTCATTTCTGCCCATCTTCCCTTTGGTCTTCACCCCTCAGCTTCGCATCTCATTGCCAGACCCTCATCCTTCCTCTCGGGCGGCAGCTCCTCAGGCCTCCCCTTTAGGCCTGGTTTTGCTCTACTGTTCAGTGTCCACGTCCTCCGTGTTGGATGTTCCCATGACTTCCGGCCAGTTCCAAGGTGTGGTGAGAACTTGTGCATCCATGCCTTCCAGAAGAATTCGCCCTAAATCACCATTCATGGACCTGTTTTTCCACTTTTCCCCATCTCATAGGCCCACCTCCTACCCCGTGTGTCAGCTTAATTAGAGTTCTTTTTTCTTTTTCTTCTTTTAGAACTATATCAAAATACAATTCACAAACCGTACAAGTCACCCACTTAAAATATGCAAAAGCTTTCAGTATATTCGCAGCATGTGTGTCCATCACCCTGACTAATTGGGCAGCTTCTGGCTTTTTGTTGTTTTAACTGATAGACTTTATTTTTCACACCAGTTTCATGCTCACAGAACGTACAAAGTTCCTGGATACTGCCCTTCCCCATGCAGTTCCCTTTTTAATATCTTGCATTCCGTGGTACATTTGTTAGAGGTGATGAACAATTGATAAGTTATATGAAATCAATAGTTTACATTAGGTTTGTGCTTGATGTTGTACATGCTCTGGGCTTTGGGCAAGTGTATAACGTCATCTATCTCCCATTATAGGTCATACAGAGTAGTTTCACTGCCCTAAAAATCCTCTGTGGTCCTCCTTTTCGTCCCTTCCTCCACCCTAACTCCTGACAACCACTGATTATTTTACTTGCTCCGTGGTTTTACCTTTTCTAGAATGTCATAGTTGGAATCATGCAGTACATGGCTTTTTCTGACTGGTGCTCACTTAGAAATAAGCAACACATGTGTTCTTCACAACTTCTGACATAACCCCAGCTGAGAAGTGTTGAATTTATCTATTGTGTTCCTGCTCCTTCTTTCCCTGTAATTATTTTGCCTTCAGCATCTGTTCTTTCTTTTTCTTTTCTTTTTTGGGCCACACCCACAGCATATGGAAGTTCCCAGGCTAAGGGTCAAATCAGAGCTGTAGCTGCCGACCTACACCATAGCCACAGCAGTGGCCAGATCTGAGCCACATCTGTGACCTACACCACAGCTCACAGCAATGCCAGATGCTTAACCCACTGAGTGAGGCCAGGGATCAAACCCATATCCTCATGGCTACTAGTCAGGTTCCTTATTGCTGAACCATGATGTGAACTCCAGCCTCTGTTATTTTTTCCTCTGAAGTCTTACCTACTTTTCCTTACCCTTGATCCTTGATATCATCTTTTTTTCCTTTTTTTTTTTTTAATATTTTTAGGGCTACACCTGAAGTATGTGGAAATTCCTGGTCTAGGGGTCGAATCAGAGCTGCAGCTGCCAGAATATGCCACAGCTACAACGCCAGATCTGAGCCTCATCTGCGACCTACACTGCAGCTCACAGCAATGCCGGATCCTTTAACCCACTCAGCGAGGTCAGAGATCAAACCCAATTCCTCGTGGATACTTGTTGGGTTCTTAACCCAATGAGCCACAACAGGAACCCCCAAATGACATCATTCCGAATTCAGTTTACCAGCAGTGTCTTCCTTGTCTTCTGTATAGGTGTTACCTTCTGGCTGACCCACACAATCTGAGTTTCTAATTTCACAGTCCTGATTCAGACACTGCTGTAGAATGTTCAGCCTCCTTTGTCCAGTTTCCAACAGCCAGGCACAAGTTGGAACCATAACCTGCTGTGCCACCGTGGGAACTCCTGACTTAGTATTCTTAACACACCATTTCTACCATCGTATCAGGCTGCCAGGTGTCAAATGAAAACATTTCTGACCACAAGATCTGCATCTTGAAGGTGGGCCAGAAAGAAGATTTGCATGTACAGCAATGCTAAAAACACATCTTACCTACCCCAAGATTTCTTTCCTTTCCTCCTCCTCATCCCCAGATACCATTTCACTTTTCTCGATGAGGCTTTTGTTTCATTTGAAAAGTTCACATTATCAGACAGCACCACCAAAGGGGCACAGCAGAGTCTTGGGAAGGAGAACTGTGGTGGTTGTAGGTGGTATTGGGCATGGATAAGGACCTTGCCCAGGAGGGCAAGAAGGTCTTTGTTTGGTACAAGGGAAACAGCCTTCTGGAAGTCAAAGGATGGCCAGAAATTGTAGTTCATATTTTGCCAAATGGAGCATCCTTATCTCCATGGCAAGTGTGGAGAGTGAAGCCTGGGAATCTAGGCAAAGGCTGTGATATTACTAGATTTTGGTGGCTGCATGAATGAAAGGGCAAAGTGGCAGGTAAAGGCAGAATCTTGGAGGACCCAAGTAACAGCCTGAAGCTGGAAGCCTGCAGTACTCTTTGTTAGGGGCCCAGTATTTGCAGCAGATGGAAGAATCCCCTTTAGGACAATAACAAGGGTGCCAGTATCAATAGTACTGTGCATAGCAGTGCATCACACACCAGATATCATGTGAGGCTCACATACTGATTTATTTCCACTTCTAAGCAACCCATGTGAATTAAATATTCTTATTCCTGGATTAACACCAAGAAAAATGAGCCTCAGAAGTTGCCAGATAGGAGTTCCTGTTGTGGCTTAGTGGGTTGAGAACTCAACTAGTACCTGTGAGGATGTGGGTTCAATTCCTGGCCTCAACTCAGTGGCTTAAGGATGCAGCATTGCTCTGAGCTGCAGCGAAGGTCACAGATGTACTCAGATCCCGCATTGCTGTGGCTGTGATGTAGGCTGGCAGCTACAACTCCGGTTCAACCCCAGTCTGGAAATTTTCACGTGTGGCATGCAGGTGTGGCCCTAAAAAAAAAAGTCACCAGTTGGTGGGGTCCACTTAAGTGACCCAGTCTAGCCAAACATCCTGGGGAGAACTTAGCACTTGTTTTGGAGTGGTTAAAGAGACTTTTCTTCTCTGTTTGGCAGCCTGATACGATGGTAGAAATGATGTGTTAAGAATATTAAGTCAGGAGTTCCTGCTGTGGCACAGTAGGTTATGGTTCTGGCTTTTCCACAGCTGTGACGTAAGTCGCAGCTGCATCTCGGATTCGATCCCTGGCCCAGGAACTTCCATATGTCACAGGTGCTCCCCTGCCCCCCCCAAAAGAAAGAATATTAAGTCAGTGTTGGTGTTTGGGATCCCATTTCATGATCCAGCACCAGGAAATAGACAGGCTAAGATTGCAGATCATAAGATTGAGGTATTTCTCAATCTGTGCCCACATCACTTCATTCTTTAAGGCTAGCACTTTCAAATCTCTTTGCTCCATGTTCACATTGCCTTCTCTGTGCCTTTGCCTCCCGCTTATGAGGACACTGTGGTAACATTTGGGACCCACCCGATCTCCCCATGTCAAATCCTTAACACGATTGTAAAGACACTTTCTCCAAATAAGGTACCATATTCAGAGGTCCCAGCAAAGAGGATGGAGGTATATTTGTTGGTGATTGATGGCTTTATACCTTCAGACCCCAATTTTTTTCTGGATTTCTCCTTTAATCTTCACCCTTCCCTGGTTATTTTATTCATGTGCTCCCTCTTTGGGAACCATTTCCCTTGGGTCATCTCTTCATTGTCTTTGCTGTTCTTTGTATTTTACCACTGATTTCCTATTTGCTGAGCCATCCCCCTCTTTCATGTCATGCATGAAATCACAGTCCATGGAATGGAAACAAACCCAGAGATACCGCTCATACTTGGTGGTCTCCTTCATCCCACACTCCCTTCTCAAGCTTCTCCAGTAATTCAGGCATTTTGGATTTTTTTCAGACCAGAAGTCTGCGCTGGAACGGAAAGAGTCACCTTCCAAAGAAGATATTGCTATAGAAGGGCCCTCCCACCACTTGGAAGTAAAACATTGTGTACAGGAGGAGGGCCCCTGGTTGGTCGCATTAGAAATGCAGCATTCTAGGGAGCAACTAAGGGAGCATCAGAAGGACCCTCAGAGTCCAGTGGTACCCACCTCAGAAAGACTATTTGCTCAAGGGGGGGGTTATCTGAATTTAAGCATCCTACCTCCGACATTACACGTAAGAACACATTTCCATAAGTTCAACTCCCCGGTTAAAAAGTTGGAACAGAATTCAGTTTTCATTAATCATCAGCAAGGCTGGGCTGATCTGAGGCCCTGTGAAGATCATCAAAGTGCTAGAGGCTTTTGTCAGAGAATTTACTTGAATAAACTTGCAAATGTTGAAATGGAAAATAAAAAACCTTATCTTTATACTGTCAGTAGTGACTCTTTCAGCTATGGTACCTCCCTTCGTTTTCTTCATACAGTTTTTTCGGCAGAGAACAGTGATGATGGTAAGGACTATGGAAACATCATTAATCATAATTTGTCTCTGAATGAACATAAGCCCATGCCTTTTGGGGAAAGTCAGCATGAGTGTGACGAATGCCTTGCACAAACTGAGATAAGTGACCTTGCAGAAGCACCATTCAGATGTGAGGAGGACTGCGATGCCTTCCATGTGGCCTCGTCTTTTACTGACTGTGGCATTATTCAGACCAGAAAGAAGCCATATGCTTGTAATCAGTGTGGAAAATCTTTCAGCTGTTGCTCCAAGCTTGTTGTACACCAGAGGACACACACTGGAGAAAAGCCCTATGAATGTACTCAGTGTGGAAAGTCTTTCAGCCAGAGCTATGACCTTGTCGTACACCAGAGGACACACACTGGAGAAAAGCCCTATGAATGTAAACAGTGTGGGAAATCCTTCACCCAGAGTTCCAAACTTCTTAGACATCAGCGAACTCACACTGGAGAAAAACCATATAAATGTCATGAATGTGGAAAATCTTTCAGGTGGAATTCTAACCTTATCGTACACCAAAGAATTCATACTGGAGAGAAACCATATGAATGTACTCAGTGTGGAAAGTCCTTCAGCCAAAGCTCTGACTTTGTTGCACATAAAAGGACTCACACTGGAGAGAAACCCTATGAATGTAACCAGTGTGGAAAGTCTTTCATTCGAAGCACTCAGCTTATTAGGCATCTGAGGATTCACACTGGAGAGAAGCCATATAAATGCAGTCAATGTGATAAAGCCTTCACTGGGAGCTCTCACCTTATTGAACATCAGAGAACTCATACTGGAGAGAAGCCGTTCGAATGCAATCTTTGTGGGAAAGGCTTCACTGGGAGCTCTCACCTTCTTTCACATCAGAGAATTCATTCTGGAGAGAAACCATATGAATGTAATGACTGTGGGAAAGCTTTTCGGCAGCGATCTCAGCTTATTGTGCACCAGCGAATACATACTGGAGAGAAACCTTATGAATGCAGTCATTGTGGGAAAGCTTTCAGCCAGAGGTCTCCTCTCATTGTGCATCAGAGAACACATGTTGGAGAGAAGCCCTATCAGTGTAATATGTGTGTTAAAGCTTTCAGTCAGAGGTCACGCCTTACTGAACATCAGAGAACACATACTGGAGAAAAGCCCTATGAATGTATTGACTGTGGAAAAGCCTTCAGTGATCGATCAACTCTTACAAAACACGAGAGAACACATACTGGAGAGAAACCCTATGAATGTAGTCACTGTGAAAAGGCCTTTAGCCAGCGGTGTCAGCTTACTAGGCATCAGAGAATTCACACTGGAGAGAAACCCTATGAATGTAATGAAAGTGGGAAAGCTTTCAGTTATAGTACATCCCTTATTCAACATGAGAAAACCCATGGGAGAGATACCCTGTGAATGGATGGAAAACTGACTGCCAGACTTTCTTTACTAGACAGACATCAGATGACCAAGGTATGGTTCTCGGAGTGTAGACTCATGACCACATTTATTACAATTGCTTGGAGTGTATATGTGTAAAATGCACACTACCAAACTTACCCTCATCTTACTAAATCAGAATCTCTAGCAGTTTAAAAAAAAAAAAAGTGCAGTTTCTAAAAGTGCTTTATGTGTACACTAAAATTTATTTACCTCTGCCTTTTGCTGAGATGCTATGAATATAACCACATGAAAAACACCAGTCAGAGCTCTCAGCAGGAGTTAAAAAACTCAATGGAGTCGTATCCACTGGATAATCTTTTTAGTGCAAAAAGCCACCCAAACTCAATCAGACCCTGTCCCCTTAACATTCCTGGAAATGATGGCAGACTGAAAACCCCACTCAGCATTGCATGAGGAAGGTGGTGTTTAAAGATGAAATTTGAAGCCAGACATGTTTACTGTAAACAAACAATTAAAAACACAAAATGGGGAGTTCCCATTATGGCTCAATAGAAATGGACCTAATAATTGTGAGGATGTGGGTTCGATCCCTGGCCTCCTTCAGGGTTTAAAGGATCTGGTGTTGCTGTGAGTTGTGGTGTAGGTTGCAAATGTGGCCCATGTCTGGCATTTCTGTGGCTGTGGTTTTGGCATAGGCCAGCAGCTGTAGCTCCAATTCGACCCCTTGCTTAGAAACTTTGATATGCTACAGGTGTGGCCCTAAAAAATAAATAAATAAATAAAAATAAAAGCAAAATGGGAGTTCTCTTGTGGCACAGCAGGTTAAGGATCAAGCATTTTCACTGCAGCAGCCTGGGTTTGATCCCTGACCTGGAATTTTCATGTGCCTTGGGTGCAGCCAAAAAAATTATAAAAGATATTGCAAAAACATCTAGAAAGGATAATTTTGAAACTAAGAATGGAATATGACTGGAGAGTCGGGCACATGCCCAAGGCACGAAGAAGTTCCTGGGCCAGGAATCAAACCTGCAGCATGGCATTAACCAGCACCACAGCTGTGACAACACCAGCCCCTTAACCCACTGAGCCACCATGCAACTTGAATATTTTTTTAAGGAAAAGAAATGTTTGTTCTAACTTAAAAAGGGAACAGTGAATCACAGGCTTAAAAGTAAACAAATTCTGGAGTTCCCGTCGTGGCTCAGTAGTTAACAAATCCGACTAGGAAGCATGAGGTGGCAGGTTCGATCCCTGGCCTTGCTCAGTGGGTTATGGATCCAGCGTTGCCGTGAGTTGTGGTATAGGTTGCAGACGAGGCTCGGATCCCGCATTGCTGTGGTTGTGGCGTAGGCCGGCAGCTACAGCTCTGGTTAGACCCCTAGCCTGGGAACCTCCATATTGCCGTGGGAAGCGGCCCCAGAAAAGGCAAAAAGGCAAAAAAAAAAAAAGCAGAGACAAACAAATCACACACAAAAGTAAACAAATTCTTTGGAAAATAACATGCAGATTGTAGAAGACAATTGTAATCCAAACGTGAAGCAAACCTTAGGAAGGGGTATTCATTTGACTCTGCTGTAATACTTCCTGCAAGAGACAGAGGACTCATGAAACTGGAACGAAAGGGGGAAATGTATTGTTTTGTTTGGTCCTTCACTAAACAGTGTTTGCATAGCTGTGAAATAAACAGTAGATACTGTTTGGGGCTTTGGTTTTTTTTGTTGTTTTTGATCCTTTTAGGGTTTTCTTAGGGCTGCATCCATGGCATATGGAGGTTCCCAGGCTAGGGGTTCAGTCAGGGCTGTGGCTGCTGACCTACGCCAGAGTCACAGCAACGAAGGATCCAAGCCGAGTCTGCAGCCTCCATCACAGATCACGGCAATGCCAGATCCTTAACCCACTGAGCAAGGCCAGGGATCAAACCTGCATCCTCATGGATGCTAGTCGGGTTCGCTAACTGCCGAGCCACAACAGGAACTCCTTTTTTTTTTTTAATTTTAGGAAGAACCCTGGAGCTGTGACACTAGGGTTTCATAGTGGCAACAGAATGCAGTGCCATTGTTCCCAGTCCTGTTACCAATAGTATTGATACAGACTGCAGCTCTTGCAGAGTAGAGGGGGAAGAAAAGTAGAAGGGAGGTCAGAGCTGCAGCTGCCGGCCACAGCCACAGCCACAGCACCACCGCTCACGGCAATGTCAGATCCTCATCCCACTGAGTGGGACCAGAGATTGAACCCGAGCCCTCAGAGAGTCAGGTTCTTAACCCACTGAGCCACAAGAGGAACTCCCAGTGTCCCTGTATTCTCGTCTTAGGAAGTGGGGTTTTTAATAGAGTACATCAGATTACTTAGGAGACGCTAAACGGTCATGTCTCAAAAACTGGAAGCAAGTAGAGCCGCAACAGTGTGAGTCAAATCTAAGCTTATCAGCAGATCCCGTTGTAGTGGAAACAAATCTGACTAGCATCCATGAGGACGCAGGTTCCATCCCTGGCCTTGCTCAGTGGGTTAAGGATCTGGCATTGCAGACTCAGCTCGGATCTAGCGTGGCTGTGGCTGTGGTGTGGGCCAGCAGCTACAGGTCCAATTCGATCCCTAGTTTGGGAACCTAGCTCTAAAAAGAAAGCAAACAAACAAACAAAACTCCGTATCAGAGCAGGCAGTCAGTAAAGTACATAGACCGTGAAAGATCAGAATTACAGAGACGACCTCCGGAAGAGCCAGAAATGATTAAAGGTGGCTGCTGGGGTCTGTGACGATGGGGTGAAGTGGGTCAGAAGACAGCTGCTTCCCATTTTAAACCTTCTGTAGTACTTCATATTCTGCTACACTGCTCGTTTGGGTAACCAGTTACTGCAAATGTGAACCTGTAGGTGAGCAAAACTACATGAGGACACCTGCAGTTGATTGGTGGGATTATGAACAGGTTTCCTTTGGGTTCCGTGTCGCTGTGATCATAAGTCGATTGAAGAAGCAAGACCTTAAAGAAAAGATGTCCATCTTCTCCTGGGCCGGAGTTGACTCCATTAGAGCAGGAAGGCTCCTTGGCTTCTTAGAAGTCCCTGGAATTAAAGGAGATGAATTAGTCTTTCAAGGCTCTGAGGTTCAATTTTCCAGAAGCCTTATCACCTCCTCATCAGGAGGCCCCAGAAAGTGGGGGCTGGGAGAGAGGCTGATATCCTGGGCCAGCCGGGTGGAATCCCTTCTGAGGGACTTTTCATAAGCACAGGTACTGAGTGTGCTCCCCCAGGATCACCGGGCAGCTACCTGATACTTTCCTTGAGACCCGTGAAATAACAGCCCTATGATTCACGTGAGACCCGGGATTGAAACCGGAAATACCTTCCTAGAGCAGCCTGGACAGAACAGGATCTGCTTCCTGGTCAGGCAGTTGGTCCTGCAAGCTTGTTGCTTTTGGGAGACACTGAGGCCTGGGAGAAGGACTTGCCTAACAGACAACTGTTTGACTGTTCTTCTTGAGCAAACATCTGAGAGATGTTTCCATTTGGCAGGTCTTGAGAGTGGCCTCATGCACTGAAGGCATGTCTTAGAGACGTGAGTTTGGAAGATGGTGTGTGGTGGCCTCAAGTCCCTTCTTTCCAAACGGGGCACCCTTCAGGGGCTTAGGGGTCACGGGCTCCCAGAGAGTGCGGATGCCTGAGGGCACATGGGGGGCTGCAGCTGCTGTGTATGCCCTCAGTGCCTCGGGCCCTGCTCGGGGAGAGCTGTCCTTTCTTCTTTTTTTTTTTTTATATATATATATATATATTTTTTTATTTTGTTGTTGTTGTTGTTGCTATTTCTTGGGCCGCTCCCGCGGCATATGGAGGTTCCCAGGCTAGGGTCGAATCGGAGCTGTAGCCACCGGCCTACGCCAGAGCCACAGCAACACGGGATCCGAGCCGCGTCTGCAACCTACACCACAGCTCACGGCAACGCCGGATTGTTAACCCACTGAGCAAGGGCAGGGACTGAACCCGCAACCTCATGGTTCCTAGTCGGATTCGTTAACCACTGCGCCACGACGGGAACTCCAAGAGCTGCCCTTTCATAAAGCGAAATCCCAAGCCCCTTAAGGGCCCAAGCAGTGGGCTCCTTTGAAATGGGACCCTGAGACCTTTCCAGCCAAATCATCCTCACACCCAGAGGCCACTGGTTCCAAATCAGAATGTGCATAAGACCCACCTGAAGGGAAGTGCTAGAATCTCAGACTCCTGGACCCATCCCAACATGTGAAGAGTAGTCTCAAACGTGTGCATCCAGATGGCTGTTTCCTCTTGGTTTCACTTAAATTTATAGTTTGTTGTTGTTGTTGTTGTTGTTTTTCTGGCTCTGCCTGGCATCGTGGAAGTTTCCGGGCCAGGGATCAAACCTGTGCCACATCAGTGACAGTGCTGGATCCTTAACCTGCCGTGCCACTAGGGAATTCCACTCCTAAATATATTTTTGATAAAAGCAGCGGTGGAACTCTTGGGGGTCCACAAGACCACGTCCACATCCAGAGATTTCCTGGAATAACTCATGGGCTCAGCATATAGTTGTACTTGTGGCCGAGAGTGTTGGCAAGGGAGTAGCATGGATCATAAGCGAAAAGGACGGTGAAATCTCCCTGATGTCCCTGTGCAGGCTTCCAGCACCTTCCCTCCCCTGAGGGGCTCACACAAAGCACACTAGAGACCAGGCAAAAAGGCACCTTCTGCCAGCATGCACCACATCCCAGGCTCCCAGGCGCTTGGTGTAGATCACACGTATTTCCACAGTCCAGGCACAGGGACACAGCCTTGTCAGTTAAAGTACAGACAGCACTAAAAGCCCAGTTCCCGCAGGCCAGCCAAGGGCCAGCCTTGCCCACAGGACCTCCTAAAACTCTCAGCCTCAGACCTGCTGTGTGCGCCCTTTGGCCCAAGCTTTCCTGCATGAATACAGCTTGCAGAATTTACAGAACCTGTTCCTTTAAACTTTACACTGCTGCTCTGTCTACACATGTGAGTGAAGCTGACGGTTCATCCAGATCCTGCTTGGGATCGGTTTTCAGGAACATCATCCCACAGGCCCTGCCGTGATTCCACCTTGCAGACTTGAATCCCACGCCCTACTCGAGGCTTCGCTTAAATGCCGCAATGTCTTGATAAGAGAACAAAAAAGAGTGCATTTATTTTTTTCTTCTGTAAACACCCTGTACACAAGATACAAATTTAAATATTGAGCCTTGTTCATAAGGTCTGGATCAAGCTTACCAGGTGGAATTTTACTTACTGTGCAGGTGTGCTGTGCCACGATATTTGCTGACGACCGTAAGCAGAATAGCAGAATGCTCTTGACCTCAGATGATTCAGATCCACTAATGACGTGTATGTTTGCCTTCTGGAGACCATGGAAGCTCTGATTTTCTTTGGACACGATCAGCTCTTAGCATCTTAGCTCTTTAGACGGGACGCTAAGGCTGTATGAATTTTGTCAGTTGGCCATCCAACAGTGTGCTCTGTGTATCTGCTATTACCCAGGGATTCTTTATGCTATGATACTAATTCTCATCAGAAATCTAACTGATGTAGGAGCCTCTGTGTCTATGTTTAGGTCTCTTCTGCTTTCAGGTTGTGTAGTCTGTTTTCATAGTCTATCCTGCTCACTCTCCATGTAAACGTCACAGCGTCATCTTAAAGATCCCCCACCCACTGTGCTCTTTTTTTTGACCTTGAAGTTCTCAGAGCAGAAGTCCCAGGGAACTTGAAGTCCCACGGAGACCACTGTCTTCTCAGCAGCTGGCACTTTCTCTGTCCCCGGCCCTCAAGCAGGCTGGGCTGAGTCGTTGCAGATCCCTCAGAGAGGCGTTCAGCCGAGCCGTGCAGGTGATTGCTGCTGTGGGGTCCAAGGAAGTTGAGACCAGAAGCCTCTGGTGGGAGGCTGGGGGCCAGCAACAGTCAAAACAGCAGCTTCTCCATCCAGAGAGGTTGTGAGGACCTGGACACCACCCCCTGCCCACCCACCCCGCTGCCAGCCCAGTGCCCAGTGAGTGCGAACAGATTGAAGCCACTGAGAGTGGGGCTCGCTTGTTACCCCAGGAGAACCTAGTCCATCCTGATGGATACCATCCAACATAAAATAGACTGTATTTAAAATATCTCTAGGAGTTCCCATCGTGGCGCAGTGATTAACGAATCCGACTAGGAACCAAGAGGTTGCGGGTTTGATCCCTGGCCTTGCTCAGTGGGTTAAGGATCTGGCGTTGCCGTGAGCTGTGGTGTAGGTCACAGACGCGGCTCGGATCCCACGTTGCTGTGGCTCTGGCATAGGCTAGTGGCTGTAGCTCCAATTAAACCCCTAGCCTGGGAACCTCCATATGCCGAGGGAGCCGCCCTAGAAAAGGCGAAAAACAAAAAAACAAAAAAAAACAAATCCTAACATTCCCCGACACACACAAATATAGGTTTATGAGGGTCGGTCAGGATTTTGTCTTCTTTACTGCCAAACAGTTCCTAGTACATAACAGCTTTCTTTGTTCACTGAAGAAATGCTGGATAGCAGGCTTTTTTTTTTTTTTTTTTTTGCCTTTTTGGCTTTTTAGAGCTGCACCTGCAGCGTGTGGAGGTTCCCAGGCTAGGGGTTGAATCAGAGCTGTAGCTGCTGGCCTCTGCCACAACCACAGCAACTCAGGATCCCAGCCATGTCTGCGACCTACACCACACCTCACAGCAATGTGGGATCCTTAACCCACTGAGCAAGGCCAGGGATCAAACCCACATTCTCATGGATCCAAGTTGGGTTCATTAACCACCCAGCCATGATGGGAACTCCAATAACAGGGTTATTTACTTATTTTTTTTAACTTGAGCACTAGCAGGATGATGGGGAAAATAGGACCTGGAAAAGAATCTGAAAAAGAACGTAGGTACATGTGGCACTTCGTGGTACACCTGAGCTAACACTGCCTTGTAAATTAAGTGTACTTCAATTGAAAAAATGGTTTTAGGAATTCCTGTTGTGGCAAGCAGTAACAATCCCTACTAGTATCCATGAGGACACAGGTTCGATCCTTGGCCTCGTTTAGTGAGCTGTGCTGTGGGTTGCAGATGCAGCTTGCATCCCGTGTTGCTGTGGCTGTGGTGTGGGCTGGCAGCTCCAGTTCAACCCCTAGCCTGGGAACTTTCATGTGCCAAAAGTGTGGCCCTATAAAAAGCAAAAAAAAAAAAAAAAAGTTTTATTTTTTTTATTTGTGTGTGTGTGGTTGATAGAATTTTATTGGTTATGGAAAAGCTAATCTTTTTTATTTTTATTACTCAATGAATTTATTACATTTATAGTTGTACAATGATCATCACAATCCAGTGATGATTGTTACAGGTCTTCCATCCCACAACCCCAGCGCATTCCCCCCACCCCCCGAACTGTCTCCTTTGGAAAACATAAGTTGTTCAAAGTCTGTGAGTCAGTATCTGTTCTGCAAAGAAGTTCACATGTCCTTTTTTCAGATTCCACATGTCAGTGATAGCATTTGATGTTGGTGTCTCATTGTCTGACTGACTTCACTTAGCATAATTTCTAGGTCCATCCATGTTGCTGCAAATGCCGTTATTTCGTTCCTTTTAATGGCCGAGTAATATTGCATTGTGTCTATGCACCACATCTTCTGGATCCACTCCTCTGTCGATGGACATTTAGGTTGCTTCCATGTCTTGGCTATTGAAAATAGTGCTGCAGTGAACATCGGAGTACATGTGTCTTTGTGAGTTGTGGTTTTCTCTGGATAGATGCCCAGGAGTGGGATTGCTGGATCAAATGGGAGTTCTATTTTGAGTTTTCTGAGGAATCTCCAGACTGTTTTCCACAGTGGTTGCACCAACTGACAATCCCACCAACAGTGTACTAGGGCTCCTTTTTCTCCACACCCTCTCCAGCACTTATTTATTGTTTGTCGGGTTAAGAACCCAACTAGCATCCATGAGGATTCAGGTTCGATCCCTGGCCTCACTCAGTGGGTTAAGGATCCAGCATTGCCGTGAACTGTGGTGTAGCTCACAGACTCAGCTCGGATCGTGTGTTGCTGTGGCTGCAGGGTAGGCCAGCAGCTGCAGCTCCGATTGGCCCCCTATCCTGGGAACTTTCCATATACCAAAAAAAAAAAAAAAATTGTATAAATGGCTGACAAAATATTTTCCTGATTGTGTGTAAAGAGAGAGAGAAGGAAAAAGGAAATGTGGCAAAATATTACTGTCGGTGAACCTGCAACTAATGTTTCTGTTGAAATCTCTCTGAAATTTTTCCAAATAAAAAGGTGGGAGTTCCCGTCGTGGCTTAGCGGAAACGAATCCGACTAGGAACCATGAAGTTTCAGGTTCGATCCCTGGCCTCACTCAATGCGTTAAGGATCTGGCGTTGCTGTGAGCTGTGGTGTAGGTTGCAGACACGGCTCAGATCCTGCGTTGCTGTGGCTGTGGTGTAGGCCGGCAGCTACAGCTCCGATTCGACCCCTAGCCTGGGAACCTTCATATGCCGCAGGTGCAGCCCTAAAAAGATAAGAACAAAAAAACCAATAAGCAAAAAAACAAAAAGGTGTATGAAATAGGAACAGGTGTTATGTATCATGTGTTATATATCTATTCGCAAGCGCATTCACATCAGCCGCTCCGTGCGAGTAGCGTGTGCTGTACATCTAGCACTGATCTTGTGCCGGACTCGCATTAACTATTTCACATTTACCATCAGTTTCTTTCCTTCTCATCACAGGCCTCTGAGGGAGCCAACGTTATTTTACAGGTGAGGTATCTGAGTCTTAGAGAGGTACGGAGGCTTTCTTAAGATCACTTAGCTAGCCGGGTAGGCATCTGGGTTTTTTGGTTTTTGGCCTCCCGGAGCATGTAGACGTTCCCAGGCCAGGAATGGAACCTGCGCCACAGCAGTGACCGTGCTACAGGCAATCGCAATAGCAGATCCTTAACCGCTAGCCCACAATGGAACCCCAGGAAACTGTTTTATCCTTTGCAGATCTCTTTAACGTTTGGCCTGCCTGAAGGCAGCTGGAGTATCATAACCACTTATGCCTCTGAGAATTGCACAACTCTCAGCAAATAAGAACTCTGTCCAAACCCTTGTGCTAAGATATGACCACACACTTACATGGCTTCTAGAAGCATAAGGCTGCGTCTCTATGGAGATCCTAGCCTCCGGTCAAAATGCTTTCTTGAGAAACGCTGCCAGGAATTTGCAGTTTGCTCTAGCCAACACCTGAGGGCCTTTTTTTTTTTTTTTTTGCCATTTCTAGGGCCGCTCCTGCGGCTTAGGGAGGTTCCCAGGCTAGGGGTCGAATCGGAGCTGTAGTCATCGGCCTACACGAGAGCTATAGCAACGCGGGATCCGAGCCGCGTCTGCCACCTACACCACAGCTCACTGCAATGCCAGATCCTCAACCCACTGAGCAAGGGCAGGGATCGAACCCGCAACCTCATGGTTCCTAGTCGGATTCGTTAACCACTGAGCCACGACGGGAACTCCTGAGGGCCCTTTCTTAGAGCCCTGACTAAAAAGGGTTTACAATTGTGAATCCTTTCTCTGACCCTTTGAGATGTCTTTGTATTTCCTTCAACTCAGAAGTGTCTTTCTCAGGGACCTGAAAGCCATTCCTTTGAAATGCAGTCATCAGAAAAGGTTGGGCCTCTGTCTCCAGTCTCTGTGGGAGGATAGAACCCTAACTTACCCCAACCCTAATTCCTAACTGGGCATGTCCAGCAGCAGACACAGCTGGCCCCGTCACATTTACAGTGACCCACGCTTTGTCGTTTCTCACGCGCTCCCCCACGTGCTCCCCTCTTCTGATTCCCTCATTCTCCCTTCAAAACACCCAGTTGGGCACATCTTCAAATGGAGCTTATCTCTTTCCCCTACATCAGCAGTTACTGTATAAAATCTGTTTTCGCCGAGATACTGATGTCTGACTCTTTTTAACACCTTCAATCTGTTACTCATCAAGAAGCCTCTGAAAAACTCTACATTTGTGAGAAAATGGGAGTCGGGGAAAAAAGCATTATTATGAACTTAGTTTAGAACTCACTGACTCAGAGTTCCCGTCATGGTGCAGTGGTTAATGAATCCGACTAGGAACCATGAGGTTGCAGGTTCGATCCCTGGCCTTGATCAGTGGGTTAAGGATCTGGCGTTGCCGTGAGCTGTGGTGTGGGTTGCAGAGGCGGCTCAGATCCTGCAATGCTGTGGCTCTGGCCTAGGCCGGTAGCTACAGCTCCGAATAGACCCCTAGCCCTGGCACCTCCATATGCCGTGGGAGCGGCTCAAGAAAATACAAAAACAAAAACAAAAAAATCTCACTGACTCATAGAAAGGGTTTCAGGAATCCCATGGTGTGTCCACAGCATTCACTTTGAGAACTACTGCAATAGATAAAACTCTGTAGTATAAGCAAGGAAAAAACAAAACTACTAGAAAAGAAACAATTAAAATAATAGGGGTAGTTCCTGTTGTGGCTCAGTGGTAACGAACCTGACTACTATCTATGAGGATGCAGGTTCGATCCCTGGCCCTGCTCCATGGGTTAAGGATCAGGTGTTGCTGTGAGCTGTATGTGGTGTAGGTCGAAGACTCAGCTCAGATCCCATATTGCTGTGGCTGTGGCACAGGCCAGCAGCTGTAGCTCCGACTTGACCCCTAGCCTAGGAACCTCCATATGCTGCAGGCGCAGCCATAAAAAGCAAATAAATAAATACATAAACAAAATAATGGGGAAACAGCATGCAGACTGGTACATGCAGACTGGTGCATGCAGACTCATCAAGATTCAGCACAGTTATGACTGGGGCAAATGAGCCCATCGGTTTGATTCTAAAATAAATACAAGAGGTGTTCCCAGGGAGAAGATACAGACCCAACACTCACCACTTCACCCTCTGGAGCCCTTCTGCTGAGAGAAAGGCAATAGACCCTTCCAGACCTCTCTGCCTATAGAGAAAGGGACTCTGCCAGGAAAGTTTGTTGGGCTCCCAATAGTGGCCAGATTCTGTTTCCTGGAAGCTGCCAGATCTGTGGTTCCCACAGCCACCTGCTCTGGTGACTGTGCCTTACACATCCACCTCCTGGTTGGGCAGACCCTGTGGGGTTGGGCCCTGGGTGGGGTGGCAGGGGTGATGCCCAGCAGGGAGAAGAGCCGGTCGCTGGACTGGAGTGGGGCGATACTGGGGCAGAAAGAGAGAACAGGGATGGAAGAGGGTGTGGAAATCGCGGCCCCTTGGAAGCCAGATGCCCAGTGTCCACAGTGACTGTGATCGTTCACCCCTTTGTAGTGTTTGTGGTTTATTGTGTGTCTACAGCAGCAGCCCCATGGGGGCAGGTGAGTATCTCTATTCCTTGCTTTGTGTGCCTGGTTCCTAGCATACAGCAAATGGTCAAGTAAATAGTTGTACTGGTTCAACTGCCTGTGATGAACATCTGCTTTTCCTTCTTTCCTAATAACCTTTTTTTTTTTTTTTTTTGGTCACATCCATGGCATTCGGAAGTTCCTGTGCCAGGATCCAGCCTGTGCCACATCAGGGACCCAAGCCACTGACAACAAAGGATCCTTAACTCACTGAGCCACCAGGGAACTCCAAATAAACCTTTTTTTTTTTTTTTTTTGGTCTTTTTAGGGCCGCACCTGTGGCACATGCAAGTTCCTAGGCCAAGGGTCGAGTGGGAGCTGGAATTGCCCTATTACACCAGGGCCACAACCACAACACAGGGAGATTCAAGTGGCATATGAGACCTAGTTGGGGCAACTCAGGGTCTTTAACCCACTGAGGGAGGCCAGAGGTGGAAACTGCAACCTCGTGGTTCCTAGTAGGATTCATTTCTGCTGCAGCATGAAGGGGAACTCCCAAATAACTTTTTTTTTTTTTTTTGCTTTTTAGGGCTGCACCTGCAGCATATAGAGGTTCCCAGGCTAGGGGTCCAATCGAAGCTGACAGCCTACATCACAGCAACTGCAACACAGGATCGGAGCCACGTCTGTGTGACCTACACCACAGCTCACGGCAATTCCGGATCCTCAACCCACTGAGCGACTCCAGGGATAGAACCGGCAACCTCATGGTTCCTAGTCGGATTCCTTGCTGTTGCACCACTAAGGGGACTCCTCAAATAAACTTTTTAATAGACTCCAACAGACCCACAGAAATGACCCATTGCAAAGGGAACAGCCCAAATAGAGAAACAGAAGTTGATCAGCGCTCAGAAAATGTGTCCCTCCCAGTTGGTAGCCCTTTAAAACCGGTTTTATTAACACAATGTTCTTATACTTTGAAACATAAAAATGTTTTAAGCGCAATGGCAGTATACGAGCCAGAAAGAAACAAGAAAAGCCCCAGGAGTTCCCATCGTGGCTCAGTGGCTAATGAATCCGACTAGGAACCATGAGGTTGCGGGTTCTATCCCTGGCCTTGCTCAGTGGGTTAAGGATCCGGCTTTGCCATGAGCTGTGGTGTAGGTCACAGACGCGGCTCGGATCCCACGTTGCTGTGGCTCTGGCGTAGGCCGGCGGCTATAGCTCCGATTCGACCCCTAGCCTGGGAATCTCCATTTGCCGCGGGAACGGCCCAAGAAATGGCAAAAAGGCAAAAAAAAAAAAAAAAAAAAAGCCCCAGGTCTCCTGTGCATTTCCAACTGGGAAAGGCAGGCCGGAATTTCAACCTGGGCGGTCGCATTCCAGGGTGCAGTCCGGTGTTTGATAGATGGGCCCGGGGACACCAGAGAGCAAGGCTGCCAGGAAGGGTGGGCTGGGAGATCTGAGACCTCAGCACCGTAATGACTCTGGAGGACCTCCGCCCACCAGTCCCGCTGCACGGCCGCCTGAGGCTCCCATTGGCGGGAAGCCGGCGAGCGGATGCTCCCATTGGCCCGTAGTCGGGACAGCCCCCTTGGCCGAAGGGCATGCGCCAGGAAGCTCCCATTGGCCCGAAGCACGAAAGCTCCCATTGGTCAAGGCTCCAGGAACGAAGGTTTCCATTGGCCAGGCGCTGAGGCGCGCCGCTCGGCCTTCTGGGAGCTGTATTTGCAGCGTCGCCCGCGCAGCCGCCATTGTCCCCGGGCAGCGACTCCCCAAATCCTTGTTGGGGGGTGGCTCTCGGGTTCGGGGTCGCCAAGGGTTCCTGTCCTCACCTGTCTGCCCAGGATGGATCCCGAGGAGGAAGCAGCGGCGTTGGCGATGGCTACGGGTCCCCCGGAGGAACGGCCTCAGGTAGGCCGTAACAATAATAGTAACAATAACAACGACGGCAGCGGGCCCAGGCAGGGCGTCTACCACAGATACTGACCCTTTAGCCCTCGCAGCGCACGGAGCGGGGTCGGGCGTTAGAGCCCCAATCCCTGGATATACTGGGAGACGGAAGCCCCGGTTGAGGCGCCCGGACCAACCTAGCTGGTTAAGAAGGGCGTCGGGCTTCGAACCCGGGCCTTCCAGTCCTCGAGTGCGCATGCTTCCCGGGCCTCTGGCCTTCCGGTTCCAGGATGCGACTTTGGGTGGTTCCCGAGGACCAGGCTCGCCCCCCCGACACCCTTCCCCCGGTCCCGAAGGCCGACCTCTCTGCGGAAGGGTAATAGTAACTGGCGTAGAGATGCTCCCGCGGGCGGAGTCCACCGACCCCCACCCAGAGCCCCGCTGCCCGAAACCCCCGGCCTGTGGCCGGGACGCAGTCTCCGGGGGTGAGGACAGGGGATCACACCCCGCGTTTGTGGGGCAGGAGCGATACAGGGCTCCTGCAGGGCTGGCGGGGACTGCAGTTCTCGGCAGCCTGTTCGGAAGGCCATCTGGGAAGGCGCCTGATTCGAAGCTCCAGCGTTTCTGGACAAAGTGTCCGCTGCCTGTGTTCTCCGCATAGTGCTTTCTCCCCGTGGCAGGAGCCTAAAGAAATTCGTAATTTCTGAAGCGCCTGGACTTTTTTTAAATTGTTGTCCATGGGGATTTGCATTTATTTCAGATTTGGTATGCAGAGTGAGCCTCAGTAATCCCGGATGTGCACGTGTTGAGAAATGTGTTGTTGCAGATTGATGAGAAAGGCAACCGGGCCTTAGTTTACTTTGCTGTGGCTGGGAGTGGGGGGCAGGGAGTGAGCCATGTCAGAGAACACCAGAGCTGGACAGCAGTTAAAGCAGTAAGAACAGAATGTGTTCGGGAACTGTCGCAATAGGGGAAGAGACTTCAGTATAGAACTGCGCTTAATTCCAAATACAAGAAAAAGTGGGGATTTACAGGAGGTTGGGGGGTAATTCTTGCTGAACTGAACTGAAACAGGATTCTTGCTTAAGCAGGCCAAGTGATGGGATGTTACCTGGAGTATTTTGAGGGATGAGGACTTTGAGAAGATGTCAAGAAGGGAGTTCCTGTCATAGTGCAGTGGTTAACGAATTTGACAAGGAGCCATGAGGTTACAGGTTCGATCCCTGGCCTTGCTCAGTGGGTTACGGATCCGGCATTGCCATGAGCTGTGGTGTAGGTCGAAGACACGGCTCACATCCTGAGTTCAGCTGTGGCTCTGGTGTAGGCGGGTGGCTGCAGCTCCGATTAGACCCCTAGCCTGGGAACCTCCATATGCCGAGGGAGCGGCCCTAGAAAAGGCAAAAAGACCAAAAAAAAAAAAAAAGAAAGAAAGATATCAAGAGGGATTGGATATGAAGGGTAGGATTCTGGCTATAACCTATGGGACAGGATTTTTGGTAGGGATGCAAAAATGGACACAGGGGAGTTCCCTTCATGGCTCAGTGATTAACGAACCAGACCAGGATCCATGAGGATGTGGATTCAATCCCTGGCTTCCTTCAATGTTTAAGGATCAGGTGTTGCCGTGACCTGTGTTGTAAGTTGCAGATGAGGCTCCGATCCTGCGTTGCTGTGGCTGTGGTGTAGGCCGGCATTGGTAGCTCTGATTAGACCCCTGGCCTGGGAACCTTCATATGCTGCAGGTGCGGCCCTAAAAAAAGCAAAAAAAAAAGACACAGGATATTGTTTTGTGGTGCAACAGGTTGGGGATCTGGTGTTGTCACTGAGTGGCTTGGGTGGCTGCTGTGGCACCCGCTCTGTCCCTGGGCTGGAAACTCTCTTTTGCTGTGGGCATAGCCAGAGGGGAAAAAAATGGATGCAGAAGCCCAAAGCTCAGGGCTTAGTTTAGAAGATGGTTCAGATGAGCTAAACTAAAGTTTGGTCAAGGAGAAAATCTTTGTCAGTGGTGAGAACCTTAATAGGGTGTCTGTTATCTGTTGCTGTGTAGTAGCCTAAAACAGTAGTAAAAGTTCCCTGCTGTTGTGGCTCAACAGTAACGAACCCGACTAGTATCCATGAGGATACAGGTTCAGTCCCTAGCCTTGCTCAGTGGGTTAAGGATCCAGCGTTGCTGTGAGTTGTGGTGTAGTTCCCAGACAAGGCTTAGATCCTGCATTGCTGTGGCTGTAGTGTAGGCCAGCAGCTGCAGCTCCATCCAATTTGACCCCTAGTCTGGGAACTTCCATATGCCTTATGTGTGGCCCTAAAATACAAATAAATAAATAGATAAATATGATTGCAGTTTTTGATAATAGGACTTTTGAAATGACTTAGCTGGTGGTTCTGACCCCGACTCGTTACAGTCAAGATGTCAGCCTGGACTGCTCATCTGAGACTTGACTGGGGCTGGAGCATCCACCTCCAAGATGGCTCATTTATGTGATAGTTGGCAGGTGGCCTCTGTTCCTCTCCCATGGGCTTCTCCGTGGAGCTGCCTGGATGTCCTCAACATGGCACCTAGCTTCCCACAAATGAGTGATCCAGGATAGAGCTAGATGGAAGCCACAAGTGACCTGGGGTCAGGATTCACACTCTGCAGTATCCTATCGGTTACACAAATCAAACCTGCTCAGTTTAGGAGGGGACTGCAGAAGGGCTGGGATCCCTGTGGGCCATCTTGGAGGCCCGCTTATCGCAGGAGCAGAGAGCTGCAGAGCCACTCTTCCTGTCAAGGCTGCAGGGGAGAATCTGTTTCTGCCTTTTCCAGCTATCAGACTGTAGACCTTACGTTTCTTGGTTCATGGCCCTTTGTCTTTTTTTTTTTTTTTCTCTTTTTTTTTTTTCAGGGCCGCACCCGAAGCATAAGGAGGTTCCCAGGGTAGGGATCCAATCTGAGCTACCTGCCTACACCACAGCCACAGCAACGCAGGATCCGAGCCACATCTGCAACCTACACCACAGCTCACATCTGTGACCTACGCCACAGCTCACGGCAATGCCGGATCCTTAACCCACTGAGTGAGGCCAGGAATCCAACCCACAATCTCATGGTTCCTAGTTGGATTCATTTCTGCTGCGCCACAATGGGAACTCCAGCCCTTTGTCTATTTTCAAAGCCAGCAGCATAGGCTTTTGCTTTAGTGGCCACATTGTCTTCTGCCTTCTGTAATTAAATCTCCCAATGCCTTCCCTTTAGAAGGACACATGTGATTGCATTTAGGGGCCATCTGGATAATCCAGAATAATTCCTTTATCTTTAAATTCCTTAATCACATCCACAGAGTCCCTTTGCCCGTGTATGGTAACATTCCAGATTCCAAGTACTCGAACTCAGGCATCTTTGGGGGCCCTTTTTCGGCCAACTATAGCCACACTTAAAGGGGTCCTCCCATATCTAAAGGTGAAAAGGGCCCCTTCAGGTGTTTTAAGCAGGAATGGCATGAGCTTGAGAGAAAACATTCAGGTATCTGGAGGTGGGGGTAAGAGAGACACTGAGAGTAGGGTGACCAGGTGCCAGCTGATGCCAGGGTGGTCTGGTCAGCTGTGGGAGAGTATCTAGAGGAAAGGGGCCTGACAGTCCCCATCCTTCCAGGCCCCAGTAGTGCAGAGCGAGAGGAGGGCTACAAGGGTCCAAGGTAGGGCATCAGGGAGGGTCACAAGAGGCAAGGAGTGGTGTCCTGCTGGCATTCCAGGAGGAGACAAGAAGGCCTCATGTGATGCCACCGAGAGGTCTTGTGGCCTAAGACAGGCCAGAACCCAGTGGACCCGGCGGCTGGGTTGTCACTGGCAACAGAGTAGGTGATGGTGGGTGGGGGCAGGGAGCACAGGGGGCATGTTATCAAAGTTGGGGACCCTCTGAGTGGGAGGTGACTATATGGGGACAGGAGCAGAGATCTCCAATTCCAACCAAAGGGTTCTGCAGATCTGCTGCACAGTTTTTGTCAGAGCCACATGCTGCCTGTACTATAATTTCTTGAATATTTTATTTTTTTGTCTTTCTGCTATTTCTTGGGCCGCTCCCACGGCATATGGAGGTTCCCAGGCTAGGGGTCGAATCGGAGCTGTAGCCACCAGCCTACACCACAGCCACAGCAACGCGGGATCCGAGCCACGTCTGCAACCTACACCACAGCTCATGGCAATGCTGGATCGTTACCCACTGAGCAAGGGCAGGGACCAAACCCGCAACCTCATGGTTCCTAGTTGGATTGGTTAACCACTGCGCCACAACGGGAACTTCTCTTGAATATTTTAAAATCGTGTTTTCCTTAAAAGGAAATACCATTTTATTTTATTTTATTTATTTTATTTTGCTTTTTATGGCCACACCCTGGCATATGGAAGTTCCCAGGCTAGGGGTTGAATAGGAGCTACAGCTGCCGGCCTGCGCCACAGCCACAGCAACACGGAATCCAAACCTCATCTTTGACCCACACCACAGCTCACGGCAACGCCAGTTCCCTGACCCACTGAGCAAGGCCAGGGATTGAACCCACATCTTCATGGATACTAGTCGGATTCGTTTCCACTGTGCCACACAGGAACTCCAAAAATACCATTTTAAAATGGAAGTATTTGGTATGTAATTTTGACTTGCATTCCCCTGGTGGTGAATGTTGAGCATCTTTTCCGTGCTTATTAGCTATTTGTATATTTTATATCTTCTTAAAGTTAGACCCTTTGCCCTTTTAAATTTGATTATCTTTATCATTGAGTTTTACCAGTTCTTCATATCTAGATACTTACAAGTCACTTATCAGGTGTGATTTGCAGTTATTTCCCATCACATGGGTGTCCTTTCACTTTTTTGATAATGTCTTTAGGGACACAAAAGTCTTTAATTTGGGAGTTCCCGTCGTGGCTCGGTGGTTAACAAATCCGACTAGGAACCGTGAGGTTGCAGATTCGATCCCTGGCCTCTCTCAGTGGGTTAAGGATCTGGCGTTGCTGTGAGCTGTGGTGTAGGTTGCAGACAAGGCTCGGATCCCGTGTTGCTGTGGCTGTGGCATAAGGCCGGCGGCTACAGCTCTGATTGGACCCCTAGCCTGGGAATCTCCATATGCTGCGTGTGCGGTCCTAGAAAAAGACAAAAAAAAAAGAAGTCTTTAATTTTAGTGAAGTTCAGTTTATTTTTTATTTCATCACTTGTCCTTTTGCTATTAGATCTCAAAATCCTTTGCCAAATACAAGATTTTAAAGATTTATCCATGTGTTTTCTTCTAAGAGTTGTAATAGTTTTTACATTTATATCTTTGATCTATTTTGAGTTTTTACATATGGTGTGAGGTAGAACAACTTTATTCTTTTGCATGTGGCTCTCCAGTTGTCCTATAGGAAGTATTTTATAGCCGCTTAATCCTTCTTATAGTCCCCAAGGAGTGATCCTTTGCAGACAAGGAAACAAGAAGGCAGAGGTGGCTACCAGCGCTGTGCCTCTTGAGGCGATGACAGAGCCAAGGCTCTGACCCAGCTTTCGATCATGGCCATGGCCAACCCAACCCACAGGAGTATTTCATTTGTGGGAAACTTTTTAAATGCATTGCATCAACTTTAAAAAATTTGAAGTTTTCACCTTAAAATGTGGTCTCATTTTCAGCTTCTTGCTACAGATTGGAAATTCTGAGCATGTGGGGCCTGTCTTTCCCCCACAGTCAGTTGGTCTGAGTGCCAGCTGCCCCCTCAGACCGGGCACATATTACCCATCACTTCCTGCATCATCACCTCGCAGATTAAATGCCCGTGTCAGCTCTTAAATGGGCCACTTCAGTCACTTATGCGTCTGCTCAGTCCCTGAAGGCCAGTGAGTTTCCAACTCCAGTTGCACACCCTCCTTTTCAGGGAGGGTAAGAAGCCTGCTGTGAAGCCGAGGGTTTCTTAGAGCGTCAGCTGTTGCTGCCTGACAGACTGTCCCAAGATGAAGTAGCCATTTCTTTAGCCCACACATGTGCAAGTCAGCAGTAGAGACTGGTCTCCGTCAGCACCTTCCCTGCCAGAGGTCAGCTGTAGGTCCCGAGGGTGGCTTTGATGTTGCCTTGATGCTTTCGTAGGACCTCACCACACAACCCACCCTCACACATAGCAGCCCAGTAGGTGCCCAGTAAGACCTGACTTGCCTTGCTCGGCACGTGCTCTCTCTCAGGACGCTGGCCTGCTTGTCTTCACCATCCCCGCTCCTCTTCCGCTTCCAGAGAGCACGGATGGGGACAGTCCAGCCAATTGAGTGTGTGTGATGTTTCAGGAGCCGGTGACTTTCCGGGACGTGGCCGTGGACTTCACCCAGGAGGAGTGGGGGCGGCTGGGCCCTGCCCAGAGGATCCTGTACCGAGACGTGATGCTGGAGACCTTTGGGCACCTGCTGTCCGTGGGTGAGGCCCGCTTCCCAAGCTGGTGCTCTGAGGCCTGCAGTGACTTACCCTTTGTGGGTTGTGGGTGGTAGGCCTCTGGTAAGAGAGCTGGACCTGGGCTGGGGCTCAGAGACCTTGCGTTCCCATTCCCTCTGGGATGAGCTGGTAGGAGGGTGTCTGCCCTTTTCTGTCCCAAAGCGAAACTTCTGTTGTGCTGTGTCCTGTGCCCTGATGATCAGGAGTCTAGGGTCGGAGCCTGGGCTGCTGCTTTTTCTGCAGAGCAGACCCACCCCCACCGCCTCTTTCGTCTTTCTCTGTTTCCAGGGCCTGAGCTTCCCAAACCCGACGTCATCTCCCAGCTGGAGCAAGGGGCTGAGCTGTGGGTGGCAGAGAGAGGAATTGCCCAGGGCTGCTATCCAGGTGAGAACCCACCAGAGGGGACCCCCTTCAGGAGTAGGCGTGCTGCGTGGAAGGGCTTGTGTCGGAGTCCCTGAGAAAGGATGCGGGGGCCAAGTCCAGAGGGAGCCAGGGGCCAGCCTCAGAGCCCTTCCCAGGGGAGTGGCCTGGGCATGCTCCGTGCCCCCGGCAGTGAGTTGTGACAGCACGTGAGAAGTGTTGGCTACCAGGGAAGCGCTCTCTGGGCTCTGGGCCCAGGGTTTTTATAGGGGGCTGGTCACACAGGCGCACCCCTCCCACCCCCCGCTCCTGGCACAGACCAAACTCATACGAAAAGCAGGTGTGGTCAGAAACCATATTGTTGGCACCAGCAGTGAACCTCTCTCTCTGACCAATTAGGTTGGTGGCAGCCCTCCCGAAATCCGAGGTCCCAAACCCAGCCCAAGTCCAGCCCTGAAAGCTGGCCCTCTTAGCTGGCGGCCTCAGGCTGACCCGGTAGCTCTTTCCGCAAGGCGTCTGGTCCCTGACCTCCGTCCCTGCCTGGCGTGCTCCCCGACTCCCCTCCAGCGGTCTGGATCCCACCGCTTCCAGCACCTTCTCACTGCCCTTCCGCAGGGTCGTTGCCCATGTGTGAGCTTGCCCTTCATCTTCCCTATGTCTTTCTCGCACGTCCACGTTGTGTAAACCTGTTCCCCACATGCTTTGTTGTCTCGGGCACAGGATCGTATTCAGCCATAAACACCGAACACTGGGCTAGAGCAGCTCAGGAAAGAGCAGTGTTTTTCTCACGGAGCAGCACCGCTGCGGAACTGAGGCTGCCTGGGCCGGTGGTTCTGACTCTCGGGCCTTTTGGGGGGTGGGGGGGGCACAGCCTCTGTGCTCGGGGAGGGGATGTGAGAAGAAAGGTGCCAATCTCATGTCCCCTTTCATCAGAACTCCGCATGTCACCCATCGAGGTCTCAGCCGCTAGGAGGCTGGGAACAGGGTCTGGAGTGTCATCGCTGGCTGGCCTCTCCCTGGAGCTGGTGTGCGGGTACCCTGACCACATTCTGAAGGAAGGGGGCTGTGGCCACGGGACAGAGAACATCAGTACGTGCAGCTCAGCCTCCCACCTACAAGCATCTGGCACCATCTGCAGGAATCACCTCATCTGCTCTGAGGCTTGGAGCCTGTCGGGCAGCTTCCAGCCCCAAGGGCTGGCTTTTGTTCCCCCAGGCCCTGAGCTAACTCCCCTCAGGCCAGCCCTTTTCTGTCTCCGGTCCCAAGCATGCCGTTGCCATAAAATTCATCCATTTAAAATGTACTCTGCCGGAAGTCCCCTCGCAGCACAGCAGGTTAAGGATCCAGCGTTGTCACTGCAGTGAGAAGTTTTGGTTTTGAGTATGTTCGCAGATTGTACACTCATCACACTACCTAGTTAGTTCCCGGCATTTCAGCTCCCGGAGGCCACCTGCCGGCAGTACTGCAGTGTGTGTCTACCCACCCGTACTGCTGGCAACCAGATGGTGGTTTTTCTCTCAGCAGCCAGTCCTCACCTCCAGACTCTAGCCAAGGGTCCCAGCGACTCAGCCCCTTTCCGACAGCATCTCCCTGGAGACCCCACGGCTCGAGGCCTCAGCTCCATAGGCTGCCCCCCTTCCGACGCTAGTCACACGCCAGGGCCTCCCATGCTTTTTGCTTTTTGCTTTTTGGCTGTAGGTCGGGCGCTCCCACAGCCCCTCCCCCAGTTCACTAACTTGCCGTGACCGCTCAGGGAACCACTCCTTGCATTTACTGCTTTTGATCAGTGCTGACATAAAGGAGACACATGAGCAAGCAGCGGTCACAAGGGAGAGGCTGGAGCTTCCTGTCCTGAAGCTACCCAGGGCCCCCCAAGAGTCACCTCCTTAGCATGAGGGCATATGGTCGAGGGGGATGTACTGCAGTTAACAAAAGGTGATACTCATCCCTCTCACCTTAGGGAGCCTCATCCCCAGCCTCTAAGGCTGGCCAGTAGCTATTTGAGGCGTTGGGGGCCAATGTGCCGTCTGTGTGTGTGTGTCCTATCACTGCTCGAACACGTTAGCACAAAGACAACAGCTTAAAACAGCATACGTTTATTACTCCCAGTTGGATCAGACCTGACAGTTTATCGGCTCCGGACCTCACACGGCCAGAGGCGGGGTGTCTGCAGGCTAGACCCCGGGGTGGCAGGCGTACTGGGAGACTCGGGGAAGAATTCGCATCCAGGCTCAGTCAGGTTGTTGGCAGAGTCCGGTTCCAGGTGGTGGCACAGAGGTTTCCGTTTCCTTGCAGACCATCAGCCAAGAGCTGTGACCTGCCGAGGCACCCATGTTCCCCTCTCATGTCCGCTGCCCAGCCATCCTCTCCCTTCTGCCTCTTCTGCTTTCAGAGGCTGGGGCTTGCTTTGGGCCCACCCCGGAAGCCACATCAGCTCTCTCTTTTGAGGCTTAAGGTCGGCTGATGAGAGAACTTCATGTCACCTACAAAATCCCATCACAGCAGAACCTGGATGACGAAACAGCCGGGGACAGCTCTAGAATTCTGCTGGTCTCTCTCCTGTTTTTTTCCTTACGGCCCTGAAAACCGTTGGTAGCTTGGCAGTAGCTGGTCCGCTCCTGATCTAGGCCTTCCTGGCCCATGGCAGGTGCTTAAGAAATCTTGGTGGAGGAGTTCCCGTCGTGGCGCAGTGGTTAACGAATCCGAGTAGGAACCATGAGGTTGCGGGTTCGGTCCCTGCCCTTGCTCAGTGGGTTAAGGATCCGGCGTTGCCCTGAGCTGTGGTGTAGGTTGCAGACGCGGCTCGGATCCCACGTTGCTGTGGCTCTGGTGTAGGCCGGCGGCTACAGTTCCGATTAGACCCCTAGCCTGGGAACCTCCATATGTCGAGGGAGCGGCCCAAGAAATAGCAAAAAGACAAAAAAAAAAAAAGAAAGAAAGAAATCTTGGTGGAATCCACAAACAAGTGAGGTGTTTGCAGAAGGGGCCCTGGAGCTGACGTGAGGGCAGAAGTGGGAGCCGGGGTGAGTCATTAGGACACAGGCCGCGGGTGGGTCCCCCACTCCCAGCTTTTTCCTCCAGCCCCTCGCAGCTCTTGGCTTTCTTTCAGGCTGGGAGCCTGGGCCCGAAGGTGGAGCGCCGGCCGGGGGCCTGGGCCTCCCTGCGGAGAAGGGGCGGGAAGGCTTCCTGCGGGAGGCGGCCTGTCCCGCTGCCGCCGCCGCCGCCGCCACTGCCGCCGCCCCGGGGGAAGACGGGGCCTGCGAGGGCCGGGCAGCCGTGCCCGAGAAGGACCAGGGTGGTTGGAGGCGGTCGGACTTCGGCCTCAAGGAAACACCGGTTCGGGGCGGCAGTTGCGAGAGCCTCAGGCGTGCGGAGAGCGGCGGCCTGGGCTCGAGCCCCAGTCCGCTGCCGGAGGTTTCCAGGACCGAGCATCTGTGCGCTCGCGGCCTGCAGGCTCCCGACGCCGAGCCGCACCCCACCGGCGCCGGGGAGCAGGCGGGCGCCTCGGCCGGGCCACCGGGGGCCGGGCGGGCCACGCCGGCGGGGGGCCGGGCTCCGGACAAGCCCTACAAGTGCGCCGACTGCGGGAAGGCCTTCAACCACAACGCGCACCTCACGGTGCACAAGCGGATCCACACGGGCGAGCGGCCGTACACGTGCAAGGAGTGCGGCAAGGCCTTCAGCCAGAACTCGTCCCTTGTGCAGCACGAGCGCATCCACACGGGCGACAAGCCCTACAAGTGCCCCGAGTGCGGCAAGTCCTTCTGCCACAGCACGCACCTCACGGTGCACCTGCGCATCCACACCGGCGAGAAGCCCTACGAGTGCCAGGACTGCGGCCGCGCCTTCAATCAGAACTCGTCGCTGGGCCGCCACCGGCGCACGCACACGGGCGAGCGGCCGTACGCCTGCAGCGTGTGCGGCAAGGCCTTCTCGCGCACCACCTGCCTCTTCCTGCACCTGCGGACGCACACGGCCGAGCGGCCCTACGAGTGCAACCGCTGCGGGAAAGGCTTCCGGCACAGCTCCTCGCTGGCCCAGCACCAGCGCAAGCACGTGGGCGAGGGGCCCCTCGAGGGCCTTCCCAGGCTGGTGTTCGAGGCGCCGGCGCTGGCGCAGCCCACGTGGCCCGAGCCCGCGGCACCCGGGAAGAGGGCCCCGCGCAGCGACAGGCCCTTCAAGTGCGGCCAGTGCGGCAAGTGCTTCGCTCAGAGCTCGCACCTCATCCGGCACCAGATCACGCACACCAGAGAGGAGACGCGGGGCCGGGGCCGGCCGCGCCTACAGGCCGGCCCGAGCCCGCCCCTCGGCCGGCGGCAGCTCCCGGGCCCCAGGGCCGGGCCGAAGGCAGGACAGCCGGTGAGCAGGGCCCTCGCCCTGTTCGACATCAGCAAAATCGCGCAGGAGAAAAGCCCCGTGCACGTGATTGGGGTGGAAGAGCCTTCGGTGGGCACCTCCGTGCTGCTTGACATCGGGGAGTCCACCTAGGGAGGAAGTTCTGCGGGTGACTTTTGAACCACGGGCGCAGAGATGTGGTAAGTCCGCGTAGCGAGTTTACAGAGCGGGGACCAGGGCTCGGAATCCCTGGCGTTTCCTCAGGAAGCGATGCTTCCAAACACCCCAGCTCAGGGGGGTCTCCCGTCTCCAGCCCAGTGTCCCCAACCACAGGTATTTTGCATTCTTTCCTTTTGCTCTAAAATGAATTCATAGGTGATGTAACCTACACACAGGTCGGAAAACCCAGGTATGTCCCCCTTTCTGTAGAGGAAGATTAAAACGAGTAATCTACAGTAGGGTGACGTGGGCTGAGTGGATGCAGTGTCTCTCCCTGTGATTTCTTTGGGCCGGGACCTGGGACCCTGGCCTGTGGCTTTGCCATCTGGTACCCAGGCTGTAGGGCTGGCCATCGACATATTACAGGAGGCATTGCTGTGTGGGTGTAATTTTCCAAAGTGATAACTAGTTCTTGAAAAGCGTTTGAACAAAAACAAAATGCCATTGTCTTTCTGAAAGGTTTTCTGTAGCATCCTAAATGTGCGGGGATTAACGTGTGTTTGTGTGTGAAGGCAGCCCAGGGTTTCAGTTCATACTTTGCCAACAGCTGGTTTCACACATCCATACCTGGTGCCTGGGAGCCAGTTCTGCACGTCAGAGTTATTAGAACATGTGTGGCAGCTGCACTCTTGCCCAAATGAAGTGACAAAGAACCCCTCTTTGTGAAATTCCATAGCGTTCTGGGAAGGCGTCACAGGTCCTGCTGAAAACCGTTGCCTGTTTCTCAGCTGCTGCTGAAAACCATTGTGTTGCTTGTGATGGAGCTTTTCAGTCGAGGTGGTTTTGTTCCCCATGAGACATTTGTGATGTCTGCACACATTTTGCTTGGCTGTCACAACTGGCAGAAGGGAGCTGTGCCACTGGCACCCCGTGGGAAAGGCTAAGGATGCTGCTCAAGGGTCTAGAGAGCCCCAGACAGCCCCTCAGCAAAGAATCCTCTAGCCTCGAGGTGGAGAAGCCGACCTTCCCCAAACTCTCTAAATTGAGTGAGCAGGACTCTCCTCACAACCTAGACATTGGATTTGTTTTTTTGTTTGTTGGCTGCCCCCACAGCATATAGAAATTCCGGGTTAGCGACCAAATCCAAGCCACAGCTGCAGCAGCGCCAGATCCTTCACCCACTGCGCTGCAGCAGGAACTCCTATACGTTTGATTTTTAACAAATGATACCATTGGCACAGGTGCAACGTGTTTTTAGTGACTTCTTTTCACCGATTTGCAGCATTCATAGTTGGTCTGAAGGAAGGAGGAGAAGCCACTTATTTTTCGGAGTAATGTAAGTTTCAGCATTTTATTTTGGACATTGCACCTAAAACATGGATAATATGTTTTCACTTGCACCCCTACCCCTACCTGCCACGGGGGTGTTTCACATCAGCCCCAGAGGTCATGTTGTTTCATCTGTTTTTCTGAACATCTCTGAAAAAATAAAGGCTCTTTAAATTTTTATATAATCATGTTGTTCTGTGGGAACAAAAAGTATTTTATTAATCATACTGAGCCATCATTTGGTGATGATTGCATTGATAGAGCAAAAGCCACAGTGGGTAAAAAAACTGCCAGGGCCTGAGTGGGATTCAAGGACGTGGCCCAAGGTTGCTTGTTTTCTTCCTCCCCCGGCAACACAGTAAAGGAAAAAATGCTGGCTTCACTTAAGAATGTCTGTGATGGGGTTAACAGAATCCGACTAGGCGCAGTGGTTAACAAATCCGACTAGGAACCATGAGGTTGTGGGTTCGATCACTGCCCTTGCTCAGTGGGTTAACGATCCGGCGTTGCCGTGAGCTGGAGTGTAGGTTGCAGACACGTCTCGGATCCCGTGTTGCTGTGGCTCTGGTGTAGGCTGCCAGCTATAGCTCCGACTGGACCCCTAGCCTGGGAACCTCCATATGCTGCGGGAGCAGCCCAAGAAATAGCAAAAAAAAAGACCAAAAAAAATGTCTGTGATGGGAGTTCCCACTGTGGTACCAGAGGATCAGTGGCATCTCTGCAGCGCCAGGGTGCAGGTTCGATCCCTGGCCCGGCCCAGTGGGTCAAGAGATCCAGCATTGCCACAGTTGTGGCATGGGTCCCACCCGTGGCTCAGATCCTATCCCTGGGCTGGGAACTCCATATGCTGCAGAGCAGCCAAAAAAGGAAAAAAAAAAAAGACTGTCTGTGATCAAACAGGAAAAATGATAATTTTATTAAATCTCAACTAAAACTATGTTATCAGATCTAAACAGAAATAACAGTAATTCTTCTATATCATCAAATAGCTAATGTTCAGATATTGCTGGTTGCCTCATAAATTGTGTTTTGTTTTCTCTTTGTTCTAATCATGATCTAAACAAAATTCACACAGTCATTTGGTTGATATTTGATATTTTTCTAGGTCTCTTTTAATCTGTAGGTCTCCCTTTTTTTTTCCTTTCTTTTTTTCTTTTTTAGTCTTTCGTATGTTGGGGAAAACAAACAACAGGATAGCCTATGTTTGGTCCCATCCTGAGCCTGCCCGTCGGACCCCGGCCTGGTGGAATGACTCCTGATTCGGCGGCGGCGCCCGCCTGTGCCGAGGGGCCTCGTGAGAGCTGGGGCTCTGGCTCGGCTCTCAGAGTCCATCGGTCTCCAGCACAGCTCCCTGTCTCGCGCAGGGTCTCTGCCCCGAGACCCTCAGGCAGCCCTGCTCTCAGCTGCGCTGCCGAGGAGAGCCAGCCTGCGGGGACCTGGTTCATCTCTGCCCCATCTGGGCGACGCGGGGCAGTTGGGCGAGGCCCTTCCGTTCGCCGCTGGAGGCGCCGCCTGGGCCGTCGTCTCCTTTCCGCCGGTTTTCCTCCTGAGGAAGGCAGAGCCCCTGACCTGGGCCTGGGCTGTTCCTGGCGTGAGGCCGTGAGGTTTGAGGTGCGATCCTCAGTGTCCCAGCATAGAGGGTGCAGCCACCCAGGGCCGAGGCCTGCCTGCTTCCAGACGAGCGCGAAAGGCCGGGAGGACTGTCCGCACACGAGCTGCCCGTCCTGCCGAGACTCGCCGGCGGCTGCCCTCGTCCGCAGCGCGCGTGCCTGTGTCTGCGGTGCCACCGCAGACACCTCCTCGGGCAGCTCCATCCCCGCCGTCAGCGCGGGGAAGCGGTCGTGGCGCAGCGCGGCGTGTAGACGACCATCCTTGCAGTCCCGGCAGAAGGACCATTGGCCTGGCAGCGCGTGGAGCTGCCTGGAAGCCGAATCAGCCTGGAAGGTCCGGCAGCTGCAGTTTGGAGAGTCGCGTCTGGATGATGGAGCGTCAGCACTGCTACAGCCGGGACGCCCCGGCTGCGAGGCAGCACCCCCGTCGGGACCCCTGGAGTCCATGTCTGTTCTTCGGACGCTGTGAGTGTCAGAGCCACCGGCGTTCCCGTGGGCGCAGAGCGGCGGGCCTCTGGGACGCCTCGGGTTCATTTCCCTCGCCCAGCTCTCCCCTGGGCTCCTCCACGGACTTCCCTCGTCAGCTCTTACTGGCACAGCAGTTCGCCCTGCACGCTTTGCCCACACCGTCTTCCATTTGGTTCTTCGCAGATGACCCAGTCACATGGCTGGGCAAGGGGTGTTTCCAGACGGATGGTGCCTCCCAGGTCTGGGAAGGGGTGCGTTGTGTTCATGAGCTAAATCGCAGAACAGAAACGACATCCCAGCGTGGCGCAGCCGGGGGTGGAGGCCGACCCTGGAGTCCACGCCCAGCTGATAGTGGCTCCGAGAAGCTGGGCTTTGTTTGAAGGTGGTGTCTGATGCTGCGTCCAGGCTTGCTCTGTTCCCACCCAGCAGCCCGGTTAATCAGGAGGTGAGCTGCTGGAACTCAGAAGGTGGCAGACGAGTGTCTCGAAGCGCCGTCTTCTCCAGGCAGGATTCAGGCTTTTATTCAGGAAGGAGGGGTGCGTGATGGGTTACTGCAAACTCGGTGACTGCCGGTGTGAGCCAGCAAACGGGCCAGGTCACGGGGATTGCAACCCAGGGAGACTGCGGCCACGGGAACCACTGCGACGCCCACGGTTGACAGAGCAAGACCGCTGAGGGCCGCACGCCCCCCACCGATAGAATTCCGCCCCCACAGTCTTGTGGGGAAAGGGGGCGGGCGGTCGTTCTGGCTCCTTCCTGCTGAACAGGGCTCCGAGGGAGGGATTGCGGAATGGAGTGGATCGGCCTGGGGCCGGTTAGCCTTTAACGTTTTAATGAGTAATACAGTCTCCTTCCCTACCTACAGCTGCGTGAACCTTCTGCAGTGAACTTTCAAGGCCCCTTTGTCTCCAGGTCGGAAAGGATGGGAGGTCCCCTCAGCTGATAGGCAGACCTCTTGGAAGCAAGCTCATGAACAGGGGTCAGAACAGTGCCCGGTTTGACATCATTAGCAGTGGTTGGATCCTTGGGGGCATGCAGAGTCCCCGCCGGCAGACACCTGGAATGGCCCACCATTCCGCGTTTCAAAGGGGCTTCCTTTAAGCCTGCCTCTGGGAGCCACTCGGACCCGGACCCGGAGCAGGGCAACCAGCCGGGCCTCATCCCAAGTGAAGTTAGTCTCCGGACACATTTTAACAAGGTGCCTCTTTAACACATGATTCGTTTTCGCTGTCTTTGCAGTTGGTGGGGGTCTCCACGGTGAATGGAGCTTCCAGTTGGTGGGGCTTTAGACACCTGTTGGGTTTTGCTCAGGACAGAGGCGGGCCTGTTACCACTTTGAAGGGAGTTCGATAGTCCACACCAGGGCATAATTTCCTTAGGGAGGACTTTAACCACTTTGGGGGCTTTTCTGTCTGAGCGGGATGTGCCTCCACCCGTCCTGAGAAAGTATCGAGTATCCACCACCCCTGGCAGGTATCTGAAATTTCCTGCGGCTCCAGGCACTCGAGTAAAGCCTGTTTGCCGTCCTCAGCGGGGCAGGTTTCTTCGTTGGGCCCCCATCTGGGCAGGGCTGCAGTCTTCAGGTTACTTTTAGCTTAAGTCACCGACTCTGTGGGACGCAGTGGATGTCCTTTGTGGGTTCGGCCCCACTGTGTACTTCTGAACCCATCGTGAGGCGGCGTCTGGCCTGTGATGGGCTCTATTGCAAATGTGCTGCAGCGCACGGTCCATGAGGGCCTCTGGGATCAAAGCAGGTGCCTGCACACTGCCTTTCCAGCTAGTTGAGGTGTGGGCAAGTGTGAGCCCCTCTCTCCTTTTCTGAATACACAGCTGGTATTTCACCAAGTCACTCTGGGAGAAGTGACCCTATCATAACTTGATAACCCCCTTCTTTTGCTGCTTTGCCACTTGGTCAGCTGTCCGGTTGCCTTTTATTACGTGAGTTTCACCCTTTGGTGGCCTGGGCAATGCATTACGGCTACTCGTGAGGGCTTATGGACTGCTGCTTTTTGTCTTTTTAGGGCCGTGTCTGCGGCGCGTGGAGGTTCCCAAGCTAGGGGTCAAATCGGAGCTGTGTGAGCCGCCGGCCTACACCACAGCCACAGCAACACCAGACCCGGGCCATGCCTTCTACTCACAGCAAGCCGGATCCTTAACCCACTGAATGAGGCCAGGCATCAGACCTGCGTCCTCATGGAAACTAGTCGGATTTGTTTCTGTTGAACTGCAGTTGCCTGTTTTGTCTCTCAGGCAAAGGACCCCACTGACCTTGGAAAGGACAAAACCCAGCTACGTGACTTCACACGTGGCCTTTGCTGGTAGACCTCATATCCACAAGTGTCCACATGGTGCAGGATTCCGGAGGTGTTTTGTAGACACTTATCCTACGAAGGGCTTGCTATGAGCAAATCGTCCACATACTGGAGTAAGAGTCCTTCATTCAGTGTGAAGTTTCTGAGGTCCCCGGCCAGCATTTCCCCAAACAAGGAAGGGACAGTCCTTGAGGCAGGACTGTCCAACAATACTGTTGGACCACCTGTGTTTCTGGGTCCTGCCATTTGAAAGCACACCGCTACTGTGCTGCTTCTGCAATAGGGGTACAGAAAATAGGGGTGCAGAGAAACATCTTTTGAGTCCAGAACTGAGCACCAGCTGTGTTCTCCCGGAATAGTTAGGTACCTCATGCTGCAAATCTTGGACTGTCTTGTTAATAGCCCTCACTTCTTGGACAAGGTCTGCTGAGTTTGACTTTTTGACCAGGAGAGTAGCAGTGTTGCACAGAGACCTGCAAGGTTTATAATCAGTCCTATTTTCAAAATTGTTTCAAGAATTGGCTGCATCCGGGAGTTCTCGTCGTGGCGCAGTGGTTAACGAATCCGACTAGGAACCATGAGGTTGCGGGTTCGGTCCCTGCCCTTGCTCAGTGGGTTAACCATCCGGCGTTGCCGCAAGCTGTGGTGTAGGTCGCAGACGCGGCTCGGATCCCGAGTTGCTGTGGCTCTGGTGTAGCCCGGTGGCTACAGCTCCGATTGGACCCCTAACCTGGGAACATCCCATATGCCGCGGGAGTGGCCCAAGAAATGGCAAAAAGACCAAAAAAAAAAAAAAAAAGAATTGGCTGCATTCCCTTTTGGGCCTTTTGCCTCAGAGGATATCATTTAGATTAGATGTCCCAACGTTCCTTGTAGGTGGAATTTGCAGTGACCGGGTGACTTTGACCCTGCCTGGGCTGCCATCAGCCCACAATTCTGGCCCTGCCTTTTCATTGACCTGGGGAGAGGGAGAGCTCTGTCTTTTTCTGGGGCATCCATGAGCGCCTTCTGTTGGCTTAAAGCCTCAGGTTGTTCTGGTGAAAAAGTTAATTTTGTGCCGTCCAGATCTGTGCAAGTTTTCCATTTCTCGTTTTGGATTTCAGGTCACATTTTCTAGGCAAAAAAAATTTTTTTTTCTGTTCTCACCCACGGAAGTTCCCCGGCCAGGGATGGAACCAGAGCCACAGCAATAACAATGATGCTGGATCCTTAACCCACTGAGCTCCAAGGGAACTCCCTAGGCATAATATTACTGATTTCTTCACAGACACTATGAAACCAAGTCAGATAAACTCCTCAGGGGAAATTACTATAAACTAGAGAAAATATATTTTGTTTGGGTTTTTTTGGGCAGGGAGGCGTTATTTGTTTGTTTCCTATTTTAGGGTCATACCCATGGCATCTGGAGGTTCCCAGGCTAGGGGTCGAATTGGAGCTGTAGACACCAGCCTACACCACAGCCACAGGAACACTAGATCCAAGCAGCCTCTGCGATATACACCACAGCTCATGGCAATGCCAGATCCTTAATCCACTGAATGAGGCCAGGGATCGAACCTGCACTCTCATGGATGCTAGTTGGGTTCATTAACCACTGAGCCACGAAGGGAACTCCCGTTGCTGATTTTTTTGGCTGCAGTTGCAGCATATAGAAGTTCGCCAGCCAGGGAGCAAACCCATGCCACCGCTGGATCCCTAACCTGCTGTACCATAAGAGAACTCTGGAAAAGACCCTGGTTTTATCAGTTTATAAAAATAAACCTTTATAGCAAAACCTAAACATTTATTTGAAATTTAATTCCTCATACTTCCACCATCCAGGGAAGATTTTGTTATTTCTTCTTGTAATTTTTTTCCTTGAAATACAGGTGTGTATACCTACAGTGAACACTAAATTTTATACACACACCAAAAATATTTATGTGTAGTTATTTCGTGTCTAGAAAAGCGGAGTCCCATCTAGTTCTCTTGTAACATACACTTCTTACTATATATATAATTTTTTGTCTCACTATATTTTGAACATTTTGCTCCGAAAAATGGATTTCATGTAGCTTATTAAACTAAATGACCTTTCAGGAGAATTGCAGCATTGTGGTCTCCAGCATCTTACCAGCCTTTGACTTTTTTCCAAAAGGAGAAGTGTTCCGTACACACTTCTGGGGGACTGTGAATTGATGCAGCCTCTGTAGAGCACTTTGTTTCTTGCCATCTAAATTACAAACCGGGGGAAGTTCCCATCATGGCTCACTGGAAACGAATCTGACGAGCATCCATGAGGACACAGGTTCGATCCCTGGCCTCGCTCAGTGGGTTAAGGATCCGGCATTGCCGTGAGCTGTGATGTAGGTCACAGACGCGGATTACATACTGGGTTGCTGTGACTATGGTGTAGGCTGGCAGCTGCAGCTCCGATTAGACCCTGAGCCTGGGAACTTCCATATGCCGTGGGTGTGGCCCTAAAAAAAAAAAAAGACCAAAAGATAAAAATAAATTACAAACCAGCCAGCCCTTTGTCTCAGCAAGCCGGTTGCTGGTTATGAATTCTCTGTGTCCAGACTGTTGGTGGCTTTTACTGATTTCAAAGGTAAAACCTGGGGAACAACCTCAGTGTCCACCACAGGGAGCTCTCGAAGTGCTTTTCGGTGGCGCGAAGAACTACGCAGACGTCGCAGTGGGGACAGTTTCGGGAACGCCTGGGGGAAAGCACCCAGGATACACCGCTAAGTGAAAGGGCATAGGACGCTCTGCATGTATCTGAAAGGTCTACAAGGTAACCGGACGTGCCAGTTGTCTGTGGGGATGAGAAAAGGAAGGGGAATGATGAGGAATAATTTTCACTCTATCTTTTGATATTTTTGGAATTTTGAAATATGTAAAAGTATTACCAGTTTAAAAAATAAATTTAAATAAAGCAAAACCTTAATTCTTTCAAGTTAAGCTAAATTTGATGACGTTTCATGGTTCATCATCTCCCACTCCCCACTTAAATGTCCGTGTGTGTGTGTGTGTGTGTGTCTGTGTGTGTTGAGTTAACAAGGCCAGTTGAGTATAAGATTAAGATATCCTGGACTCCGTGAAGGTTCCTGCAAGCTAGTTGTAGCACATACAGTTCTAAGTTATTAAACTCCCCGTATCAGCCAACCTAAATTATGAAAACCGACACTCAGATTGTGGCCAACCGCCAAGGCCCGGATTCCTTCCTTCTTTCTCTTGTCTCTTCTTTAGCCGCACGTGCAGCGTGCGGAAGTTCCCTGGCTAGGGGTGGAACCTGCACCATGGCAGAAACCCAAGCCATAGTAGTGACAACACCAGCTCCTTAACCCACTGGGTGGGAGCCTCTGGTTTGCAGCCAGGTGCCGTCAGGAGTGCAGGTGACAACCTGGACTTGTGACTGGCATCTGAAGTGGAGTTTGGGGCAGGTTTGTAGGACTGAACCCTCAACCTGTGGAATCGGATCCTACTCTCTCCAGGTGGGCAGTGTCAGAGAATTGACTGTTGCTTTGGAGGAAAGCAGCCCAACCCCTTTGTCCCACCCCTCCCTTGCCACATGGAGTTGGGTGAGGAACCCCAAAGAAGGTAAATAAATTAGTCTGAATTTGTACAGATGGAAGAAATTTTTAGGTACTGAGATACAGGGAAGTCATTCTGGCTTATGTACGATTTAACTTGAACTTTGTGCTAACTGGAACAGCTTGTCTTAAGGCCTGTCTGTCACACATTCACTATACATCTGCTTTAACCATTAAAAATCAAAATGGGGAGTTTCCGTTGTGGTTCAGTGGTAACCAACCCAACTAGCATCCGTGAGGATGCAGGTTAGATCCCTGGCCCCACTCAGTGGGTTAAGGATCTGGTGTTGCTTGGAGTTCCCGTTGTGGCGCAGTGGGTAACGAATCCGACTAGGAACCATGAGGTTGCGGGTTTGGTCCCTGCCCTTGCTCAGTGGGTTAATGATTCAGCGTTGCCGTGAGCTGTGGTGTAGGTCACAGATGCAGCTCGGATCCCACGTTGCTGTGGCTCTGGTGTAGGCCAGTGGCTACAGCTCCGATTGGACCCCTAGTCTGGGAACCTCCATATGCCTCGGGTGCTGCCCTAGAAAAAAAAAAGGATCTGGTGTTGCCTTGCGCTGTGGTGGAGGTCAGAGACACAGATGGGATCCAATGTTTCTCCTGCTGCAGTTTAGGCCAGCAGCTGCAGCTCCAGTTGGACCCCGAGCCTGGGAATTACCAAATGTCACAGGCACATCCCTGACAAAAGCAAAACAACAAAAATCAAAATGGAGTAGTTCCCGTCGTGGCGCAGTGGTTAACGAATCCGACTAGGAACCATGAGGTTGCGGGTTCGGTCCCTGCCCTTGCTCAGTGGGTTACCGTGAGCTGTGGTGTAGGTTGCAGATGCGGCTCGGATCCCGCGTTGCTGTGGCTCTGGCGTAGGCCGGCAGCTACAGCTCCGATGAGACCCCTAGCCTGGGAACCTCCATATGCCGCGGGAGCGGCCCAAGAAATAGCAAAAAGCCAAAAAATAAAATAAAATAAAATAAAAATAAAAATGGAGTAACTACAGTTTAGGCATCCAAAATGTAATGGGTGTGGTTTCAGGCATGTTCTCTGTCGCTGCATACTTGAATTTTCTGAACTGTATCAGACTCAAGGACACCACGAGCCATTCTCAAAACAGTATTTGCCTGGAGTTCCTGCTGTGGAACAGCAGGTTAAGGATTGGCGTTGCCTCTGCAGCGACCCCAGCACTGCCACCATTGTGGGTGTAGGTTGCAGTTGCAGCTCAGATTTGATCCCTGGCCCAGGAACTACCATATATGCCAGGGGTACAGGAAGAAAAAAACTATCTGCTGGCAGCTGCCACCTGCAACCTTGTGGTCTCAAGATCTGCTTGGAATTATGCAACCATTTCCCTCCCCAACAAATCCTTGCCTAACAAGCACCCTTATTTCGAGCTCCAATCTTTTTTTTTTTTTTTTTTGGCTTTTTAGGGCTGTAACCACAGCATACGGAGGTTCCCAGCTAGGGGTCGAATCAGAGCCATAGCCGCCGGCATATGCCACAGCCACAGCAGTGCAGGATCCAAGCCGTGTCTTCAACCTGCGCCACAGCTCACAGCAACGCCAGATCCTCAACCCACTGAGCAAGTCCAGGGATCGAACCTGCATCCTCATGGATGCTAGTCAGATTTGTTAACCGCTGAGCCATGACAGGAATTTTTTTTTTTTTTTTTTTGCCACACCCCAGGCATGTGGAAGCTCTCAGGGCAAGGGATTGTACCCGCACCACGGTTGCCACCTGCGCCACAGCTGCGGCAATGCCAGATCCTTAACCAGCTGTGCCACACAGGAACTTCTTCCAATTCCAGTTCTTAACAATTTATGAAACTTAAGGGGTTTTGCCTTTATAAGCCTCCTCCACTTTGTAATCCATGGGAACACAATTCAAGTGCTTCTTGGATCTGTGTCTCCTGGGTTGTAGTCTTCAGTTTGGCTCTAATCAAACTTTTCTTATGATCAATGGTGTACTGATTATTTGTATCAGCAGTATAATGGAAAACTAGCCATTTAACAAAGAATAGTTTCTGAAAAATAACTGGAGAAATGTTCTGGGTCAGTGGGAAGAAAAGGAGTGTGTAAAATCTGATTTTGACTGTATAAGGAGCAATCAGAGAAATCTCAGTTGGAGGGCAGTTGGAAAGACTGGCTTGGATGGGTGAAGAATGCCAAGATTATTATTTCTCTAAGTTAAGGATTCATTCCAGTTTGAAGCCAACTGAAGAGGGGACCACAGAGTATAGTGTCTGGTTTTTCATCTGGGCTTGAATAAAAAAATGAAAACAGTAGGAGTTCCGTCGTGGCGCAGTGGTTAACGAATCCGACTAGGAACCATGAGGTTGCGGGTTCGGTCCCTGCCCTTGCTCAGTGGGTTAAGGATCCGGCGTTGCCGTGAGCTGTGGTGTAGGTCGCAGACGCGGCTCGGATCCTGTGTTGCTGTGACTCTGGTGTAGCCCGGTGGCTACAGCTCCAATTAGACCCCTAGCCTGGGAACCTCCATGTGCCGTGGGAGCGGCCCAAGGAAATGGCAAAAAGACAAAAAAATAATAAAAATGAGGACAGTAAGATACCTAGGGTGATATTAGAGAGATTAGTGTATGGACTGTGGAGTAGGTGATGGTGTGGTTTCACCATCTTTTCTTGCTGAAGGCTGCAGGGTTCAGGGGAAATTCCCCCAAAACGATATACTATCTGTGGAGCTAATCGATAAACCAGTCTATGATAGGAATAGAGAAGAATTTTATTTGAGCCAAATTGAGGACTGGAACCCAGGAAACATCCTCTCAGATAACTGAGAAACTGCTGCATCGAAACATGGTTTCCAGCACAGTTTGATATCTTGTCAGAACAAAAAAGTCAGTGATACATTCCTTTAAGGTTTAAAAAAAACAGACCAGCATGTACACAAGTCTTTATGGCCTTGGCACCTGGGAAGGGAGCCTTATAGTAAAGGCACAGTGGGCTAATGATCCAGCATTGTTGTAGTTGTGGTGTAGATGAAAGCTTTGGCTCAGATTCAGTTGTGACCCTGGGCAGCCGAAAAAGAAAAAATAAAGAGGCATTTAATTTTTATTTTATTTGTGTTTACTTGTTTTTGGCCATGCTATGGCATGTGGGAGTTCCTGGGCCAGGGACTGAACCCGTGCCACAGCAGCGACCAGAGCTTCTGCACTGACAACACCAGATCCTTAACCCGCTGTGCCATGATGGAACCCCTCATCTTTCATAGACATTCTTTACTTATGGTCAGTGCACCCTTTTCTTTTTTTTCTTTTCTTCCTTTTGTTTATTTATTTTGTCTTTTTGCCATTTCTTGAGGCGCGGGAGCGGCATATGGAGGTTCCCAGGCTAGGGGTTGAATCGGAGCTGTAGCTGCCAGCCTACGCCAGAGCCACAGCAATGCGGGATCCGAGCCAAGCCTGCAGCCTACACCACAGCTCACGGCAACGCGGGATCCTTAACCCACTGAGCAAGGGCAGGGACCGAACCCGCAACCTCATGGTTCCCAGTCGGATTTGTTCACCACTGCGCCACGACGGGAACTCTTTTCTTCCTTTTAGGTCGGCACATGTAGCATGTGGAAATTCCCCGAGTAGGGGGTCAAATCAGAGCTCCAGCTGCTGGCCTAGGCCACGGCCATGGCAACACCAGATCTGAGTGGCAAGGTTGTTGATCCTTAACCCAGCACTGGATCCCTAACCTACTGAGGGAGGCCAGGGATCGAACTCATATCCTCACGGACACGATGTCAGTTTCTTAACCCACTGAGCCACAAGGGGCACTCTAGTGCTCCCTTTTCTTTAACGATTAAAGCAGAGATATGATGTGTGCTTGGATGCTAACAGGTTGCTTTAGTTAGCATAAAAGTTAAGTTCAGGAGTTCCCGTCGTGGCGCAGTTGTTAACGAATCCGACCAGGAACCATGAGGTTTCGGGTTCGGTCCCTGCCCTTGCTCAGTGGGTTAACGATCCGGCATTACCGTGAGCTGTGGTGTAGGTCAAAGACACGGCTCGGATCCCGTGTTGCTGTGGCTCTGGTGTAGGCTGGTGGTTACAGCTCCAATTGAACCCCTAGCCTGGGAATCTCCATATGCCGCGGGAGCGGCCCAAGAAATAGCAAAAAAGAAAAAAGTTCAATCATGTGCAAGCCAGAGAGACATCCCCTTACTTCAGTATGTGAAAAATTCTTCCATTAATACTTAATACGTGTACATGTGGAAAGAGAAAGAGGAAAAATGTTCATACGCTGCATAACTAAAAGGACACACAGAAAACTGCTATTTAGGCTGGGCGGAGCGCCTGGCAGGTTCCCAGCGCTTTGCTGTGGGTGCTCTTGGACTTCATTTCCCAGAAGGCCCCTCACCCTCTGGTGGCCTGTTCTAGGCGTGCGGCGCGCATGGCCTGCTGGGGGATGAAGTCCCCAGCCCCAGGGGCGCTAAGCGGAAGGGCCCTTGGAGAGCTTGTGAGGGCGGCGCGCAAGGGGAGGTGCTTCAGGCTCGGCAGCGGCTGGGGTAGGGCGGCGAGTGCGAGCAGCCGGGAGCTGCGCTTGTGCGCTCGGTGGGGCCTGAGGGGGCGCAGACCCGGGGTGGCCCGACTGTGGGGGAGGAAAGAGAACGGGGCGCTGCGCGTGCCGGGTTTGCGGGTGGGAGAGGGACCAGTGCTAGGAGGTGAGCCCTCAGGTGTGTATCCGAGGGGGGATCCTGCACGTGTGCCTGCCAGGGCAGGGTGTGACTCCACCTGCCGGTGCAGGTGTGAGCTCAGGTGTGTGCTTGTGTCCTGTAACCCTTGCCGTCACTCCTTACTCGCCTCTTTCCCGGACCCTGGCAGCCATTAACCTCCTCTCTGTCTCTGTTCTGGACATTTCCCTATAAATGCGGTCGTAGGATACGTGCTCTTTTGTGTCTGGCTTTTCCAGCCGAGCATCATGTTTGCCATCCATCTGTGCGGTGTGTCAGTTTGTTTTGTAGCCGAGTAACAGTCCATTCTATGGACATACCACAGTTGGATTACCCAAGTGTTGCTTTGTGAACGTGTTTTCAGTTCGGGGGATTGAGGAGATGGTCTGTCCCGGGGTGGCCTGTGTGTGTGGCTGTGGCCTCAGCCACTGCCCACTGCCTGTGCTCATTTACCAGAATCCCAGCCCTGGGCGCACGGTCCAAGCCAGGAGCTTGGAGCCCCACTGCTATGTGGGGAGTAGACTCGGGAAAAGGAATCCATCCCTTCATGTGCCATCTGCAACCTGGGCCCTCGACTGAGACCATAACCCGCATCTACTGAGGCCAAGCAGCCCGGAGGCAGAGCCCAGTGGCAGGTGATGGAGCCCGAGGCCCAGTGAGGCAGAGGGCAGGGCGGTGGTCACAGGGCCGGACGTTTTTAGAAACCGAATCTCCCTCAAAACATGCCCTGCTCCTGCTGCCTTCACTTTGCTGCCCTGGCCTCCACCTCCTCACAGGTCTCTGCCTCGCTTTGCCCCTCCCCTCATCTCCACATAACACTGAGGGGTCTTGAAACCTGAACGATGAGGCCATCCCTCCCCTTAAACCGCCCAAGTCACTGCGCAGGTCATCAGAGCAGGGTCAGGAGACTCTCCCTGCAACCCAGGTAGGAAATGTTTTCAGCTTCGCAGTCCAAGGAGCAAACCAAGGATGGCATGTGGGTTCTTTCCTCGTGAGAGAAAACATACATCCTTTAGGTTTTTTCCTGAGGCAATCTAAAACTTTGTTGAGGGATGCTGAAATCTGAATTTCATGTACCATTTGTCTTCTGTTCATCCCCCCCTCCACCCAATCACTTAAAATGTAAAAACTATTCTTAGATCACAGACTGTACAAAAACTGGCATTGGGGCCAAGTTTGCTGACCCCCCATTTGTAACAAATTCACCTTCCTTTCCACGCCTCCTGACTCCTGCGTGACCTAACTTCTGCTCGTGTCACAGGCCTCCCCGTGGCTCCCTCCTTGCCCATCATGCACCTCCTCCACCTCGCCGGCCCCTCAACAGCGCATAAGCTGAGCTACTCAGAGCCCTTCCCTGGCCGCCCACACCTCGAGATGCATTTTGCCCCGCACCACGTTTGAATGCTTTGCACGTGTTCCCATTCACCACAGACTGGAAACTTCACGATGCGACGCCTGGTCTGTGGAGTGTTTGTTAAAGGAATGAACAAGCAGCCTTCCACCAGAGGTACTGTTACCCCATCCCGCAGACAGAAACCTGAGGGCTCCCAGCAGAGAGTGGTGAAGGTGGGTTTGATCGTAGATCTGACTGCTTACCCAGTATGCTCCCTGTTCCAGCCGAGGAAGGAGCCTGGGGGGGCCAGGGCCCCAGGCCCAGCTCACCGCTCCCACCCCTGGGGTGAGTTCAGGACAGCTGGGACCACGATGTGCAGTCTTTTTCCGGGCACACACCCACGTGAAATTTCCACTGTGTCCCCAACAGTCCCCGTCACGAGGGATCCTGCCATGGACTGCAGCTGCCGCCATCCATAAGCCTACGAGCAAGGAGCTGAGACCTGAGACCGTTACACAGCATATCACTCGCTTTGGGTGAAGATCAAGAATGGGCACAATTCACGTGTTGGTCAGAAATCCTAGCAGCAGCCGCGTCCGGGCCGGCGCGCTGGACGGGACCTGTCCGTGGTCCTGAAGCGCCCTGGAGCCGAGCTTTCCCACGGTGCCTAGGTGCCTACGAGCCATGTGCACATGGTGAAATGCGAATTCAATAAATAGTCACAAATCCAGTTTCCTGGTCACACCACCTGCATTCCACATGGGGCTGATGGCAGCCAAATCCCATCCTCACGGAGAGTGCTAGAGCTCAATCTGGACAGGGGTTACACAGGTGTGTGCATTGGTCAAAACTCATTGAGCTGAGCACTCATCTCTATTTTAAAGTTTGTCTTTCAGAGTTCCCGTCTTGGCTCAGCGATTAATGACTATGACTGGCATCCATGAGGACACAGGTTTGATCCCTGGCCTTGCTCAGTGGGTTAAGGATCTGGTGCTGGCGTGAGCTGTGGTGTAGGTCCCAGATGCAGCTTGGATCTGGCGTTGCTGTGGCTGTGGCTGTGGCTGGCAGCTGTAGTTCTCATTTGACCCCTAGCCTGGGAGCTTCCATATGCCACAGGTGCTGCCCTAAAAAGCAAAAAATAAAAAAGTAAAAATTGTCTTTCTTTACTCTGTTTTTTTTGGCCACCCCAGGGCATAGGGAACTCCCAGGCCAGGGATCAGATTCAATCCACCACCTCAAACTAAGCTGCAGCAGCAGCAACACTGGATTCTTAACCCACTATGCTGGCTGGGGATGGAACCCACGTCCCAGCACTCCCAAGACGCTGCTGATCCCATTGCACCACATCAGGAGCTCTCAGGTTGTCTTTTTGAAACTCAAGTCTAATTCCCTGTTTCCCCCTTTCCATCCCTTTTTTTTTTTTTTTTGTCTTTTCTTCTTCTTAGGGCTGCACTCGTGGCATATGGAGGTTCCCAGGCTAGGGGTCAAATCAGAGCTACAGCTGCCCGCCTACCCCACAGCTCACAGCAATGCCGGATCCTTAACCCACCAAGCGAGGCCAGGGATCGTGAGCCACTGAACCACGACGGGAAGTCCCCCATCCCTTTCTTTACAATCTTTGATTTAACCCCTCTGTGCCCCTATTCCCCCCACCTGTTTAACAGAGGGTGGTGACAGTACCTCCTTGTCCCTACATTAAGGAACTTGGCCAGCCCAGCACAGTGAGCCCCTAAAAACTCACAGGCGGGGGCTGGCATGGGCTGCAGCCCAAGGACTGGGCCTAGGCTCAGGGGCAGTTCTAGAGGCCCATCACCTAGGCATCAAATCAGAAGGCTGCTTTCTACAGGAGCCCTGAGCCTTGAGCCTGGTGGGGATGCAGGGGTGAAGGCAGTGTGGCCTCAGGCAGCAAGGGCCCTGTGAGCTGTTTCTGTGTCTTCTTTCATTTCACAAAGTCTTTCCACAGCAGACTGCCTTCCACCTTCCTGGCAGACTGTCCCTGTTGTACCAGGAGGAAACAGGCTCTGAGTAAAGCCATCAAGCTGCAGGTCCAGGGCTTCCTGCTCCAAGTGCAGGCCCCCCCTGGGTCACCCCTGTCAAGGAGAGGGGGTGGGCGTGGACGCCTGCGGCTCTTTTCCTGAACTTACTCACCGACGGGGCCTGTGCCAGGGGTGGGAAGGAGCCTTTGGCAAGAAGTCTTTCCACGTCTGTTTGGGTCTAAGGGTGTGGCTGTGCCTGAGCTGACACAACTCTGCCTCCCACCGTGGACTTGGAGACACAGAGGGTGTCATCATCAGCTGGGAAGTGGGGAGAGATTATTATCTCTGTGTTACAGAATGAAGTAGAGACCAGGTTTTTTTTTTTTTTTTTGTATTTTTGTCTTTTCTAGGGCCACACCTGAGGCATATGGAGGTTCCTAGGCTAGGGGTCTAATCAGAGCTACAGCTGCTGGCCTACGCCACAGCCACAGCACCAGATCAAGCCACGTCTGTGACCTATACCACAGCTCACAGCAACACTGGATCCTTAATCCACTGAACGAAGCCAGGGATCGAACCCGCAACCTCATAGTTCCTAGGTGGATTCATTTCCGCTGCACATGATGGGAACTCCTGTGCTCTCCTTGAATGCTGCATTTGAACCCATCAGCACTGTCAGCTCCACCTTCAAAATAGGTCCATCGCTGACCATTTGCCACACCTCAACCTGCGCCACTCCCTGGACTCCAGCAACATTCATCTCCTGGATCTCCCTGCCTCTTCTGTCACCCAACGGTCTTCCCTGTGGCAGCCAGAGAAATCCTACAAACAGCTAAGTCACAACACAGCCCTCCTCACTCAAGGGCCTCCCATGGCTCCCGTCTCTCTCAAGGTAGAAGCCAAAGTCCACACGTGACCCATAAGCCTCCCGGTTCTGACTGTGTCCTCTTCCATCTCCTTCCCTCAATCCCCTCCCACCAGGCCCCCTTGCCTGTACCTACCTTGGGGCCCAGGCATGTTCACCCTCTGGAACCACTTCTCCCCGAGTCCTTCCCTCTACTCGGTCTGAGGTCCCAGCACCCTGGAGTGCTGACCTGTTTCCTTGGTTACCCTCTGCATCCCCACACGAGGACATCAGCTCCGTGAAGCCGGGCCATGGCGGTCCTCTTCACTGCAGTAGCCAAGCCCAAAGGGCGCTGGCTGGTCCTCGGAGCTCAGCACGTGTCTGTGCAAGGAAGACAAAACCTGCTGGTTCTGGCTGCAGGGACTCATCTGAGGAGCTGCAAGAGACATGGCCAGCGGCTCCGGGCAACGAGCACAGGCCAGGGGATCTCAAGGCTCACCTGCACACAGGCACACACAGTCACAGAGTGACACACCCAGCCTGACTTCCAGATTATGGAGAGTTAACACACAATAGATACATGGTCTACAGTGGGCCACACACACTACATTCGTGATGCACGTCCCTCGCCTCCTCACACACCCCGTCATTCCCATACACCCTCCAGGCTGGACCAGCCACACGGCCACCACTGCTCCCCGAAGTCACGGCTGCTGTTCCCCATGGGCCGCGCGCCCTCGAGGACTACAATTCCCGGCATGCCCGGGGAGCGGTGCATTCTGGGAGCTGTAGTCCGGGTGGCGCGCGAGTGCCGCGGTGCATTCTGGGAGGCGTCTCCCAGCGGCGTGACGTGCCCGGGGCGCGCGGCGCATTCTGGGAACTGTGGTGCCGGCCAGCGCGCGCTCGGCTCCCGGCAGCGTCCGCCCGGCGGTGAGGTGAGTCTGGGTGGACTCCCGCGGCAGAGGAACTGCCCAAAGCCGCGAATGCCTGTGGCGGCCTGAGCCTACCGTGGGGCAGGGACACGCGCGGATGCGGAGTAACGGGCTGACCCGGAGCGGCGCGTGGGCGGACGGGCGGCCAGACAGAGCGGGAGCAGCTGACTGCGATGAAGGGTGTGGGGCTGCCTGAGCAGTTGCGTGTGTGTCTGGCTGTGGTTCTCTGTCGGGCTCGCCTCGGTGTGTGTGTCTGACTGACGAGCTGGGAGTGTGTGGTCGGCGGACAGGATGTCTCACCGATGCGACCAAGTGTGAGACCGACAAAGACGCTCACTGAGACTTTGTCGGAGGGTGTGCGACGTGAGTGAGAAGCTGTGTCTGTGACTGTGTGTGATTTCGGTGTGTAGCTGACTGGCTGTTGAAATGATCCTGCACGGTGCTGATGCCGATGCGTGTGTATTTGACTGACTGTGCGTGGCACTGAGAAAGTTGGGTACGGGGGTGTGTTTGGGGATGTGACTGACAGACTGAGGGCGGGAGTATGCATATAACTACGACTGGGATTTTGTCAGGGGGACTATATTTGGATGATTGGAAGAGCGTTTATCAAGTATGTGACAGGAATTGTGCTTTGCCACGTCTGTAGCGGAAATTATGGGACCAGCAGTCACCCAGCTGGCTTTATGCCCACTGGCACCTTTTCTGGCCTTAAGTCTGGCAGCAGGCAGTCGAGTCATCAGATGGGGCATCTGCTGCATGTTTGCTCTGTGCCAGGCCTATTATCAGGTCAAGGAGCAAGAAGTGAAAGAATCGGTCTCCTTAGTTGCTTAAGCAGTTGTGGCCAGGGGAGCTCGACCTGATATGAGGCCTGAGCGTGATCCACGTCCATGTGTCTCAAAGACTCATCAGGGATTTTTCCAAGGCAGCAATTCCAGGGGTGCAAAAGGGGGCTTGGAAACTGTCACTGCATTTATTTTTACTCCTGGTACCCCCATAATAATTCCCGGCATCAAACTCCACCTGTCCTGGTTCTTCCATTTGCTCAGCACCTGTTTACTGTGTACTTGCTGTAGGCTCCAGCATGCCCACTCTCGCTGAAGGAACATATGGTTAGAGCACAGAGATAGGACAAAAAAAAGTCCTGGGGCACTCAGCAGGCTACTCAGCCTGCTCCCAGCTGCTGGGATAGCTCTTGGAGAAGATGACAGCTAAAGTGGAGCCTGAGGACTAGGAGAAATGAGTCAGGTGCAGAGAGGGATTTTGGCACAAGAGAATAAGAAGGTCAAAAGAAAGAGCTCAGGAATTGGGGTAACAGCAAAGGTAAGGTTACAAGAGGCCCAGGTGAGCTTTACAGTGGAATTAGGGTCTAGAACACAGCTTTGCCTGAAATCACCAGCTGCCACTGAAAGCTTTCAGGATTGAGTTCCTGTTTTACTAATGTGTACTTCTCCTTGTGCCCAAAGCCATGTCTCAAGTGCCAACATTTGGTATCTGTCATCCTAGCAGGTGTAAAACGATATCTCATTGTGGGGTTTTATTTACTTATTTATTTGATTTTTAGGGCCGCACCTGCTGCATGTGGAAGTTCTCAGGCTAGCGGTCGAATTGGATGGAGCTTCAGCTGCTGGCCTGCGCCACAGCTCGTGGGATCCAAGCTGCATCTGCAACCTACACCACAGCTCACGGCAACACCGGATCCTTAACCCACTGAGCAAGGCCAGGGATCAAACCTGCATCCTCATGGATGCTAGTCAGATTTGTTTCTGCTGAGCCAGGATAGGAAGTCCCTCACTGTGGTTTTGATATGCACTTCTCTGGTAGCTGATGATGGTGAGCTGTTTTTTTTTTTAATGTACTTATTGGTCATTTGTGTATCTTCTTTGGAGAAATGTCTAGTCAAATCCCTTGCCCATTCTTTTTTGTTTTGGCTCCACCTGCAGCATGTAGAAGTTCCCCAGGCCAGGGCTCAAACCTGCCACACATTTGTAGGCTGCAGCTGAAGCAATACCAGATCCTTAACCAGCTGTGCCAGCCAGGGATCAAACTGGCAGTGCCACAGAGAGGAGCCAGATCATTAAATCACTGTGCTGGCCTTCCCATCATGGCTCAGCAGTAAGGAACCCGACTAGTATCCATGAGGACGTGGGTTTGATCCCTGCCCTCACTCAGTGGGTTAAGGGTCCGGCGTTGCTGTGAGCTGTGGTGTAGGCCAGCAGCTGCAGCTCCGATTTGACCCCTAGCCTGAGAACCTCCATATGCCTCAGGTGCAGCCCTAAAAAGACAATAAATAAATAAATAAACAAATAATAAATCACTGCGCCACAGCTGCAACTCCTAGAAAATATTTTTAACTAAATGATAATTAAGTTGTAAAACCAAACTTTTGGGTGTATAGCTAAAGCTATGTTTAAAGAAAAAATTTATAGCCTGAAATACAGGTTTTAGAAAAGAAAGGCTGAATATCAATTATCTAAGATTCCATCTCAGAAGCTACAAAATAATTAGCAAATAGAGTAAAGAGAATGGCTGTGTGGCTGCCTGGGGAGTGGAGTGTGTGCGAGATAGGAGACAGCCCTGACTCTCTGTGGGAGGAGCATGCTGGCCTTGGAGTCAGGCTCCCAGGGTTTATAGCTCAGCAACTGCCCTTCCTTTCCCTCCCTATCTGGGAGACTGTAGGGAAATCTTTTCTCCTCTCTGTTTTCATACCCATAAAATGAGGAGTTCCCATCGTGGAGCAGTGGTTAACGAATCTGACTAGGTACCATAAGGTTGCGGGTTCGCTCACTGGCCTTGCTCAGTGGGTTAAGGGTCTGGTGTTGCCATGAGCTGTGGTGTAGGTCACAGACGCGGCTCGGATCTCAAGTTGCTGTGGCTCTGGCGTAGGCCGGCGGCTGCAGCTCTGATTGGACCCCTAGTCTGGGAACCTCCATATGCCACCGGAGTGGCCCTAGAAAAGGCAAAAAGACCAAAAAAAAAAAAAATAGAAAGGCACTGTCCTGATTATTTTGATTATCTGTATCTCTGTGAGAATGAGTCACATCTCATAGGCCCCCAGCCCACATCTGCCCTACAGCAGGTATGACACAGGCCCCAAGTTCACATGATGACACAACTCTGATCTTCCTGCAGATCCAGTTCCAAGGCTCCAGCCATCCTGGATCTCACTAGAGGCCTGCTGCCCAATGGCCGTCCCCCAGAACCCCTTGAGCCCGGTGCCCTGGGAGCAGGATGGCTTTCTTCGAGTGAAGGTGGAGGATGCTGAGGCCAGCTTCCCCCAGGTCCAGGAATCTAACTCTGGTCACACCTCCCACCCGCTTCCGGCACTTCTGCTTTAAGGAGGCCTCCAACCCATAGGAGGCCCTGGCCCGGCCGCGTGAACTCTGCCACAAGTGGCTGAGGCCCAAGATGCACTCCAAGGAACAGATGCTGGAGCTGCAGGTGCTGGAGCTGTTCCTGGGCGCGCTGCCCCCCAAGATCCAGGCCTGGGTGGGGGCCCAGTGCCCCAAGAGTAGCAAGGAGGCTGCTGTGCTGGTGGAGGATCTGACTCAGCTGCTGGACAAGAGAGGTGAGAGGCGAGTGGCTGGTGCTCCCAGCACACGGGGTAAAGCCTGCCCCGGAACGTGGGAAGCTGGTTTGGACTTGGGCCCACTCACCCGAACCCCCACACACCATGCTGAGCAGGTCTGTTTTGATTGCCAGGGACCAAAAACCCAGGCCACACTGACGGAAGCCATGTAGGGAGGTTTTACGGCCATAGATCCAGAAGCTCAGTTGGTGGCATCAGGACGCTGATTTGTTTCTCAGTTGAGTTTTCCTGTTAGCTTCATTCTTTTTTTTTTTTTTCAGAGACGTCTCTTTTAAGTTTTAAATTAAAAGTTCACCCTGGTGAGATGATTGGTTGGGGCACAAAATCCAAAGGCAAGCTCTCCTCTCTGTCGCCCGCAGACACAGTGGAAGAGGCAGCGTGGCTGCAGGGTCAAGCCCTCGCCAGCTGATCCTGGGCCTTTGACCCGAGCTGGCTCTTTAGTCCCACACAAGCCCTGCACACCTAGCTGGAGACGGGGTGACACCAGGAGAGGTGACAAGAGCTGGAGAGTGACAGAGGAGCCAACTGCTAGTGGGGTGGGGGGAGCCTCACAGTGGCAAAAAGGCCCCCACCTTCAGCCACCGGCACCTCTGGGAGCCCTTCCTGCAACCCCCACTTGGAGTGGAGCGGTGGTCGTCCTTCTCCGGGTTCCAGAAGGTGTGGCCTTTGAAAGGATGCAGCTAGCGGACCACACAAGATCGTGCTACCTGGCTTTCCAGCACCTGCCCTGGGGCTGGGGGGCAGGGAGGGGTGCTGGGGGGGGCCGGATTCCGACCTTCCCCGCCCACTGGCACCCTGTCAGCCAGCCCCATACTCACATACACTAGTTGTTTTTATATATGCATATATATTATGGTTGTATATTAAAAAGAGAAAAACGAAACAAAAACTGGCCTGAAGAGAATCTCCTGAGGACCCAAGAGGCTCAGGAAGTGTACTGTCTCCTTCCACCCACAAAAATTCTCTTATAACGTCTTCCGGTGGGACTTTCAGGAAACCTCCCCCCCCCAGCTCCCTGCCGCCCACGCCCTCCTGTGTCACCCGACCTGGATGGTCCTGTGTTAGTTTCATTCCTAAGTAGCTTCTGTCCCCGAGGGAGACGGAGTTGGCCCAGCAGTCCCATGCTTGTGTCTCGTCAGTGTCAAAACCCGTGGGGAGAACAGCGAAAGATGCCCAAGCTCAGCCTCGCTGAGCGGGTTGGGTCGTGAGCTTGGCTTTGGTGGACCGGTGGCGGGACTGACGCGAGCAAGGGCACGTCCCCAGGGAAAAGCCAGGCTGCCGCTGCCAGATAAGGGCTGGGTGCCTGGCTGGGGGAGGGAGCAGAAACACCCCGTGTCCCCTGCCTCCCCCTCAGAGCCCTCGCTGTGCTGATCTCCAGGGTCTGGAGGAGACAGACCTGCCCCAGGCCATAGTGGGCATCGTGGTTTAGAGACGCAGTCACATGTCAGCCCGGGGAGGTCCCATGGTACCCCAGGCGGACCCAGCCCTGGGACCATTCAGAAGGGTCTGGCCCCACCTGGTGGAAGCTCTGGGGTGGGGTGGGTGAGGCGAGGAGGTGGGTGGTGGGCAGGGAGACTCAAAAGAACCTTTGAGACTTAGCACATCCAGCCCCTGCTCTGCCTCCTCCTGGCTCTGTGACTTTCGCGCCTGTTTCCCTGTCAGCACAGTGGGGGTTGTAGGGGTAGCACCCACCTCTGTGCCATTGAGAGGTGATGACGAGGCGGTCTCTGCAGCGCGTGAGACAGCGCCTGCGCAGGTCAGACTCTGGTGACGGCCTGTTTGGAAAACGGGTGTGGCAAATCTTTTGGAGAGAGGTTGGTCAGATGCCCTTCCTGCAGCTTTGTCTGGGCGCATGTCACCAGGGCAGGGGGGGCATGGCCCCATCCTCTGGTGGGGCCAAGAGTCTTCAGAGAAAATGCAAACGACGTTGAAACAAGAAAGAACCGCCGTCGAGGCAGAGGGCAGGGTGGGAGGCAGAGCTCCCGGGGTGTGACATGCACGAGAGCCTTCTGGGGAGAGCAGGGGCTGCCGCGTTTCTGGAATCGAGGGCAAAAGGGTGGTCGGGACCTGGCATGTGGCGAGGGAGGTCGTGGGAGCTCGTGGGACCCTGTGGACTTCGAGGAGGAGGAGAGCTGAAATCCCAGCTTGGCCCTGGCTAACCCTGTGATCTTCTGCAAGTTGCTCCACCTCTCCGAGTTACTTGAGACCTGCTTGGCCGGCCTGTGTCCTTGCCTGAAACGCAGTTATCCAAGGACTCCTCTGGGAGTTCCCCTGTGGCTCAGCAGAAACGAACCCGAGTAGTCCCCATGAGGATGCAGAATCCATCCCTGACCCTACTCAGTGGGTTGAAGGATCCGGCGTCGCCCTGAGCTGTGGTGTACGTCGCAGACGAGTCTTGGATCCTGAGTCGCGGTGGCTGTAGTGTAGGCTGGCAGCTGTAGCTCCTGGTGTAGGCTGGCAGCTGTAGCTCCAATTGGACCCCTAGCCCTGGAACTTCCCTATGCTGAGGGTGAGGCCCTTAAAAGAAAAAGAAAAAAAGACTTTGGTTTTTCTTTGTCCACACCCATGGCACGTGGAAGTTCCCAGGCCAGGGGCTGAACCTGCACCAAAGCAGCGACCCAAGCCACTGCACTGACAACACCCTATCTTTAACCTGCTATGCCACCCCAAAGTACCGCTTTCTGAGAGCAGAGTGAAGCTGAAATGAGGCAAAGAAGTTACCCACTGCAGGTGGAGCCTGGCACATAACAAGAGCCTAATATGGCCAGCAGCCTGGGGGACAGGCAGTATGGTGTCCCCTCTTACCCATGGGGAAACGGAGGCCCAAACAAGGGCAGGGGTGCCAGGGCCTTGGAGCTGGCCATCGGCGGAGCCGGGGCCCCACTGTAGCCTTAACCAGCAGTTATCCAGGCCACCAGCCCCTCCTGGAATCTGTCCAGTCAATGATGCCCAATTAGGCGTCCCAGGTGCCCCACGCACCTGTCCAGGGCGGCTCAGTTGAGGCAGCTTCTACCTCCTACACAAGCCCCTCTCCAGCTACCCCGTAGCAGTGCCCGCCCTCCTGGGGCTGCTGTCTACTTGGGGTTCAGGGTAGAGTCTGCTGCCTCGGGGATGGGTTCCCTTCTTCGGATTCGCTGAGCGTCTGCAGACCCATCGAGGTCCAGGGGGCGGGGCGCCGAGGGGGAGGGCGGAGCGCGTGCCTGTGAGGATTCCGGGGGCGCAGGCGCCTGGCACACTTCCTCTCTCCCTCTCGCCCTCAAGTCATTTAAGCCTCAGGGTCTTCCTGCAGACCCTCGAGACAAAAGCAGGAGCCCTGAAGAATGAAGAGTTCAGGGAGGCGCTGGGGACCCGTGATGCAGCATCGGGGCTGTGGGAAGACAGCCCGGGGCCCTTTTGTCATCCAGGCGCCGCGGCAGGAACTGTCCTTTGGAAACGGGGCCGAACACCAGGCGCGGCTCCCGTCTCCACCTGGAGTGGGGCCGGCGGGCCGCGTGGGGAGGCCTGCTTCAGAAACGGAGCGACGCTGTGCTTGGCCGCTTGCAGGCCGCGAGCTGGGGCCTGAGCCCCGGAGCCACGCTGGAGGCAGTGCCGTTCGTTGGGAGGAGTCGGAGCCGCCCGACAGCGGGCCCGGCAGGCAGCCGAGGAGGAGGGCTCCCCCCAGGCCCTGCACAGGCAGGGCGGTGCCTGCCGACCCGAGGGCAGAGCTCCGGAGCCGCCGGATTCTCGGGGGGGGGGGGGGGGGGGGGGGGGGGGGACGTGGACGCGCTCTGTCGCCCGAGCGGCGGATTTCAGGGACACCCAGGGCCTCCCGAGGATGCCCCCACCTACCAGCCCGGCCGCGAAGCTGGCACCCTGGGGACCTTCCCGCGTGGCCGGGCTTCGCCGCGCAGGAGGAGACTCCAGGCGAGGAGAGGTCCGCTCCGCTGCGCGCTCGCCCACGCGGGGCCCGGCCCCAGCTCAGCTCAGGCCCAGCACAGGCCCCACGGCGGCCCGAAGCCCTGCAGGGGGCGAGCCCGGCGGCCCAGCCTTCAGTGACTGCTCGGCCCTCACCCGGCACCCGAGGGTCCACGCGGGGGCGAAGCCCTGCACGTGCAGCGCCTGCAGGAAGACCTTCCGCCACAGCTCCGCCCTCGGGGTCCCCCCGAGGGCCCAGGTCGCCGTCCTGCGGTGCCCGGGAAGCCCCCAGCGCAGTGCAGCGGTTCCCAAAGGGGCGAAGGGCCTGGAGGAGGCTGGACGGCCCCCCGGAGCGACACGGCGCCTAAGGACAGGCGCCGGTGCTGTCTGCAAACAAGTTTTCATCTGGGGCCAGGAGGAGGCCCCGAGGAGGGTAGAGCTATGGAGGCCCGCTGGAGAAGCTTCCAGAAAGCTCCTGCTACCCTCCCTGCCCCACTCAAGCCCATCTCAGAGAGGACAGCTGAGCTGAGGTCGTGCCTCGTCCTCTGGGCCAGGCTGCTCTCAGAACTCAGGGGCCCCGGACGCCTGGGGCAGCGAGGCTCCGGCGCCACGTCCCCCGTGGCGTCTCACTGTTCCTCTCCTGCGAGGCCACCTCTGTGCCACCTACTCGTGTCCAACTCCAAGCCCCGCGTGTGAGGCCGCCTCTTCCATGAGGCCCGCTCCAGACCTGGTCCTGACTCAGGCGACTGCTTGCCCGGTGCCACCTCTCCCTGCCCCCAGTGCCCACCGTGTCCCACGAGTCACCAGCCCTGTTGGTTTTACTTAAAACCGCCTCCGACTGGCTTCTCCACACCCCCCCACCCCACACATCCCCATTAGACACACACCACACACACACCCCAGACACACGCACACACCACACATCCCCAGACACTTAGACACTCACACACACACCCCAGACACTTACACACACCCCACACATCCCCCACACACACCCCCAGACAGTTACACACACACCACACATCCCCCCCACAAACCCCCCAGACACTTACACACCACACATCCCCCACACACACACCACATCCCCCCCACACCCCCCGACACTTACACACCACACATCCGCCCCCACACACACACCCCACTTACACACCACACATCCCCCCACATCCCCGACACTTACACACACACCACACATCCCCCCCCACACCCCCAGACACACACACACCACACATCCCCACACACACACACACACACACCCAGACACTTAACACACCACACATTCCCCCCCACACACACCGACACACACACACACCACATCCCCCCCACATTCCCCGACACTTACACACCACACATCCGCCCCCCCCACACCCCACTTACACACCACACATCCCCACACACACACCCCGACACTTACACACACACCACACATTCACCCCCACACACACCCCAGACACTTACACACACACACCACATCCCCCCCTACACACCACACATCCCCCCACACACACCCCTGACACTTACACACACACCACACATCCCCACACACACACCACACATCCCCCCACACACACACCCCCCAGACACTTAACACACCACACATCCCCCCACACACACACCCCAGACACTTACACACACACACCACACATCCGCCTCCACACACCCCCCCAACACACACACACCACACATCCCCACACACACCCCCCACTTACACAAACACCACACATCCCCCCCACACACCCCGACACTTACACAAACACCACACATCCCCCACACACACCCCGACACTTACACACACACCCCACATCCCCCAGACACCCCCACCACCACCACCACGTGCAGTGCTCACCGAGCTTGCCGCTGGTTTCCGCAAGGACAGCGCAAGCTTCCCTAAGCAGGGGCCGTGTCTTCTCTCGGGGCGCAGCCCGCGCCCCCGCAGGCCCTGCCTGCCGACTCCCGTCCTGGAGGCTCCCCCCTCGTGGCTGCGCCCACATCCCCAGCAGGAGAGACAACAGGGCAGAGCCGGTCCGACTGCCCCAGGGCCCCGGGCCTCGGACAAGCCTGGCGGGCAGTGGTGGCCTCCGTGCGCTGTCACTGCGCTGCGTCTGCCCCTTCCGTGGCCCCAGGGCCCCCGGCGCCGCGGCCGCCTCCCCGTCGTGTGCCCCTGTCCCTCGGCCTCGGCTCCCGTCAGGCCGTCCGCCTGCGGCCCTCCGTTTCTGCGGGGAGCCCACCGCTTGTGAGCTGTTCGACCCCCTCCCGTGGCGTCCCGGTCGTCGTCGCCATCTCCCCCTGCGAATCTCCCTCTGTCGCAGACGTGCTCCTGTGTCGCGAGTGAGCAAAGAGTGACGCCGCGTCAGGTTCCGATGGGCAGGCGGAGCCCCAGGGGCTCGGCGACCCTGTGTCGATACCTGTGAGCGTCCCAGACCCACCTGGACGCACCGACGTCCCCGTGCAGTGTGGGCGAGGCCGAGAGGCTGAGCCAAAGTTAGAAACGCAGGGAAACCTCAGAGGTGAGAGAGGCGGCTTCCCAGGCACCTCAGGCCTCCAGCAGGCTGCAGGGGGTGGAAGAGACAGGGACCGCAGGTCGGGCCACGGAGACCACTGCTCCCCAGGGCTGCTCTGGGGACCTCGGGTAAGCGACTCTCCTGAGCCCCCCTGACCTGCTCCGTCTGCAGAGCCGGAGTCCTCAGACCCGCTTTGTGCGGCACCCGACCCAGCGCCCAGCCACGGGCCCTGTCGTGTGGCCTCCAACGCCCCCTCCCTGCCCCCACTCTCCCGGTTTCTGTCATTGCGGAACTGAATCTGCTTCCCGCGGGTGCCCTGAGCATCTCTGACACCTGCTTTGCCCTGAGGACTGTGTCTGCGCACGTTTGTTTAAAGGGAAGGAGGAGAGGGAAGGAGGGAATCTTTATTAAGGGCCTACGTGTGTTGGTCCATCTGCCAGGTAATTCACATACTGCATCTCTAATCCTCGCATCCCTCAGGGCAGGACAACCATCCCCACCTTATAGAGGTGGCGGCAAGGGCTCAGAGCATGTCAGTGACTGACCAGGCTTCCAGGGCTAGGGTGGAACGCCCAAGTAGGTCAGCAGTCTCAGTAGGCAGTGCCATACCCCACAGACCAAATAGAGAGATCCTATGGGCTGGGCATATGTTCTTTAGAAGAGACTCACCTAAAACAAGGACACGGGGAAGTTGGGGATAAAGAATAGAAAAGAGGGGAGTGCCCGTCGTGGCGCAGTGGTGAACGAATCCGACTAGGAACCATGAGGTTGCCGGTTCGATCCCTGCCCTTGCTCAGTGGGTTAAGGATCTGGTGTTGCCGTGAGCTGTGGTGTAGGTCGCAGACTCGGCTCGGATCCCGTGTTGCTGTGGCTCTG